>NC_079293.1:49790303-50093333 GCF_023638135.1 Falco biarmicus | reverse complement strand
AGCCTATGCGGCAGGCGCGGACGTGCCGCTTACATAACCACCGCCGGCCGCACACGCACCCCGCGTTACATAAGGGACCGTGCCCCCGGCAGCCCCCGCGCCGCCGGCCCCCGCCCCCACGGCAGCCCCGCCGGCGGGCGGGGGAAAGGAGGGCCCCGGCGGCGGCCCCGGCCGAGCCCCTCGTTAACCCCCTTCCTGTGGCGTTTACACGTCATGGAACATTCCCGGAACGGGCCAACGTCCCACCCACTTCAGGGAACAGTCACCGCGGTGCAGCGCGCACACGCACTCACACACACACACACACGCAGCCCCGGCGCGGCGGCGGGTCTCCCCGCACACACGAACACCCCCTGTGCCCGGCGCCTCCCGCGGGGACGTGCTGGCAGCCGGAGCCACACACACGCCACCCCCCGCCGCTACCCCCCGGCGCCCTGCCCGCCGCCGCGCCGGGTGGCCCGCGGCGTCCCCCCCCGCAGGGCGCCCCCCTCCCCCCCGCAGGGCGCCGGAGGCAGCGGAGAAAACCCCGTCGGGGCGCTCCCCCCCCTCCCCCCGCGGGCGCCTCTCCCCGAGGGTGACCGTGCCCATTCCCCGCCACGGGAGGGGATTACGCAAGGCAGCCGGCTCCTCATCTGCATACACTTACAAGCTGGGTATTCCCCACATTTCCTAACGGTGTGTCACCGACAAAGGCCTGTCCCCGGCCCCGGTCCCCTCCCGCGCCGGCTCAGCGGCGCGCCGGGCCGGGGGAAAGGCCGCCGGCCGCGGTGCCCCGGGGCCGGCGCCCGTAACTGCCAGCGCCCGGAGCCGCCGCCACAGAGGTGACTTACCGGTCCGGCGGTTTTACAGCCCCGCCGGCTTCCCCCGCCGGCGCCCTCCCGCCGCCTGCCCGCCCTCCATTTACCCCTGCAGCCCCGCGGCCGGGGGGCGCCCGGCGGCGGCCGCGCCGCCAGCTGCTCGGGCGGCACCGGGAGCGCGGCCGTCAGACCCCCCAGCTCGGCAAGAGCCCGCTCTGCCGCGGCCCGAAACCCAGCCCCGCGGCGGCCCGCACCCGAGCCCCGCCGCCGGCAGCCGCCCCCCGCCGGCGGCTCGGCGCGGCTGTCAGCTGGTGCCGCTGACAGGGGACGAGCGGCGGGGCAGGGAGGAGGGGGCTGCCCGCAGCAGCCGCTGCCGCTCACCTGGAAAGTCACCGAGGAGGAAGGAGGGAAGCCCTCCCGGTGCCCTTGTTGTTGTTGCTGCTGCTGCTGCTGCTGATCCCGCCGGGCGCTCTTGTTGCTCCTTTGCTAAGGGCTTGCCTTGAGTGAGGTGCCTCGCGGTGCTTCTTTATA
Organism: Falco biarmicus; assembly: GCF_023638135.1. Lineage (NCBI taxonomy): Eukaryota > Metazoa > Chordata > Aves > Falconiformes > Falconidae > Falco > Falco biarmicus. The sequence goes on along the minus strand of NC_079293.1, from coordinate 50,092,005 downwards.
TATAAAGCCAGACAGAGGTATTCCAGCGGCCAAGGGGCGCCCGCTTCACGCATTTATCTTAAGGCAGGTCATTTCTCTCCCTCTTTTTGGAAAGGCTCATCACCATCACCCTGACAGTGGCGGAGGGGCTGGTGTTGCACGGGGTAGAGGCGGAGGCCCGGGAGCCGCAGCCCGCCCCGGCCGCGGCGGGAGGGAGCTCCGCGCTGCAGGCGGCTCTGACGGGCTATTCCTGGCACCACTTCCCAGAACAGAAGTTACAGGGCGGCGAGCGCGGAGCGAGCGCGAGGAGCGCGCCGCCCGTGACGTCACCGGGTCCCCCCGCGCGCCGGCGGGGAGCGAGCGGGGCGCGACCGGCAGCGCCCGGCCGCGGGGTGATGGGCGCCGCCCGCCCCTGCCTGTGCGTGCGCGGCGAGCCGGCGGGGAGGCGGCGGGCGGCGGGGTGCGCCGTGCGGCCGCGGAGGGAGGGAGGAGGCCGGGCTTCGGAGGGCGAAGCCGCGGCCTCTCCCCGCCGGCGGAGATCGCCGCTCCCCCTCCCCCTCCCCGCCGAGGGAACTCCCAGGAGAGCCAGTCCCGACTTGCCGTGCGCAAAACCGCGCGTCCTCCCGGCCCGAGAATTTCCTCCGAGGACGCGGGATCCTCCTGCCTCTCCCCGCCCGCCGCTTCCTTTTTTTTTTTTTTTTTTTTTTTTTCCTCCCCTTCTCCGCCCCCTCGCTCCTGCCCGGTCAAGATCACGTTATCTGTCAGGGAGAACAATACACCGCCAGGGCTCCCCGTGGCGGCCGCCGGCCCCGGCTTCGCAACCTGCCTGCCAGCGGCGCCCGCCCGGCACCTCCGAAACCGGGCACGGCTGTGCCCGCTGGGCGGGCGGGCGGCCGCCCCGACCCTCGCTCACCACTTCAGCGCATGGCCGCTTAAAGGGGGCCGCGCAGCACAGGGGCACGGCGGGGCTGGCCGCCACCCCGGGGGCAGGTAGGCACGCCGCCGGCGCCCCGGGCTCTGCCGCAGACACATGCACTTATTTTAACAGCCTGGCGCCGCGGCGCAGCGCCTTCTCCGAGAGCGGCCCGTGCCACAGACGGCACCACCACCGCCGCCGCCGCCGCCGCCACCACCACCTCACGCCGGCTAACGGCCGCCCGGGGCTCGCGCCGCCACTTCCCCCCGCCGCCGCTCACGGGGCCGCCCGCAGCCAATGAGCGCCCGCAACGTCCAGGGGCGGGGCGGGGCCGGGCTCCCGCAGCCGCCACCACCCCCGCCGGCCGCGGAGCCGGCCCGCCCCCGGGGCAGGGGCGCCGCAGGGGGAATACCCTGCCGGCGGGGCCGGGCGGGGCGCGCCTCCCGCTGCCGGGGAGCTGCCCGGGAGCTGCCCGCTGCCGGCCGCCAGAGCCTTGGCCGAGCCGGGACCGGGCCCAGGGCGCAGCTGCCCGCGAGGGCTTTGGGCTCGCTCAACCCGGGCGAGGTGACGGGCGGCAGCGGCGGCGCTCCCGCGTTAGTCACGGCCGCAGAGCCCCGTCCGCCCGGCCGGCTCCCTCGCCTGGGCAGCGCGGGGGTCCCCGCTCCGGCTCCGCCTGGTTGGCTTCGCTGTGGCACAGGGGCGTGCTGGGCTTGCGAAAGCAGGGCTGCCATTTACTTGTCAGACCACGATGATTCTCCTCCGGGGAAACCGTGCCGCCGCGCCGCACGCCGAGCTGGAGCGGCGCGGACCCGCAGCGCTGTGGCCGTGACGTCGGAAGTCACAGTGACACCTGAGCATTGCCGTGATTCACACCGGAGGAAAATCTCAGCCTCACGGATGGAAAGGAAAGGGTGCACGCATAAATCCCGAAAGCAGTAGTTCTTACGGTAGATGCCAGGGCAAAAAACCCCCATTATTTCATAATTTTAGTAATTAAGAAAGTCAAGTCGTTCCCGGAGCTTTTAGGGACTAGTAATTCAGTACTTGGGGTCAGCAATACAGGGGCACAGAATCTATCAATAAATACCCTGTCACCCTAATATGGTCCTTGGTCCCTGTTGACTTTGGTGGCCTCAGAGTCCAATTCACACAGGGCTTCACTGTGCGAGGAGGTGCGAGAGAGCCTCGGGATGTCTTGGGACTCACCTCAAGTGATACAAGATGCACCAGCATCTCGTGCAATCACAGTTTTACAGTAACTGATGACTTCTGTTACAGAAAAGGCTTGCTCCTGCAAGCACGTTCAAAACTAAGAGGACTGAACCAAGTGAACAAGGAGTTGCTTGCTCCAGTTAAGGCTGTGAGAATGTCTGCGTTTGTTTTCCTGATTTTCAGTGTAAGTGATACTGTCATTCCTGACACCGAGTATTGTTTGACTGGAATTATTCTGTCTGAGTAAACATATTGACCTTGGGCTTGTGATCTTTATTTGATGTCACGTCAGAATAAGTCAATGGGAGACAGGAGTGCTTAGGATTTGTTACAAATTGAGTTTTTTTTCCCATTGCAGTTGCTTTCCACAGCAACTGCCTTTACCTCTGCCCCCAAATGACAGCTGCCAGTATCTTCCCCTCTGGGAAGCTGCAGGCTCCTGACCAGCACATTTGACTTGTTGCTGTATGCCCAGCACTGTCTGCTGCTCTCCTGCCTCTCACAAGGCTTCAAGAGTCCATTTTTATTGTCACAGAGACCAGCCCACAGAAGGTACTGCAACAAGATTCAATCATTTTAAAATAATTTAAAATAAAGTGTTTACTGACGATTATTCTCAAAGCAAAGTAAAAAACCCCATGTTTCTCTGTAATGCTTTTCAATGTAAGGGTCTTTTTCCAGTTATGTTGGTTATCTCAACGAGTTTTTCTTTGCATCCTTTCCCGCATTCTCCTTCTGTTAGTATCGCAGCATCTGAGCCACAGCCATTTCTTTTGCTGTGGCTCCACGAGGTACATGTCGGCGTTACAGCTCTTGGGCACCTTAGAGTTCCTAGGGAAGAGACAGAAGCTACACATGGGCTCAGACCTCAGCGGTTGTACATAATTCGTTTGGCTCAAGCTCTGAAGCAGGTTTTGACAGGCTGCACAACTTGCAACTGCAAGTGTCCTTAGCTTGGAGGAGACCCCCGCCTGCCAAAGAGGCAGGGAGGTGTTTGCATGGTTCCTTCAGCCCACTTCCACTTCGTGCACCATTGTAGGAGAATGGGTGTAACGGAGGACAAACTTACCTTCATCCCTAACCGATGCCTCTTTCCCCTCCCACGGGGAGCATGAGGCAGAAGTACTGTGCCGCAGAGGGACTGCAGCTGGGATGCCCAGGTAGTTTTTTTCACAAACTCCTGCCAATAACTCCACAGAGAGGCAACAGACATCTGAAATCACTCTCGCCTACTTGTGACAACAACATAACTTAATAATGATGTCCTTGCATCATACCCTATCATTTCCCTCTAGATTTTTTTTTTTTTACATTTACATCCAGCATTTAATAAAACTATCACACTAACTAAACTGAGAGGAGAACTATGGGAGCTTTCAGGTGTAAGATTTACAGCTGTTATTTAAATGCAGATTTTGCAGACTCATCAGAAAAGCAGTCATTCTTGCTGCTTGGAAAACACCTTAGCCATCACAGCTGCTGCTAGTAGCAAGCACAATACAGAATGGTAATATTCAGGAATGATGTTCACCGTTTATTAAACACTATAAATTATTCTGAAAACTTGGTTTGATCTCAGAACATACAGAATCCATCAGTTTTGTAAATTGTGCTGCTCCCAAAGTAGATAATAGAAAGCATTACATAATTTTTCTATAATAGTACAGTTGAAATGTTAAATAACCATTCTTAAAATAGCTAAAAATTTTAAAGCAATTTACCCTTTCTTTCTTTCTTGGGGAAAAATTCATCGGTCCCTGAACCTGTACCCACAAGCTCTTTACCATTTCTTTACAATGTTGTTACAGATAGAGCCACACCAAAAGAGAAAATTACTTTATATAAAGGGATTGATACTATCTGTCAATTTCAGTGTCAGTATTGTAAAGCAAAATGGACCAAATTTATCCAGTTTTCTGAAAGTCTCAGAGTGTAGGAGCACAAATTAAAATTAGTGGTGTTATCTTGCTCTTTAGCATCCTCTTTCTTAAGGTTTGAGTAAGTGAGAAAATCTATGGGAAACTGTCTGGGAATGGCTTTCCTCATAAATAAACAAATACTATTAGTTTCCTATCAATGTTGTTTAAAACACATCATGATTATTTGTGTAGGAGCTTCCTTCCGTTTTCCTTCATTCCTTTCTGTCTGCCTGCACTGCAATGTCTCTTGCTGCCCTTGCCCCTTCCGCCCCCACCACTGCCTTTTCTAACTCCCTAGTTACACTCAGCACTCCTTGTGTGTACAAGTAAAGCTGCAAGATACTCAGGGCTGGATTTCCAATGCTGAAAGGGAGGTATGCTCCCTCTTCTGTCCTCCTTTTTGGAGGACCTGCTCTTTCTCCCCTGATGTGTGAGAGAAGGGCCCTGAGCTGGATGCTGGGGTGATGAACAGCTGGCAAGGATGAAGGTCCCTGCCACCAGCCCGTCCTCAGGGACTCAGGGGGCACTCCCAACAGCTCTGGGGCTGGGAAGGAGGGTAAGAAGGGGGACCGAGCTAGATCAGACTTGGTGAGAGCCCTGAAAGGGCTGCATTTGTCTCTTGCTTTACTTTGGATGCCTAATGCATCACAAAATCAGCTTGTAGAGCAGTATTAATTCAGGTAACTGAGGGGATTTTTACTTTGAGAGATACCTACCTTCTACTGACCATCTCAAGCTCCTCTTCTCAGAGATAACTGGCAGCTATGAGTTTCACAAATCCTTTAATCGTTTAATACCATAAAACATATTTCCAGCCACAGAATTCCACTTTTCCATTTGTAGGCATTGCTTTTATTTTGCTCAAGTGCCATCTTATCTTGTGAGAAAAGAGAAAAAGACATTGCTGGTTCACCCTCCCAACACCTCTCCTGATGTGCTCCTTGAATCTGGGCTGCTGTATCTTGTTTGTCTACTCTCCTACACAAACAAGGGTCATCTTTCCTCATAAGGGAGTGTGCCTGTGACTCCTCCACAGAACACAAAGAAGTCACAGTGAAGCACTTCTTTATCCACAACAGCTTCAAGCAAATACAGTATCAAATGGTGCGAAGGAGCAAGAAGCCAAGGTGGTTAGCTTGAACAAGCCTGTGTGTAAATAACTCTGGCAGAGGGCCCAAAGGAAGGGGAGTACTATTTGCCTGGTAATGAACAAATGGCTCTACTTCCTGAAGGAAAAATATTTTTCTGCTATATTGAGCTTTCCCTCAAAAAAAAAAAAAAAAAGAAAAAAAGGAGAGAAAGAAAGAAAGTGATTTTCTCCACATAAAGTATTTCCAGATGCAGAACTAACATGCTGTGTGTATCAACAGCTTGATAATAGCATGTCATCACTTGACCTTGGAAGGGGGGGAAAAATTAAAAAGGCAGAATTTTCTGAAATTATGCCCTTTCATGGGAACATTTTTTAAAGCCCATGAATACTGGGAAAAGATTTTTGAATAAAATTTGATTATTTTTACTCATTTCCATTTTTTCACAGCTAATTAGCAAGCTGAATAGGAAAATCTACAGTGCTGACCAGAAACTCAGCTGAGTGATTATGTGCATTTCTCATGTGAGAAAATTGAACCCTCTAAGTGCTATATGCAGATCCTCTTTGATCATCCTTTTTAATATCACAACTGAATTATGTTTTTGAAACACCCTTACTTTTAGGCATTTTGAGGAAATATTTTGCCTTGCTAACAAGTGGGCTGTGTTTTTAGGGACTGGTTATTTCTCTTCAAATGAAAAGTAATAGCTGCTATGTATTTTGTAGACTGTACTCGGTTCTCTCTTCCTCCTTGCCCCACTTTTTCTAGGAACAGCTGAAGTAAGAGCCTGCCAATGACATGGTGTGATGTAGCAACTCCTGAGTTATATATAACCTGAACAATTAAGCGACTTAATTTTTCTAAAAGCTTACCTATTTATATTCCTATTAGACCTAATAGTCTTTCACTTAGCATTCTTCTCAAACGGGCAACTTTCAATTTTCCATCATCTTCCAATCCAAAGAAACCTCAAGTGCTTCATGTGCAGACAATTTCCTGCACAGGCTGAGGAGAAGCCGCGGGGCAGACCACTCAGTGGCAAGCAGTGACAACCTGAAAACAGAGCAAAGGAGAAATTCTTGGCGTCTCAAAATGGCAGAGGGCACTTCAGATAAGAAAAATGACATTAATGAAGTTGCAGCTACCTAGAATTTGGCCATATTATCCTATCTTCCTTACGTTCCTGGCACATGTCATGGGAACCTTCCCAACCACACTGGTTGCCCTCCTGGTTTTGCATCTGGGGAATCTTCCCACAGGCCAGCGCCCGGAGCATCCTGCAGATACCTTCCCTCACATCTCATTCAGAGGGAAGTGTGCCACCTACTGAAGGACCTCGGCCACTTTCTCTATGTCTTGGGCTTTCTTAAGTTCTTTCCTATTCCTGAACTTTCCAGGCCTTCACACTATTGATTTGAATTAGAAATTAGTCTTTGGTTTATGAAAGTTCGTAAATTCAGCAATTGGAAGGTCATGGCAATGGACATGAGCAAATGCAATCCAGGCTAGTTCCATCTAATTCACGTGCAAGCAAAGTAATTTGAGATAAAAATAAACACTCTGACTGAAAACAAGTGTTACCTCTACATGGCCACTTTTGCCAGAAGTGGGATGAATATCAAGAACAATCTTTATAACTGTAAGAAAATATTAAATTTGGGCATAATCAGTACAACACATGGATGTGTTGTCAATACTGACATACACACTATTTGCACTTTAAGTATTAGGTAGGGCGTTTTAACAAATGAATGAACAACTTCCTTTACCACCAGATAGTAGTTACCTTTGATAGTGCACTTTGTTCAGTTAATCATTTGGTTGCACAAGCTCAAAGGAAACTTTACATGGCTGCTGTCATAACTTGTTTGACACACCTAGAAAATGTCCTTTGGTTACCTGTGTCTCATGCCCCTGAATTATTCATGTACAGTAATGCATCGGGTTTGCTATCCAAAAAGTTGAAACAGATTTCAGTGTTGTTTCATCTGTTGTAGTAGTGGGTCATAAATATTTATTTTAATAAGACCAATTGCTTTTATTAATATATGTGGAACTGGGTAACTGAAAAACTCTGTTTTGAGGCTCATTAAAGTCTTTCACTTTGGAGTCAGCGATTTAAATTCTGCTCATGTACATTACAGTAGATAATCAAAACATCTAAAATTGTGCTTCACTGAAATTAACAGATGTCTTTAAAGCTTATCACACTTCTCTATTGGATTTATTTCCTAAGAAATCTTATTCTCCAAAATTCTGAGGAAGAATTTCATCATAACTTCAGCTGGAAAGTAAAGAAATAAAATAATATGTTTTAGAATAAACATCTTAATGTATTTACAGTGTGAAAATGTGTATAATAAAAGTCTGAAGTGTTTCTACCAGTTTTGTCACAGTCTTAACCACTCTGTCATACAGCACATTAAAATCTCTGTAATACCTGAAACTGTACCACTGAAGGTTTCACATATGTAGGACATAGAAGGGAAATAAAATTCATCATCAGCAAGCACAAAACGGGGAAAGATCTAACTCTAGACTCACCATCACAGTCACAGAACCTATAGTAGCTATCACCGAGCAATAAAAAGTCTGGAGGTCATTGCAGGGGTAAAGAGGTATAGAGCTTTATAGATCTAGGGTGGCACATACCAAATGTATTTCTGGTCATTTTCTGCCCATTGTGCTCCCAGTGGGACCGCTCAGATGGCAAAACTCTGGGGGCAGGCAGGACGCGAGCCAGCAGTGGCTGCGCGGTGGCACCCCTTTGGGTGCAGGGTTTTCCATCTGCGAACTGCTCCCGGGGCTCCCTGCCCACTCCCGGGGCTCCCTGCCCTCCTGCCCTTCAGCTCCCAGGGCGTGCGTGGCAGTCGCTGGGGCTCTCAGGTGCAGGAGGGTTTTGTGGGTTACAAAAGGTCTATCAATAAGATTATTAGTCATGACAAGAGGGTGAGCCAAAAGTGAACTCTCACTTTGATATTCTCAAAATTTAACAACATAATAAGGCGCCATCCCTCTTCCCTGCCTCCTTCCAGGAAAACTACCTGGTTTAGCAGACTTAAAACAAGCAAAAAGAACCACTTCTTGACACAGCCCACAGTTAAAGCGTGGCCCTGGCACAGAAGAATGCCGTGGGGTGCCAAAGCATGCAAGTCTTCAAAACAAGATTCACCTCATTAGCTGTGAGATAGGCCAACACGGGCTGTTAAAACGATGGCCCATATGCATGCAGATGCTCAGGGGGTCAGTCTCTACACCGCTTGCTGAACTGGCACAAGTGGGTGTATCATGGAAAAAGTATAGGAGACAAAAAGAGAAAATTCTTTTCTTAAGTGATGTCATTGGCCACATTTTGAGGACAGTAAATTACACAGAGCTTTCATCTGGCTGCAGTAGTGGCAGCTGTTATCTTCCTACCAATTTATGGGGATATTTTGACTCACATTTAGCCTCTCTTTCTGCAAATGTGTGACTACTTTGGGGCTTTTTCATGATTTTCAGTTTCAAAGATTATATGAAGAAGCATTCAAAGAAAATTTCATTTCATCCTTGCACTGTTTTTCTTTTTCATAATGAAAGAAACATTGCAGTGCAGGTTATATTTTCTGCTTTGAAAACAGAAATGCATTAAAAGATCTCCAGCAGGATACTGATTTGTCATGATGTAACCAATTCTAAAAGCTAAAAGATCAATATAAATTCTATTTTCTGAATACCACAAGTTTAAAAATGTAAAATATCCAGACAGCAAACTTTGTATTAACTGATTTTTTGAACTTCTAATATTTTTGAGCCATTGTTAGCCCAATTAGGTGTTCAGCATATATTTTGCATTTCAGAATCCGTATACCATTCATCTGGAGTAAAGAGGTATGAAAGGGATGTGAGTCATTAGTCATATTCAGGAAACATGTTTCTGAAAAATTAATACATGACCAGTTGCCAGTAAATAGCAATCTGCTACATATACAAAAAAAAAGTATGCTATAAAGCTACATATTTTAATGATAGTCTTTAGATGTTAAAATTGTAAACTGTAATGGAAACAATGTTCCTCTAATGGAATATTTAATATCACTTAAGATGCACTAAGGACAGCACAATGATTCTTACATCAATGGGAGCTAGGTAAAATTGCCTAGAGTCAGTGTAGTACAGTCAAGTCTGAAGTCAAGCTGCTGTGTAAAGGTATACTTAATTGTTAAGTGCAGGAATAAACATAGTGGTGTTCTCTTGGGCTTAAAGTTAAACAAATGCTTGAGTGTCCTAGACTTCACAATCCTGTGCCCTCCATCCTCTCCCATAAACAGTGACATTTCTTACACACCTCTAGGAGAAGAAGCATGATATGGCTCAAATCTGTACACTAATAAAACACTTCCCCCATCTCCAGTGACTATTTATATGCATAGAGAACATTTTCTTACATTTTGAGAATTAGATTTTTCATGTGTGTGGGCACTACTAAATTCAGACAGGTTGCATTCACTGGATGTTGTTCATTAACAATATTATTTGCGGTCTCAGTATAACTATGAGGAATCACTGGAGATGGGGAAAAAAAAGCCAGGTTGTCTGTTTGGTCAGTAAGAACATTGGCAGACTGCGTAAAAAGCATTTTTCCCCTAAGGCTAAAAATTGAGATTGCCAGTGTAATAACCATGTTTTGTCAAGGAACTAGGAGGAAGCTTGTTCAGCTGGGGAAAGTCAGTTGGAGGATACCAACATATACAAATAAGAGATTCACTCCTGGGCTTACAGCATGGCTATCGACATTCCTGGATCAAGATCCCTGGGCTGTAGAAATGACTAAAGAGCAAATTAAAAGTTCTGTGGCATCTTCATTTAAACTATAATTATAATTCAACAATCCAGAAAGTTTTGAAACTACAAAAAAGTTGGCAGCAGCTAACCCTTTGTGCTGTGAGCAATGGGCACAGAAGCCTCTTTCACAGCCATATAATAAACTGGAGGTCATCTTTTTGTCTTATTTTCTCTGCCCTAAGTAGGTGTAAAGGTTGGCTAAATAGTTTAGGTGAAATGCTTTTCTTTTAAAAAAAATATTGAATCTTCCATTTCAGAGGAAAAGCCAAAGTACAGCTAAGAACTGTTGATGACTGTAGGCAACAGGTGTTCCTGAAGTATAAATTAACATGGAGTTTAGTCAAACGAATAAAATGTAATAAAATATTCTAGGAGACAGATATAGTAGGAAGGTGGGAGATGTTGCGGGGGAGAAATCACTGAATCCATGAGGTCAGATATAGCTTCAGACAAATTAAAGGAAATAAGAGCAGAGGAGATAATACACAGATCAAAATAGGTGGCTGTGTTGACAGTAAACCAGATGAACATATTTCCTAGTCCTTTTCAGTGCTAGTTGTCCATTATCATCCCAACAGGACTTCAGAGACTGCACAGGCATTACCCATTTAGCTGAATATATTGCCTACATACTCTGTACCACTCAAGCTACCACAACTGAAGAACACTTATGGAAAGCCTAACAAGCATCTAAGTCCTGCAAAACCAGAAAGTTTCCAGTTTGGCTTCAGCGAAATGCTGTTAGCAATCAAGAATATAACATTCTTCTGATTAAAGAAATACTTGGGCCAACAAATCAGGTAGCTGGTGGCAGTCGTGTCTGCAGTTTGGGATCTTTAATTTCGCTGTCTCAGCTTGACTAGCAGACTTAGAGTGCAACAGTTACAAGCTTTATATTTCCTTTATCTGCCTCTCCAAGGCCACAGGAGACAGTGCAGCTATCATAAGTGGTGTAGAAGTAGATTTTCACTCCATACCATAGGATCTGATGCCAGAAAAGGCTGGTAAGGAAATCTGAATCCAAGCTCATTTATAGATATTTGGACTTTTTAATTTTGGTTCTTATTACTTTTCTGCTAGACTCGTACAACACAGAAGACAACAAAGCTATAGCTATGCTAGTCAATGAACCAGGCTAGGGCCCATTCTCTGTCCCTGAGGACTTGTGTCTTTAATGCCTTCCAAAATAGAGTGGCATCACGCACACACGCTACCTGGCAGGAGCAGCCCTGAGCCCATGCTATTCCCCAGGCTGTGCTCAGGTGTATCTGGCAGACCACTGTTTGGCACAAGCCAAAACCCTGCCAGGAACATGTTCACTGCTGAACAACAGGCTAACAACCAGAGGGCTGAAACCATGCCCTGGCCCGGTATTACCCATCGGGACAGAAATGGCCTAAGAGAATGAAAAGATGCACAATCAGAAAGTCGAGGGAGAACTGGCAATATGCAAAAAGAGAAATGAAGTGCATATTGGCAGGGAGTGAAAAAATAAAGTTATGCTGGATGGGGAGAGAAGAAATACCGAGAAGGAAATAATCTCAATTCAGGAAGCACTTAATAATGTGTTTTAAGTTAAAGCATATGCTTCAATATTTTCATACCGATAGTCTGTGTGCCTCAAGTTAGGCACATATTTGAGCAGCCTGCTGAGCTGGGGCTCTGCAGTGAAGTTTCACAAACTGCTTAAAGTGATATAAATCCACAGCATCACTGAGAGAGATGAGCTTCCCCTTCCCCATGTCCCTAGCCCTGTTGTTCTACCTTCTCTCCTCTGCTGGCATTAGTACCTGTGCAAGCTGCGCTGCCAGCAGCACCAGCAATGAACTTGCAATGGGGACTGGACAACATGAGCAGGAGAGGTGAGGGCAAAAGTGTTTTTTTCAGCATCTACAGCTGAGCTGGACACAAGCTGAAGACACTTGTTAAACTTCACTCGGTGTGTCCTCAGCCACTCCACTTCTCCTTCAGCAAAACTAAGGAGAAATTTCAAGCTTATCTTAGATGAGCTGCCTGAGCCTTCACAACCTTTTTCTGAAGTAGTTAAAAAAGCACCATATCTCTGTGCAGACATAGTGTAAGAAACAGATCCATCTACGTGACTGCAAATAAATAAAAAAATACTAATTTACATTTTCAGAACAAACATTCCAAAAAAATGTGGATTTTTTTTTCCTGAAGAAGTGTTTGACAGATGGTTTGAGTGAGGAGTGGTGAGGCACTCAAACAGCACCCATTTCCTAGTGTTCTCTCAGCTATTTACACTTTCTGTTGCACACATTAAACAGAAAGCACTTCTTCATAAGCTTCAACTGTAACTTTTAGCATATAAGAAAAAAAAACCATCCAGATGCCCCATATTGATACCACTGTAATGATATTGCTTAAATTATTGGTCTCCATCATTCAGTGTACAGTACATATATAGACCAGTTCATTAGTCAGGAAGAGACAATAAAATAGCACAGCACCATTTAAAACCTATTAATCTAGATAGCACCATTAGCATAAGCAGTACTTTATTATTACCAAATTAAATCCATTATAAGTACCCTGAGTACCCAATCAAGTTAGCAATAAACTGACTAAAGCTACCTACATGAATGACTGTGCTGCTTGATGGGATACATTTTGTATTGGTGTACATTAATCTGAGTTTTAGTGTGCTGTACTGTTATTTATAACTCTGATAAACTGACTTTATAACACGTAAAACAGCTAAACATTTTATGAAAGAATAGTTAGAATGTTTTCATAAGTTTTGTGATTGACTTTTTTTTTTTTTTTTTCTGTAGGGGCTGCAATGTATTTTCTAACATACCATAGCACCATCTGTAAGATAATCCTCAATCACTGTGAAATTTAACTACTTATTTTTGCCTTCAGATTTTACAGGACTTAGGTTAAAGAGAACAGCAATGAAGACCAAACATAAAATATTTGGAAAAATACAGTGCTAATTGGATATTCCAGATGACAAGGCTATCATGTTGTCATTGTTCCCACTGAGCCAGAGCCCTGCTAGTGCTGACTGCAAACAGGTGTGCTAGTCTGTCAGGACAGAATGGGGTTCAGACTGCTCCTCAAAAAACACTTCAGATATTTCAAAGGGACAGAACAAAGTCAGAGATTTACTAAGGAGAATTTTATGAAGAAAGGTAGTTATTTAAACTATTCAACAGTAATGTATATTTTTATCTAAGAACACAGATATGTTTTTTGATCAGTTAATTGACTATTTTAAAAGTCTATTTCTTGTAAGTGCTACATATGCCAAATATTGCATATATGTATATGTAATTCATGGTAAAATGTAGGATTCAGTTAAAAGTCAGCTCTAGGCTCCCCCCAAGATTTTGCTGGTGGAGGCTGTCTTTTTGTTGTGGCTACTCTTGCTGTAGTGTGTGACTGCCTCTGAAAAGATTATTCTCCCAAGCCATCTGTATAAGCAAGAAAACAGGCCTTTTCTACAGATGGGAAGCAGAAGCTAAAAGATTATGACTTCACTTTGTGCCGGCAAACAAGAAAATAAGGAGGAGCAGACCTCCCTGGTGCTTTATAAGTCCTTATAAGAGTGGATGCAACGCCTCCCTGTCTGGTGCAATTTCCACCATACATGTTTTGATGGGGTTTGTATATAGGATGGCAAGTGGAATCAAGAACTTGACTCTATTTATCAGAAGTCAGATGTCAAAAAATTGCTGTCATTGTCAATAATTGCCTCCCATATACATACAAATATATATATATATATATATAATTATTTCCCAGTGCTTTTCCTAGGACAGTAGAGCTAGGCTTTCACACAAACAAAGATGGGACATGCTGCTTGAATCCCACAGAGGGGAGATTTCTATCACTGCCCTGGACTTCTTCAAGCCATTGGGGAAGAATGTGGTAGGATCAGCATCAGGTTTAACTGGTGCCAAGTATCAGTCCACTATCTTACTCCATAGGTGGGATTACAGGCAAGAACCAGAACAAATACCCAAGGCCCCAGGACATCAGGAGTCCACTGGGATGAGCTAAGTTGCAGCACCGATGGGCTGGCACAGACAGGAAGGGACTGTGCCGCCTTCATTTGCCAGCTGCTCCCATTTTTGTGGTATCAGCCTCATCCTGGTACTCAGTGCAAGTTTTCTCTTAAGGCTGCTGTGATTTTCCCCTGAAGTAAAAGGGTGTATGACTGGGTCCTTTCTGATAAACTAACAGGATAATAACTGACATACACAAACCAGATTAGTTGACAGTAAAGATACACGGGATGTGTTTGAAGGACACGAATAGTTGTTGCTGTTGTTCAGCCTGAAATAACTTTGCTCTCCTGAATGCAGTATGAAAACCTGCCAAGAAAAGTAGACCATCACAGCTGAACGTAGCTCTGTGTTCTAAGACTTACAATAAGATACACGTAGTACTTTAACCTGGCCTCTCACTACTTTTTCCAAAGTTCAGCCATAACAATCATTCTTTTGAAAGTCAGATTATTTTGTGTAATTTTCCTATGTAGCATGACTTAGTTGCTTAAGAGTCTTTGAAATTTAAGAAGGAAAGAATCTAATGGAACCAGAAGCAAAACCTACTGAATTTTAAATCTCAGGGCATCTCTCAGGCTTACTTCTTTTCCCTTATGCATGGGTAAATAAATTTAATTTGAGGATAAGACATGTAGCTTTCTGCCACAAAATTAATAGATTAACGTTGTGGTTTAACTCTGGCCGGCAACCAAGCACCATGCTGCCACTTGCTCACTCCCCCTCACCCAGAGGGATGGGAAGGAGGATGGGAAAGGAATGTAAAACTCAAGGGTTGAGATAAGAACAAATTAATAGGTAAAGCAAAAGCTGTGCACACAAGCAAAGCAAAGCAAGGAATTCATTCACCACTTCCCCTGGGCAGGACAGCCGGGCTCCATCACACGTAATGGTTACTCAGGAAGACAAACATCATAATGCCAGATGTCCCCACCTTCCCCCTTCTTCCCCCAGTTTACATACCAAGCATGATGTCATATGGTATGGAATACCTCTTTGGCTAGCTTGGGCCACCTGTCCTGGCTGTGTCCCCTCACAGTTTCCAGTGCCCATCCAGCCCTCTGGCTGGCAGGGCCCATGGAACTGAAAAATCCTTGATTTAGTATAAACATCACCCAGCAACAACTACAATCATCAGTGTGCTATTAACATTGTTCTCACAGCAGAGCCAAAACACAGCACTGTGCTAGTTACTAAGAAGAAAATTAACTCTATCCCAGCTGAAACCAGGACAATTAAATAAAAGTAAATCTTTTTCTGACAGTCTTTTGAGGAAATAGGTTTTGTTGGTTAAACTGAATGGACTTACATTCTGATCTTCTTGGCTACATTTTTTCTACGGTCAAATCAAGTTTATGCATCTATAGAGCCAGAGACATGCCTACTTCATTTACTGTTTCACATTTTAGTCCTCTTTTAAAGCAAAAGCACATTCAGTGATCAATAGGATTACGTTATTTAAAAATACTTTATGACCTATGCAGCAAAGATAAATACATTCCCCAGTTTCCCGCAGTGAGTTTGCCCTGAGGTTGAGCAGGAACCCTGTAAGCTGTGGCTCACAGTATGGTCCTGCACTTCTTTCCATCCTGACTGAGAGGGGGAAAGTTGAAGGGACAGTGGGAGCACTGGTCCTTCTTCATTTTACTGCAAGCAGGATCTTGACTCCCATGACTTACTCCAAGGTGTACCTCCAGACACAATCTCCCAGGGAAGAAGAGTTGCTCTGGGGGGAGTCAGTGCCTGGCCCCATCTGCTTTCTCTCTGCACCACCGCTCTGCAGGCAGCCTGCAGATGGCCGGCCAGTGGCCTGCACAAGCCTGTGTGCCATCCCCTGGCTGGCACTGGTGACCACTTGCAGCCAGGCACGCAGGACCACGGCTGAGGATGCAGGGGGCTGGGCTGGGGCAGACCTGGCCAGCTGGCTGCAGGCAGGAACCTTCTGGCTCATCTGAACAGGCGGAGATTTTGCTCTTGGTGCTGTCAACAGCCCTGATGGGGTATATTTTCCAGTTAGGCCAGTCTATGTTTTCATGAGAAGGGAAACTTTCTCTGGACAAGGAGGGGTTTGTTACCAAGGGAGGAGATAGTGTCAAGTCGCAGTTCCCCTGGCGGTGTCTGGGGACTCTTATTCAAGGAAGAACATTATTAACAATGGGAACCCAAACCTTTGCTTACATGGCTTAATGCAAGTGACCAGTGTGAGTAACATGACCTATACCTTCAACCAAGGCAACCTTTGTTTTGCATAAAAAAGTAATGTGAAATGTAGGTAGAAAAAGGTAGCTTCCTCTTATCTCCATGGCATTAGCAAGGTTTTTTATTTCTGATTGAACTTCTGTTTAAGCCCTGCCAGTCAAACTTTAGCCATACGCACTGAGAATTTTCTGGTACCACTGGTGTTTATGTTTTTCTGTCAAGCACTAATTGTCTAATTTTCAGTAACAATATTCATCCCAGTATTTGGTTTAGTTCCACTGGTACCACTTTGAAAACTTTCTCATGAACTTCAGTTTTAAAATCTAATATTCCTGTATAAATGTTAGGTATAAATGTTAATAGTTCTGCAAGATGCAAATGCTGGCAAAAAAAGAAGAGTCAGTTTTCTGAGTAAAAGCCTTTAAAAAACCTTAATTTTCAATTGTGTCCATAGAAAAGACAAATTAACTTGGGAAGAAGATAAAGTAATTCTTCCTGAATAAATACCTTCTAGTAGCAATTTCCCCTGTGAAGAATTGAATCTGGAAGAACTGTATCAGAGCATGTGGCACTCAAGAGATGTATCAAACTGGATCTCTGTATTTCTTTTACATATTTACACTAACCTGCCTGGTTCATGTTCTTAGCTCCTTTGGACTACAGCTGTAAGTGCTGGAGACGTCCTGAAATCTCTGGCCATGCTGCATTGTTCTTGGCTCTGACACACTAA
Source organism: Falco biarmicus (assembly GCF_023638135.1). Lineage (NCBI taxonomy): Eukaryota > Metazoa > Chordata > Aves > Falconiformes > Falconidae > Falco > Falco biarmicus. Next base: position 50,075,098 of record NC_079293.1, on the reverse strand, counting down.
GACACAAATAAGCTTTTTCTGTGTTCTCAGTAGAGCTATTTTTTACAGACGTTTTCTCTGCTAACAATCTTTCATGTGCTCAGGAAAGTCACATGTGCCCATCCAGGGGGAAAATGAGTTAGTTGTGTCTATGTAGAATTAAGCAAGTAAAAAAGGAATATTGAATTCAGGAAAATGGATTTTTAATAGTCTTGAATTTATTTGCAAATATTTGTTCAAATGCTTGAATACTTTTGACGTAAGGTGCTTCAGGGATGTGGGGAGGATTGTATTCATAGAACTGCAACAGGAATAATGGAGGTTTTCCCTGCATCCTTCTTTCCCCCTTTTTTAGTTAATAACCTTAGGGTTAAAATGCTTGCCCAAGATAGGAGCAACACAAGATCAGTTCTTTGCCTAAGAGAGTTATGTAACTACAAGGCTAAAAGGCGATGGGTATACATGAATGAGGCAGAGAGCAGATTCAAACTAGCTCTCCCACTATCTTTGCATGAGTGCCTTAATGGCTAAGATGTAGCACAGTTGAATTTTCTACTGCTGACACTTTTTCCTTCGCATAAAACAAGCTGTCATCAGTCAAGGTCACAATAAGCCCTGAGTCCTGCTTCAGATATGAAACCTGAACACTAATTGCCAAAATAAAGAGTTTTTATTATTTATACAAAATACACAGTCACCAAAAATAATTGAAAAGAACCCTTTACCACGCAAACATATCCTCTAGCATGTTGGAGAAAATAAGCAGTGGGAGTTGCAGATTCTAGTCTGTTCTGCTACTGGGAAGAACTGAACCAAACTTTCTCATATACCTGCCAATTGCTTTAACACCTGGATTATTCAGGAAAAAGAGTTCACCTTCCAGTTCCTTGTGTCCATCCTTCCCCCTGCTCTCTCTCACCCATCTTTCCTACAATATGCTGTTTCAGATCAAACAAAAAGGTTTTTCTTATTTAAGTTATTCGCATATTCCCTTACAGACCAACAAATAGACGGCAATTTGCTACCCACTTGCAGCCACAGGCCTCCCACTTTGAACAAGAGGAACTGGGGGAACCATGCAAAACAGGAGCAGGACTTGAATATTGTAATACCCATAAAAAAATGAAATGCAATGGGCTATCAAAAGTAAGAAGCATCTTAGGAACATCACCCAGTAAACCCAAAGGCATTAGGTAAGGAACAAATAAATTGTTAATTAGATTGCTAGAATCTACAACAGAAGAGATTTATTTCACTAAACCATATGAATCTGTATGTAAATACTGTTCATCAGTACCTAATGAACTGCATTACAATCACAAATTTCTACCTACTTATGTATAATCATGCATCTGTCATGGAAGTTCTTGCCTTGATCTATCACTATGCCATACATAAAACATTGTCATGGGTCAAAAACATCCAAAGCACCTGGAATAACAACGTTCACATAAGTAAGCTTACTGTGCAGCAACAATACTGAGGCACACTGCTGTGTCATGCAGGAAACATATTCATAGCTGTAACATCCATAGACCTTAGCGAAGCTAAAAACTGTGCGTTCCTCATCACCTGTGCACTTCATTTCCTGCCCTGGGCCTTTGACTTTTTTACTTATGGAACACACATTGACTTCTGCAGCATCTCTGCTTTGCTGATCTATCTTTGCATTGTGTGTGTGAAGCAGCACACCTTTTTTCCATGTTTTCCTGTTTTTGACTGAAAACTATGACAAAGGTGTGCAGGTGAGGTGCCTCCTTTCCTAGGTTAGCCTCAAATGCTGCCAAAAATGTAAGACTAAAAATGGCCTCTTGTTTCAGAGCAGTGGTCCATTTAGCCCAACATCCTCTGTTGGACTCCAGCTGTGTCAGAAGGAGACAAAATTTGGGAGAGGCAACATTTTCCAGAAATTTACTGCCTGCTTGGTAAAGTAGTATTTTTAAAATACTTTTTAAACTGATGTTCTAGTTTTATTGAGCATCTCTTAGTTTTAGAATTATGCCATTCTCGTAATTTAGAACATACATCCCTCAGCCCTCTTCATTCCACAGTGAAAATGCCCACATTTTTAGTGTCTTAGGAATCAGCTGCTCTAGCTCCTTAACCATTTCACCTGCTTTCTCTGTATCTTTTCTGATTCCACCATATCTTCTTGAGCTGTGGTGGCTGGAGTGGCACATAGTACCTATAGTGTAGGTGCACTGACATCTTATAAAATGGCAACATGTTTCCTGCCTTGTTCTCAGTACCCTTCCTGATGATGTACAACAATTTATTGGCACATTGAACTGATGACTTCAAGGTAGTGTCAATGGTAACTTCAAGACCTCTTCTCTGAGTTACAGCTTTTCAGTTCACATTGCAGACATGGAGTTTAGATTATTTCCTAGAGTCTGCACTGAGGCTCATATGACCCCTGCTTGCCTCCTCACCCAACTTAGCAAGTTGTTTCTGGTGTCCCTTGTTCTTAGCACTGCATTTCATTGCCCAAAAAGAAGCCTTGGAGAATTCACTGCTTATGTCCTGCTCCATGTCACTGATGAACGTGTTTAAATCGCTGAACCCTGGTAACCGACCCCACCCCTAGTAGTGATGATCGAACTCTTTCATTTGCCCAAATCTTTCACCAGCTTTCAGTCCATAAAAGAACATCTCCTCCACCCCCATGGAAAACTACCTTTTCTAATAACCAGTGGTATGGAATCGTGTCGAAGATTTTTTGAAAATCAAAATATTAAGTACCCCTAATACCCTTTATCTATGTGCTTACTGACTGCCCTCACAGAACTTCAGCAGGTGATTGAGAGGGCCCTTCCTTTTATAGAAGCCATTCCGACTTTTTCACAACAGGTGATGTTTATCCATGTGATCCAGTATCTTACTCTGTAAGATATACTTTACTATCTAATCAGGAATGGAGTATTTTATTGGTCTGCAGTTCCCCAGATCTCTTTTAGAGCTGTTTTTGTAGGTGGAAGTCTCACTGGCAGCCTGGCACAGCAGCTATTTCTATAGATCTATGAGATGACTTTGCCAGCAGTTCTGCAATTTCACATTTGAGTTCCTTCAAAATCTTGGTTGAATGCCAGCCTGCCCTGGTGACTTACTGATATCTAATTTGTCTATTTGGCCTAATTCAATTTGAATCCCTGTTCCTACAGCTGAAGAAAATGGGAACAGAGGCTTGTCTTTGCCCTAGCCACTTGGCCAAAGCAGTAGTGATATGTTAAAATGGAAATCTGTGGAAAGAAAATAGGTCTACTGATTCTATCTGGTTATCCACAAGTAATCTGTATTGTGCTGAAAACATTGGATACAGCACTGATAGCAATCATAAGGGTAGTAGTGAGGGACCTTTTGATTTGCACATCTGTCATAGTAAAGCCAGCCTACTTATGAGATGATAAAAATGAGCTAAATTAAGAATGATCAGGGAACTCCATTCGGATTATTGAAGCATCATACAGTAAGTGCAAGAGACAGGTGGCATAAGTGCTAAAACAAGGATGGAAAGTATGTGCTGCAGGGAATCAATCTACTGCATTAACGGCTAATGGCACACTCAGTGTTTATCCATTATTTATCACATAAATGAGTATGTACTGTCTAGACTGCAGAGGTGCTTTCATAACAGAGTGTCACTGATTACTGAAAATTAAAAAATGAGAGCTGAACTTAATAAATGAATTGAAAATTAGCAAATGGTAATAAACTCCACATGGTATATCTGCTCAACCTAAAAATACTGGGGTTTGGTTTAGTTTTATGAAAATTATTTGATTCACTGCCATAATTTTAGAGTTTAGGGAATAATGCAAAACCTGGAAAAAAAGCAGAGGACTTAGGAGGCAATTATTTCCTGCCACTATCACATACTTTCATTCGCATGCACACTTTCATGCTAAGCTGCTTTTTGTTTTGTATTAATATTCTGCTCATTAGTTTCTTTTCCCTTTCAACTTATTGGCACATTAATGAAAACTAAGAATATCTGCTCGTACTGAAAGAAGAATGATGGTACCCAAAACGTATTGTGTTCCAGTCGTGGCATAGCAACTACACTCTGTGCGTTGGTTTTAATGTTTTAATGATGCCAGAACACTGGCCTTGAATAAATAAGTTACATGAGCTCAGGCTTGATCATGTATCATTATCAGTGGAAGCTGTATCGTTAAATTCAGAAGAAGGGTCAAATTTTCACCAGAGATCTACTGAAGGTGTTAAAACTGGACACAAATTTAGATAGGTTAGTTGAATCAGGAAACTGTTTATGGCCTAATTCTGATAAAAGTAGTGCAGGTTATTTAGGCATGCTAATTTATTCATGAAGGACAGAACTATATCAAAGAGGTGGAAAAGACATAGTACTTAAGTGCTCCCAGTACATTAAATATCTTAGAAAGATGACTTCTGAATTAAGATGCAGTTCATAGAGACTTAGGTAACCACTTGAAATTTATACAAACCCTGAATGTCAGTAGTTTGCATTCACCTGCATTACACCCTATCCTCATCACACACCAGTAATTCCCAAGAGATGCATTATTATATTGCTGACAAGAAGATTTTAACTAGGTGTGTTGGCCCTGAAAGAAACTTGCATACTTCTTCCATCTGAATCCATCGTATCTGTTCAGTTTATCATAAGCAGCAAGCTGTTGTCCCAAACTGAATCCCTTACCAGGATAATAGACACACTTGTATATGTTTTCAGTGATGAAGTGAAAAATACGCAGTTTCCTCAGCTTCCATCAGGAATGTCTGAAAGTTTAAAAATCCCTCTCTTCAGTCATTGCTGGAAACATTCATAGTATCATTTACTTTGATAAGAAGGACATCTCTTATATTAGGATGCCAACAATGACACCCCCCCCCCCCAAAAAAAAATAAAATAAAAAAACCCTCTCAAACCGTGGACTGCTTAGGTTCAGAAAACATAAAGACAGAGGACAGTTTTGTGATTAATCTAAACCAGCCAAAATTAAATGGAGTCTTCCAAGGATTTACTTTGGGTTCTGAATCCCAGTGTGCCATCTGGGCTGCTCATAAATTATAAACCTGCTAGGTCAGTGGCTGCAGAACTACATGCAAGACTTGAAGATGTTTGAAAACAGGCTATATTTTTTTCCCAAATGCTCATAAAAAGGTTTTCTTACAACTCCATTCACGTGACTATTTCGGCAAAAAATTGAAGTCCTGTGCATTTTCAGTTATCCCTACCAATTGCCAATTACTAGAAACTAGTGTGATTGACCAGCTAATATACTCCAAAAAGGCACCTAAAGGCTTTCAAAGGTATCCTAATTACCATATTTACAATGTCTGAGATTACTTCCAGCAAATACATCCTAATTCAGCCTCTTCTTCTGGTTTATTCAATTGCACTTTATTAGCTAGTAATCATACTACTAAGCCTTTTAATAACACTGCTTCACATCTGCTTAAACTGCTGTCTCTTCAAGATGCATCTATGAAGTCTATACAGTTGTGTTCCTTCTATAAACAGAAAACAATGGCAAAGTGACTTGGGGTTAGTGAACTCGAGATTTGGGGGCAGGAGCTCCGGCAGCCAAATTTTCCTAATGATATTAAGTACTAGCTTTTCTTTGCAAACATCCATTATTCCAGTCTGTCCTCTGCAGTGGTTATGTGTATTTTGCAACAGTGGTGTCATTCAGTAAAGCAAGGGTTATGGTTATTTCACTTAGTTCTAGAGAAATTGCCGTGATGTAGCTGTCCCAAAATATTTTGATTTTTATTTTTGTTCCAGCAAGTGGGTAGCATATCATAATACAGAAAAAGGTGGTTGTGAGAAAGTCCAAAGTCATTTCAATGTGTTCATTTATTTGCATATGCATTTGCGGTGATTTATCTAAGAGCTCAAATATGCAATAGTGTACAGCTGGTTCTTTTCTGAAGATTGGTCTAGACCTCCTGCTTTTCCCTTACTTTTCTCCTTTAAAGCATATTGTCATTCTATCCTCTGCGATCAATCTCAAACGATCATCAGACTATAAGAATATACAAGGCTGAACAAACAGTAGAGAAAGTTATACATGGTTGTTTCCCTAAACCCAGTTTGCAATTCAGTTTTTGTATCACATCATGTGTGTTTGTCTCCCTTTTTATTGTGGATTTTTTTTTCACACTGATTTAAAAGGAGGGGTTTAGTTATGGAAATACAGATGGCAGACTAATAAATGAGGAAATCACAGGAATAGTTTTCTGTCTATTATATCCACAGTGGTTTTGTGTGTCTAAGAACAAGATTTGAAAGGAGGCTGGATGAGTGTAAATGAGTGAAGAAGGAAAGGATTGAATCCATTGGCATAGCCATGGACTGAACTAAAAAGGAAGAAGGCAGAAAATTAAAGGTTACTCTGGAGACGTGAAGATACCTTACCCAAAGATTTCTTATTCATGTTCTGCTTTTCCAGAATATGAGTCAGCTTTGACCAAACATTTTTGATAAGTGGAAGCATCAAAAAAAAAGAAAAAAAGAAAGAAAAAAAAAAAAAAAAAGAGCAGTATCAGTATCCAGGAAAACCATCCTTTGGATCCATCTGTAACACAGTATCATCACAGTATGGTAGAGACCCCCTGCAATTGTTAGCCCAGAGAAATGCGAGCCTTCAGCAGCAGATTGTATCAAAGGGAAAGATATATATTGAAATGACAGTTTCTACAAGTTGTGTAAAAGACATTTTGAGGATGAGCACTAGCATAAAAGATTAGATAGAACAACAGCTTCCAGCTGGTGACAGAGAGAGCCTGGTTACTGCTGTAATGTCTGGCAGATAGTAAAAAGCCAGAAGTGTGGCACTGCTGAGTCGCTCCTACCAAGAGAGGGGAGCTGGCACAATAAGCATCTCCTGCAGCGGGGCTAGCAGATGACGACAGGCACCTCCAGGTTTGCTTGGCAGCCCAAACGCAATACAAGCTTCTGAAAAGTCATCAAAGCCAAACTAGTTAAAAAAAACCTGGCTGTGCCAAATTTTTGAGGTGGGTATTTGGTTACTATTGTCCTTGGTAGCCAGTGCTGTTGTTCTGCCACTGAATGAAACATCCTCTGCATTGTGGCTGTTGTACTAGATGCATATTACTACTCTCCCTTGATCAGTTAAACCTTACTGCAGCTAAACCAGAAAATTACTCACCTGTTCACAACAGAAGATACTTCATGTTGACTCTATTTTCCAGTGCTGCCCACTACAGTTAGCTGTCACAGAAAAGAATCTGTTGTTTAGGAAAATACTACATTTTTTAATATTTCAAGTTTTCTCAGAAGTCCAAGATGTAATTGGGTGAAGTATAATTGCGTGTTTATTTTAAAATACATGAAGAAATAGTTTTTGCTAAGATGAACTTTCAGTCAGGACACAAGACAGGAAATTTTACTAGTCCAGTTTTATGAATGAGAATTTGGGGTAGAGGTAGGGTGCAGATAAATACTTCCACAACTTTTGCTTGGCGATTTAGGGGTAGAGATTTGTTCAACTCAATCCATAAAATACACATATTAAGTCTCCAGCATGAATTAAGAATTATATAACTCTTTTATGCAACCAATGTTACAGAAGTGGCATGGGGCACCTGCATCATTCCTATCCCTTGTTTCTCATCCCACCTCTAACTCCTTTGTCCAGGTGTTCAGAGGAGGTGGCATGGTGATGCACTTATGGGATTTAAGCCACCAGAGAGCTGATTTTAACAAGATAACCTAGGAAGCTGAGGTAGACTTGGTGAGTTATGCATTAGTCACATATGTACCTCCAGTTACAGTATAGCATCACAGAATTGTTGAGGTTGGAAGGGACCTATTGAGATAATCTAGTTAAATCCCCCTGCTCAAGCAGGGTCTGCTACAGCAGGTTGCCCAGGACTGTGTCTAGATGGGTTTAGAGAATAACCACAGATGTAGAGTCCACAGCTTTTCTGGGCAATCTGTTCCTATGTTCAACCATCCTGACAGTAAACAGCATTTTCTTATGTTCAGATGGAATTTCACATGTTTCAAAGGTACCTGGTAACAAATGTAACATCTGGACTGTCTTCCATCAGGATGGTCTAAGAGAAGGCAGTTATGTAAAAAAACCCCAAACAGGGTTACATTTTCTGGCTTTATAATTATTCATGGAAATTTTGTCTTCTTTTGCACAGTTTTAATGAATAAGAAGCTGACTCATATTTCCCCATGGCAAGCAGTTCTGATTTTTTACGGTTCACTGATATTCCTAAACAATACTGCATATCCAGCCTTTTCAATAATTTGATGATGGGCAGATGTAGTGTAAGAGCTAAGCTCTTAAACCAGGACAGCAGGTAATTTATAACTGCACTGTATGTACCGAAACCTTTTCCCAAAGGCGACATCCCTCTGTGAGACTGCATGCTACAGCAGAATGTTTGCTGTGGTTTACAGGGGGCCATATCATCTGCGGGCAGATAGAACACTCCTGGTCAGTATTGCGCTTCTGTACCTCAGAGGCCTGTTACCTGCCTTCCCTTCCTTCCCTAACACTAACCAATGTAATCAGCAGAAAGCATATGAAATTAGGATATGAAATCCTTACAGTGAAAAAGCTTTGTTACACGCTATGCATTAGACCCAAATGTGAAGGAAAGTTCTGCTTACACAGTCCCCACTTCACTTACATATTCAAAACTCCTGATTTGTATGACAAGGAGTTTTCTTTATAAAATCAACACTCTGGGAAATTTTAACTTAACAGGGAAGATGAATGCAGCAAGTTTTATCTGCTCATTTCTCCTTTATAGCAAGAAAGTTCATGGTTTTTCAGGATAAAGCAAAGTTTAACTTCCAGAGAGGATGAATGAATTTCCAGCTGCCCCAAACTTTGTTCCACTTATCTCCTGGTCATCTCTGCTCCAGCTCTATTTCCCATCGTTAAATACATATGGATATATGTACTGTAGAACACTCAGTACAAAATATGCCAAATTAGTAACTTCACTGTAATTCTTAAACCTACACTTGAAACTAAATTGGTATTATCAGTCATCATACAAACAAGTTGCTCCAGAAGTCTTATTAAACACATTGTTCTTTATACCTGGTATAAATGTGGTCTTTTTGTTTTTGTTATCTTTTCCCCCTCCTTCCTTCAATTTTTGTCATTTATATCTTGTCAAAGTAAATGAAGAAATAAAAACTTGCCTAAACTTTATTATGAGTATTAACAATGGGTCCAGTGACAGCAGATAGCTGTCTTTACCAAAGATTTTGAGTTGAATGCTCCTCTGATATGTAGGGGCCTTTTACTAGCCAAGTGATAGTTCATCCAACTAAAGAGCTATATATTAAATATATGCCTATTAACATTTCTAAAAACTTTCAGACACAGGCAAGAGTTTTTTCAATAATTTCCTGTTGATTTTTAACTTGCAATGTTTCAATAATTTCACTTACGTTCATTGCAAGAAAGCTTAATTTTTGCGTGTCTGCTTATGTGGGAGTCTGCTTAGTGGTAAGTACACTTACTTAGTGTAAGTACACTTACCTTGGCACAGTTTGTACGCTGCCTCAAATATTAGAAATTGCAGTATCAGGTGCATCACCATGAACACATTGTTATGAGGCAGTATTAGCAACTTCCTATGAGCTCAAGCATGCATTGTTTTTCTTATTATTATTGCTTTGGAGGCAACTTCTATGCTTGTGGCATGATTCTTGTAAACAGCTCACTTGCATTTAAAGCAATTGCTTAAGAAAAGGCACCTCACAGGTCTCAAAACATCTCTCAAAGATCATTTACCAATATCCACCAGTATCTTTGATATTCACAAAACACACTGCTATTCAGAAATCCGAATGTTATTCCTTTAAAAAACAAACAAAAAAAAATCCAAAAAAACACATCACCACCAAAAAACTCTTAAGCATTCTCATCTGCTAGCCTGCATAGAAAAGATTAAAACTTGGACTCCAAGATATTACACTTTATTCTGCCAAGGTGCCAAGTAGCAAGAACATCATGCTACTCATTTTATATTAACAACTGGAGGGGAAACTCACCTTTCCAGTTCCTTTTCCCACTTAGTTCTCTGACAGATTTTTAGACGTCTTGCTTTTCCCCCTATAGCAGACAGTACTTATTTACATGTCCCATCCCAGACACAACAGCACTTTGGACTCTCTCTCCTTTCTAAAGTCATTTCTTATCTCTGCTGAATGACAAGTATGACCCATGTCAAACCCCCACTTTAAAATAAACTTACACTATGTGACATGAAAACTGAGTTGAGGCTTTTCACAATTTACATACAAACGTTAAACATCAGGATCTGCAAAATCACAGGTTATCACTGAATATCATATTTTACATGTTTAGAGTCTATATTACGTTTTATGCACTTAATCAAAACCCTGAAATGTCAACATTTTACAAAGTACCAAAAAGTTGCATACATATAGCAATATAAAGGGCAAATTAATAAACTTCACATTTTTGCTTTTCTGAAAAAAATTAAGACCAAATCCAAAGGAAAATGAAATCCACTGCAAACCTATTTCTACCACAGTCACAAAAGGCTTTGCTGCTTGTCTCTCAATAGACAGGGAGTATAAAGCCCACAGTAGTACATAAAGGCTAATGGCAGCCTACAATCTAATTAGTCCTTATTATAACGCTGTCCAGAGATTGAACAGATACTTCTTTAGAAAGAACACAGGCACAAAGAACCCACCCACAAATGAGTTACTTTTCCTTTCAAAGGTCTAGAAATGCGTAATCGCCTTTGACCAGGAAGAAGCTTGGCTGAGCCTGGCATGTTAGGTAGCCTCCCTTGAGCTTTTCTTGACTGACAGAAAAAAAATGGGGAACAACAATGTTTGTACATTCTGCTTCATTTAGACTTCCACCTTGGTTTACAAGGCTGAGTGAAAGTTTTTCTTTGTATGAGGCTAAGACTTCCTGTGAGCTTTGCTGAGATTTCTATGGAAGAGTAGAGAGCAGAATGAAAAAGCATTCAAATAAAGCTCCAAAAAGGTTGGGTAATTTTTACTTTTTTAAAAAAAATTTGAGCATGCTGTAACCCTGGAGGATGTTTAAATACATGTGACTAGAAGGCAAACCAAGAATGGTGGTTACCAAGTCATGTTCACTGAGTGTTAATGACTGTGCTGCCTTGTTAATGACATAAAGATGACCCAAAGAGCGAATTCCTGTACATCATAGGAGGAGGTACAATTAGAAAAGTAGGGGACAGGCTGCTAAAGGCTTAAACAGCCCCAAACTCGTCCTGTCAGAAGCTGATCACAAGACAGAAGAGTGTGCATGGCTATGTAACCAGTCACTCTGTGGAGCTCTGTGCATAGTAACTTGTCTTGGAGAGCTTACAAAGCTCAAGTCCAGCGAGACTTGCACACGAAGGGTGCCTCTACAGCAGCATTAAAGTCTGACAAAGAGTATATTTCAGAAGTAAATCTCCTGATCATCTGGACTGCTACTGTGCTCGTTTGTAACTTGGCAGTTTCACAAAGCAAGCTGGACTCCTTTTGCATAAAATGAAAACAGAAGATGTGCTCCAGGGGTTCGCTCAATGCACTCCAGCCACTAATGAATGTTCAGTCCACAGATCCAGAGAAGAACCGTTCTGAAGTGAGACCTCCCACAGTACACACAGCACAGACATCAGGTCCTCAGCAGCAACTGTGCTGCTTTACACATCCATGTCTATTGGGTCACACTGCTAATGTTACTAGTCTGGTCTCCCCTTGTATCGCAGACCATTACATTTCACTCAGATACCTCTCAGACAGAACCTTGAGACTTCAATGAGACCAAACCCTTTGAGCCCATAAGACTAAAATACATGCCGAAACAACAGAAGGGTCTGATTGCCCACTGCGCTTGCTGGGGCTGTGAACTGATAGGTAAAATAACCTACAGGATCCAGTGGGAAATTCATGGTCTATGCTTCTAGAGGCTTCTTTTTCCACGCCTGACACAATTCCTCCACATAGACAGACATTTTAAACTGTGCTAATTTCATCTAGAATAGCTGCTAGCATGTGTTCTCCTAAAAGCCCTTCATTTTTGCAGAACTTGAGCACAGTGGATACCGGATGAAGCAGCACAGTAACAGAATAAAATCAGGGAACGTATTGCACAGACATTGATTCATTTTGCCTTCCCATAGCATAACTACGAAGAAGCATCTTATTGTTCAAATGCTTATTTCAGAAGACAGATGTATGGAGATGGTGTTTATATTAGTTACTTGTCTATCCAAGGCTAGACAACACTGTCGGAGGGGTTTTTCCCCTTGAAAACAACTTTTCCAGATGGTGGAGCAATTTAGTATTTACCCTGCAATCAAGCACTTTAAGATCCTTTCCTTTTCAGGGTGTAGAAGTCCAAGCACAAGCCGCCCCCAGCTGCTCCTAGCACCAAGGATCCCTTTGGTGACCAAACCCCTGGTGACAGAAATGGTCTTTCCTTATAACGCTGGTACTGCACCCGACGCTTTAATCCAGGGATAATGATGTCCCCGTCCCACAGTGGTTGCGGGTGTTGGAAAGCACGCTCCTCGCAAGGGTGTGCGCGGCTGCGGTGAATGGCAACGCCGCGGACGTGACTGCGCCCGGGAAAAACGCATGGAACGGCAAGCGCTCTGCGGCGGGGCAGCTGTGCGGGCAGCGCAGGCACCCGGGGCAGCGCAGGCACCCGGGCAGGGCACGCACCCGGGCAGCAGCGGCACGGTGCCCCCCGTAGCCCGGCTGCTTCTCCTGGGCGTCTGTTGAACGGCTCCCGCCGCGCGGCCCCACACGACCCCGGCGGGGCGGTGACACCTGCGCCAGCGGCCGCCGCGCGCCCTCAGCCCACAGCCCATTGGCTCCGGCGCGGTCAGCTGGTGGCGCAGCCTGCGGGCGGCGGGGGCGCGCGGCAGCGTTTCGCCGTACAGCGGTTAAACCGCGCGGCTGCCGGCGCGTTGTATTTTTCGCTTGAAAATGCGGGCAGCCGGGTTCCGTAAATGACTTGCTGTTCACACTCGGGCCCTCCCAGGGGCTGCGCGCCTCAGGGCGGCCCGCGGGTCCTTCGGGCAGGGCCGCGCCGCCGCAGCCCCGGCCCCGCACCTGCTGGGCCCCGGGCGCCGTCCGCTGCCGGAGCGGCGCGGCGGAGGGCGATGTGAGGGGGAGTGCGTGCCCCTTCGCTCCTTGGGGAACGCCGCGGCCCCTTCCCACCCGGCTCGGCCGCGGAGCTGCTGCCCGGAAGCGTGCCGAGCCCGCCGGCCAGGCTGCTGCCCGCAGCGCCGGCACCGCCGCCGCCAGCCTGCCCCCCAGCCCCGCCTGCCCCGCGCCGCTGCCACCCGCCGCCGCACAGCGCTGCCCCTGCGCTCCGCTCCGCCCCGGCCGAGGCCGAACGCGGCGCGGGGGCGCTGCCGGTCCCGCCCGCACGGGCGCGCACACCCGGGCGCACACGCACCCGCGCGGGCACACACGCGGAAGTGCACCCCGAGCTGGCGCCGGGCCCGCCGCCGCCGCCGAGGCCGCCCCGGCGCAGCGTGCAACATGGCGCTGGTGCCCTGCCAGGTGCTGCGCGCCGCCATCCTCCTGTCCTATTGCTCCATCCTGTGCAATTACAAGGCCATTGACATGCCCGCGCATCAGACCTATGGAGGCAGCTGGAAATTTCTGACCTTCATAGACCTGGTAAGTGCCCCCGGCGCCCGTGGCCCTGCCCCCTCCCCCCCTCCGGGCTGCCCGTTGAATGGCCGCGGCCGCGCGCGGGAGCGGCCCGGGCGCATCGCGGCCCCCGGCGGCGGCGGCCCAGCTCGACGGCAGCGCCATGAGGTGACCTTAAAGCGGGGACGGCGACATGTTGTGACTCCAGGGCCGGTCGTGAGAGGAGCCAGCGGGACACCGCGGCAACGGAGCCGGGTGGTTTGAACGGAGAGACACGGACGATGCCGAGGGGCTGCTGCGGCGAGCGCCGTGGGGAAGGTGCGCCTGACGCCCTGTCACCGCCGTGCTGAGGCTGTGTTTTGCCTTTCTTAATGGCTGGTAGTAAACACCAGAACCTGCTGTCCCCAGCATCTGGCTCCTGTGTGCTGTCAAAATAGAAGACATGTCTTGCTCCCTTTGGCCTTTGTGAGGAATCCATCCCTGACAGGTGCAAGTGTGTGAGAGTGACACAAAAAACGTTGGGCAACTCAACTTGCCGGATCCAGTTAGTTTTGGTTGCAAATCCATAAACGAGACTGTGAAACAAAAGAAGTTTCATTTCACTTTCCTTCATAGGGGTCCAGATCTGGAGCAGTCACGAGCATGCTGGCCTGGTAGAAAACACCAGGTGCTGGCCAGGGGCTATTTTTGCTCTGAGCTTCCTGGCCTTGTTGCCTCCACAACACTGTTCCCCTAGTGCAGGTGGGAGGAAAGGGGGCTGGAGGAAGAGAGAAGATGGAAGGAGAAACTTGGATCCTAGTTCAGAAATAGGATAGCCAACTTACACCTAGTGTCTACAACAAAGTATTTTTTTTTTCTTTGAATCCACAGTGTAAATAGGTGAGAAATTTTGCAGTCGCTACTGAGTTACAGAAAAGTCAAGAAGTGCAAGTATTTCAGTGCTTCCCAGTGATAAAACCTATCTCAGAACCTCATGGTAGATTCACAAATATTGCTACTATTGCATATGCGCTTCATATCCAGTCAGTAGGTTGAGTTTGTGAGTTTGGAGACCAAACTCTATAAACACATTAACCTGGCAGGTCAATGCATCAGCATTAAGCTAAGGTTCACTGAGGTCCGTATTTTAGTTGGAGAGAAGAAGCACCTAGCGTATTTTGCACTTAGCTGGGGTGATTTTTGTATTGGGTGCCAAAAATTTGCTGGATGTCTGAGGATTCACAGGCAAAACTAGTGCTTTTACTGTGACTGTAAAAAGGCATCTTAAGGCCTGATGTTTTTCTAGAAGGCAAACTGGAATCTTACTTTTTTTTTCCTTTTGGGCTGCTGAACTGTACTGTCAGTAATATTAATTGACAGAAGTTAGCATCAAGTCCCAGTAAGTTAGGGGAGAGCTGTTGACTTTGCTGGCAGTTGAATTGGAAGTGAACCAACTAAAGCTAAAAGCCAATGATCTTGTCTTTGAGTCACCTTCACCTTTTTCTCTGTTCTCCTAGCCTTGACAGTTGTTTGACGATTAAGTGAACTAAGACTGTCATACAGTGAAAATAACATTTGACAGTACATGATATTTGTCATTTCCCAAAAATTACAGCCTGCAGTCTGTGGCAAATTCATGTGGGCTTTCCCGTCAAAGCCTGCATGCAGTTCAGGCTACTTCTGTCGTGGCCCAAAAGGTCAAGATAAATATGTAGTGTTTTCTACAATGTCTGGTATGGTTATCAAATGCGGCTAGTAATTTCTGTCCTTCTGGCCCTGGTAGTATCTTATCTAAGCAAATCTGTCTTTCTCCTGGGACAACTGGGAGATTTGAAGAAACAAAAACTGTGGAATCCTGAGGAGGATAACAGGAGGCGTGGTTGGAGGATGTTAGGCACGTTTCCAAAATACTGTATGTTGACTAAATCTTGAAAAGCTCTTCTTTAAGTTTCAGTTTCCTCAACCTTGTGCAGTATTCCTGTGTCAGTCACATTCAAAGGCTGTCTAGACAAAATATCATCAATGCCAGAGTCTTGGCAGACATATGTTCTTGCTACAGATTGTACCTCCACAAGCAGAGATTTTATCTTTGACATCACAGAAGCATGTATAAGTTCTTTCTGTTTCCAGAAACTGCTGTCAGTTTTTGAAAAAAGTGATTTTATGACTTGAATCTAAAAAGTAATTTGGATGGGTTTTTTTTCATTCTGTCCATTTGTGAAGGGACATTCTTTTCGAGTCTCAGCATCAGTAAATGTCTTGGAGATTTAGGTAACTGACTTTGCAGAGCTGCTGTGTGAAATAATTCACAGTTATCTGCAGATAACATAATTTTGATTCCAATTATGAAAAACTAGTAGTTTGGACTGTAAAACACAAGACACAGTAAAGTATTCTAAATAGATGCATTTATCTGAACAGTAGACTTACAGCCCTCACGCTGTTCACAGAAGTTGAGCATTATGGGGAAGTTGTTTAATACGGAGATAAAGACTGTAATGTCTCTGTCCACCTGTAATATTTTGGATGTTCATACCTAAGGAAGATTTTCTGAGATGCCAATATTCATGCTTAGTCTCTCCTGCTCTTGAGTTTAGAAAGAAAACAAGTGCAACTGATGACTTCTTTTATCTGCTGTCGTTCTGATGACTGACTGGATTTTTGCAGTTGCGAATGTGATGGCAGTATTCCCTAAAACACCCATATCAATGGAATATTTTACTGGTTTATGAAGCGATGTACTGGTCCTATGTTTTACCATTACACTGGTGGTGCTCCTCACTGTAGCTACTAACAATCGTTTCTTCACCTAAGACTTTCTCCCTGATATGTAGAGGGGGTAGGTGCTTATCCTGCTTACCCTGGTAAAGATACCTGCATAGTAGCTGTGGATTCCAGAACACTTCAGAAAAGCATACAGTATCCTTTTTGTCATTTATGGAAGGGAAACTGAGGTACAAAGAGGTAAAGAGTTGCTGCCAAGATCACTTGGCTGGCCCAGCAGATCAAATCATCGAACTGAACATTCAGGCTAGTTCAGAACTACAACACATTGCTGTCATTTAGCCTCACAACACAAACCAAGCCCCAAAGTTAGTTCCTGTGAAAAAAACAAAGAACTGGATTCAGAATGGGTATTTCAAGAGATGCACCTAAAATTTCTTGTACAGCTGCCTTTGTTAGGTCTGAGATTCACCATTTTGTGCTTTAGTAGTGGTTTGCCACAGGACTGCACTGTCCTGTGCCACAACCCATACATTCATTGTTGAGCGTCATAGTTGAAAGTTAAGTTAGGGTGAAAATGATGCCAGTACAAAATTATTCTTTGCAGCAAGTTTGTCAGCTATATAAGTCTCAGAAATTTTCCCTACTTGTACCACTGTTCCAGTTCTGTAAGTACTTGAAGTAGCTGAATTAAATATAATAATACTTGAAACAAAGATAACTAGGTCATCCTGCACACTGCAATCACACACCTGCCTTTATAAATACATATTCATTGAGGGATCTGTTGCACCAGCTTGTCTAAAATGGCAGGATCCTTGTTGCAGGGGTTAAGTTTTGTTCTTCAGTTTCTCTTAACTCTTACTGCTGTTATGAGAGGAGGGAAAAATAAATAGAATTTGTATTCTGGAATAAAGTAGAGCCTGTGGGTGCCGAAAGGAGACCAGTTCTACTTTCTGTGTTTGGGTGTGTGATAATTAGCAGAAAAGTAGCGTAGAGTTAAAATAAGTATGTATCTTCTTAGTAAGGTGTGCGCTGGTCTAAGTAGCTTCTGGTTTTCATTGTGCAGTTGTGAAAACCTCATTCCTCAAATAAGCTAGGGTAAACCAAGATGCTATTGCACATACATATGCATGCATTAACAAAATACTGGTTTGGGTTTTTTTAATCTTAAGGTCTCTCGGCTAGGCTGAACAGGGTAGTTACAGAGACAAAAAGCAAGACTAGAATTTTGGAAGCAGTATCAAGTATTATGTTTTATTATGATGATTAATGATCCCATTTTGAATAACAGAATGTTAATGTGGGTATTCATATGACTTGATTCAGGGCAGCCAAAGCTAGAGAGGAATTGATTTTGCTCATATATAAATCTGCCTGGCCTTATACTTTTATTATTCTCTTGAAAGAAGTAGCAGGATGTGTGTATATGAACTTTTATATATTGTCTGGCAGACTGAGTTCTACAAAAAACAGGTATAAGCTCTGTTCCCAACACACTTTTTGGTAGTATGTGTTGTATTTGTTTTGCAGAAAATGCCTTTAGATTTAGTTTAAATTTAAATAAGTCATCAGAACTTAGTTCATTTCTTGTCTTTGGAAAATTTCGGAGGGACATGTTAACAATAAGACTAGAAACTAGAGTTGGTAGATTTGTCATTTACTGATTTGGTGTATTTAGTTATTAAATTATATGAGATATGATTGCTAGACAACAAAAAAGATAGCAGCTTAACAAAGCATAGCTAAAAAATATAGGTGATTTGTGCCCAATTTGGGTTTAGTCATGCTGATGGGAAATAAAATGACCAGAAAATGTCAAAGGCCAGAGGATTCACAACCAAGGAATAATAAGCTGTGCCACTGGTGCGGTATCTGAAGTTGAGCAAGTTTCATTGCTAACTGTATGGGTTAAACTTATTACAACACAGAGGACAAAAGTAGAAACATGTTCCACACTGTGAAATATAACTGACTCTTTTCCAGGATTTTCTTTAGAAAAATGAATTTCACCTTCTGCTTTCCCCTTTTATCATCTCTAAAGTTACCCTGATATGCAAGTATTTTATGGCTTTTGGGTGAAGAGATTACAGAAGTGTAAAGTATTATTATGTATTAGTCCCAGAGGTAATTCATCACCATGTCTAAATGTCTCAGTATTCTTACTATTACAGAGAATGCAGTCAACAGTGTTGACAAGTTTACAGAGAAAGAAAGGGCTTGCTTTTTAAGGAATAACAAGGTGGGATTTCTTAATGGTGCTTAATGGATTTGGGAGAAAAGGCAACAATATACGTAAGGGAGCCTTTTAATAAGTGTGTATTTTAAAGCTTTCTTTTTCCCTCTCAGGCTGTAAACATGTCAGAGAAACAGCTATGTACAGTGCCATTGATGCAGTAATAAAAATGTAATAGCATCACTGTTTCTTATTCATAGACCCATGTTTTCCATCTGCTTTGGTAGCGCTATCACAAATTGACTGGAATTTGAGCACCACATTGAAGAATTCCATTTTGACATTTCATTAGCATGTCTTTATTTTACAATTGGCCTTAAATATGTTGAACGTTTAATTTGGGAATTCTTAGGAAAGTTATGGCTGTCTTGAAATATTTGTGTTGGCCAGGGGAAAGGAGGAGAGTAGAAGAGAGGATAAATGGGGATCACTTACTATGATGATAGATTTAACTAATGTCAGTAATGTTATTTTATAACTTGGAGTATGTAAGCAATAGGTAACAGTGCTGTGTTTTAAACCAGTGTAAAGTCTGTAGACTTTTGCCAGAACAGTTTCAAATGATGACAGCTTCAAGGAGTTGGTTTAGTAGTCTGTAGTTCAGCTTTGAAAAAAATCCTATTTATGTGATACTACAGTTGAATTATTTTCTTTACAATTTTATTATAGTGGGAAGGATAATTCAGATAATCTTGTATGCTTCCATATGGCAAAATTGTTAAATAGTTTAAACAATTATTTTAAACAAGGGCAAGACATCTAGTGTTCTATGTTCGTGTTATGCTGAAGTCAAAGTTGGGGTTCTGAGCTGTTCTAATTGTTGTGAATATAAGTATATTACAAAATATTTAATTGATGTATTTTTGACCTTATATTTGTGTTATTTTAATGAGGCTCTGTAAGCTTATACAAGAAACAAATTTTGAAATTGACCTTCAAGTCAAAGATCTATATAATCTATCAAATAATATCCTCTAACTAATACAGAAAACGGCAAACTTAAATTAAACATACTTTTAATAAAAATCAAATTCCACTTGAATCTTTGCAGTTATATCAACTTGAGGATATACAAGGACTTGTAGGGTGGAAGTCCATGTGGGTAGTTACTTGTTTTGTCCTTAGGCTGAAAAAAAACAAAAAAAGGAAACAATCACTCTGTCTGAAAGTGGGGAAACAATCACACAATAGAAATCTTTTATTATCAGTGTGATGGAAATCTCAAACATGCCAGTATGCCACCATACAACGAAACGTGAAATTCTTTAAACCTACAAATAGAAAGAAAACCACCTTTATGAAATTACATAACGATGACATTGCACAGAAGTAAATTTGCAGATTTGGACAAAGTAAAACCACAATAAAATGTAATAAAACAAAGTTGAAGTAATAGGTAATTCTGCAATGTATTAAACACTCTAATATAGATTTATTACAAGGGATTATGAGTATTTACCTGAAAAAACCAATAAAATTATCGTTTTCCTTCCATTACATACAGGCTTTTTTTGGGCTGCAACTGTCCGTATCTAATAATTAGAGTTGCAGTGCCTGCCTGTCCTAGTGTGGCATTTAGAAAACATTTTTCTAATTGCTTGACTTTAATATAGACCTTGAAGTTGGGATGAGCTCAGCATGGGCAAAGAATTCCTTGTCGTTTGGAGTTTTAATTGCTAACACAACTCCAGTCAGTAAATGTCAAAAAGATAAACACCAGTGACAGGTCTGTACCCTTTCTGCAGAATTCAAGAGTGAAACAAATACTGGTATGTAATAAGTTCACATTGGACATTGCTATATTTGAAACAAAAGTGATGTTATTACTCTCAATACACACAAGAAAAACATCAAATTCCTCTCAGTGTAGGGTTTTTTTCTTTTAAGTATCCGAATCTGAGGCCTGATCTTCTCACTTTGCATGTCCAGGTATATATACGGCATATGAGGTAGAAACAAAATTAACAATGCCTTGGCTTATTTTGAAGACTGAAGGACAAACTCCTTGTTCAGTCTTTGAATGGGTGAACATGAAAAGCTTTCTTCCTTCTAATGAAAGCTTTTTCAAATTTTGCTTTATTTGCTAGCATTTATTTGAATAACTACATTTCCCCATGCCATATTTTCCAAAGCTCTGAATTTGTTATTAGTCTTCAAACCTTATGGCTTTTGTTCTATTACTATGTACGATGCAAGATTTTTTTAACTTGACATAGTTAAACTTGCTACCACTGAAAAAGCGCTGTTTAACTTTAGCGGATGGAAAAGTTAACCAAAGTCTGAAGAAAAAAAAAATCATTTGGAAGGTGAAGTAAAACTTCCAGCCTTTTCAGAGAAGAAGAAACTAAAGTAAATTAAAATTTATAAGTATGTTTTGGTAAGACTTAAACCGAAGTCACTCTCCCAATTAGGACTGTGATTAAGCATTTAGAGGGTTTTCATCAGCATTTTGCTGGTTACCTCAGGGTATTTTACACTCTCTTGGCATGTAGCTTGTCGGGGTTTTTGCAGTATACTGCAAAATTTAGAGATTCTGTTGATTGGAAACAGGTTATGTGAATGCTAGGAGAAAATCAGAACCTGATTTTCATTTGTATGGAGGCTCCTGGCAACTTAGTTAAGTCCATGTGATTTTCCCTCGAGAGTTTGAAAGCAACATTTGAATGCCTCTAGTTGCATTCCCTGAACATCTTGTCTTGCCACTGCCCTTGCAAGCATCCTGTTTACTGTAGGATTTCCAAATACTCGCCAAAGGGTGCAATTATATAATTACTTTCCACTTAGATCTGTGTGCAACTGATATAGCTCAGGTATTTTTGCTGCAGTTGTCTACCAGGATAGTTGTTTCTATGTGCTTGAGGACTGTCTACAATATAACTTAAAACAAAACTAGTGCCACTAGATTTTTACAAGCTGAATATTAGATATCCTGGTAAAGATAAACTAGAATAGAATGTAGAGAAGAGCAGAATGTCAAAATATTTGCTCTGACTTGTAGAGCAAAGCACAGGGGCTGGTGGGTTATTGCAATTAGTTTAAGCAAAACAATTGAAGAGGCTGAGTCTTACCTCCACAAATGCTGCTAGACGCTTCAGACTGAGTTGGTTGTGCAGGGACTTAGCAGAGAATTTGTTTCACTCTGTTAGGAATTGATTGGCCTATTTTTGATTTTGTGCCGTGCTGTCTTATTTGTGTATTTTTTAAAACCTTGTCTTTGTGTACCTGAGAGTAAATTTACGCCCCCACCCCCATTTGCCTATATTTTATCAGGTGTCTTGAAGCCTCCTGGTCCTGTCAGCACATAAGTAACAAATTGTTATTTATTATTATTGCTAGTATTATTATAATTCAGTAGGAGTGGGGGTTCCACAGGCAGAACACAAGTGGCACGTGTTCCTAAATGTATTTGCTCATATGCAAAAGGAAGAAGAAGAAAGACCTGACTTTAGAAGCTGGTGTGTAAACTGATAAAATGCATGAATGCAAAAGGGATGTTTTTTTCTATGTGGTGCTTAACAAGCTTGTGCCTGAATTGGTGGAATCATTTCATACAGCTAATGTTCAGGCTAGTGTCCCGGTGTGATCCTGAGGCACTGCAATAGGACCCTTGACCCTAGGGAAGATGCCAATTGTTTATGGGCAGTGCTTGCGCAGGCTCAGCTCTGTGGAGGATGCAATAGAGAAGCTGGGAGAGAAAAGGAAGATCCAGCAGACAGCACTTTGTACCTGGGGGGTGTGAGTGAGAGAGTGCACCATGCTGATCAGCCTTGTGTTGTGACAGAACGGTATTCAAGTATCTGACTGCTGGCAAGGAGGACAAAGCGAGGGCAAACAAGGAAGGGGTAGAGATACAAAGTGGCTGGTGTTTCTCAGCTAAAACAGCATGTCTTAGCTCTCTCAGACTTCCTCCCCTTCCTTGTCCTCTCCCTCATTTCTTCCTCCCACACACCCACACGGTCTCCCCAAACAAACCCCCCACACTGGTGGCACAGCACCATTTCCCTGCACATGACTTTACTGGTGTAGCACGCTTTCTACTCAATGGAGGGTGCCTGCAAAACTTTGTCCTTAGAAGCCATATGCACTGACAGATGCAGAGGTCCCCATTTGCTGTTCACTTCAGCTTACAAACAAATTGAAACTCCATGCTGTGAAATCTTTATTGACCTGACTTGACTTGTTACAACTGCGTTCCAAGAACTGTGAATTTGCCTGTGCATTAGACACAATTATCTGTATTCTTGTAGGTCCCAGGAAGTGACTCCTAAGAATGCATGAGTCAGGAAGGAAACCTTTACTGCATGGACCTGCTCTACAGCACTGTACTTTTAAACTGGACATTCAAGAGACTGAAAGGGATTTGGAGTGTTTGGAGATTGATATGCATCTTTGTGTACGTTTGACATAATAGTTATTTACTTATGCTGTGCATAATTTGAAAATACCAAACTTCATAAAAGCTACTCTGTTCTATAGTCTGTCCATACGCTGTGTATATCTAAGAGTAGATTGGTGCACTACTGCTGAAGTCTGTTTAGGTGACTGGTTAATGAACCATGGGTAGAAGATTACAGTGTCTTGAGGTACCAGACGCTGTTAAATTTTTGAGTGTCAGAGAACTCTAGCTAACAAGAGAGAGCAAACAGCTTTCAGGTCAGCTAGAAAAGGATGTGCCTGTATTTATTAAGAAGCTAATGATGTTTCTAATTCTGAGTATAGAAGATTGGTATTAAAATCTCCTTGACTCAATGCCAGTATAATTTCAGAAGATAAACACCTCTGAATTTCCAGTTATTATAGTCTATGCTATTAAGTCATATGGCATTTTAGGCTAAGTTTAATTTTCTTTTTCTCATGGTTTGCGGCAGAAGCTACTAAAATGACATTGCCAAATCAATTCAAAGCTGTTTTGTTCCCCATTAATTATAAGGCTGAGTTAAAACGATGAGGTTTATTTTATGAGGATGTATTTTAGAAAAGGGTGGAGAGATCTCGTTACTTTGGGGACTTGAGCCAGTGGTATCTGGACTTCTTGATTTTAAAAATCAACCTATAACATATAAGCAAAACATGAATGTCTTTGAATGTGTGCAAGGTATGGTTCTGTTCATCCACTTCTGGCTTTGTGAATGAAAGTACTCCCACTTTGTCCTGATCCATTCGTGCCCTGTATCAACCAGTCAGGCTCCTCACTTGCAGGTTGCTGTTAGCTATCACTGTATTTTCTGCCCTTTTTTCCTTATAGGAACTCACCTGTGCAGTATCCCTTTTCTCTGTTCCTTCTAATCTCTTCTTACCCAGCACAGTCTCCCTGGTCTTTCAGCGCTGTGTCCCAGTTCCAATTGCATACACAGCCCTCTTCCAGAAGCCTGCTTTTTCCTGCCTAGTGCTGCTTTTCTTATCCCCACAGTACTCCTTATACTCTTTTGCCAACATTCACACATACTGTCTTTTTCACAGTGCATTGACTGTCTTACATTGTCTTCTGCATCCTCACCCTGTTCCTTCCCAAATACCAGACCTACTCAGTGTCATTCTCTTGTATTTTAAAGCACCTCGTGTAGACCCAAAACAATGAAGACTCAGTCATCTTCCATCAGAAAGGCTTGATTTTGGTATAGTGATAGCCTTAAAGAAACCACTTTTGAAATTATGTTGTTACATAAGACTCTTTGCTTTGCTTTCTGTTTTTGAACAAGTTTTTAAGCATCCTGGTTACGGGAAAAAACTCCCATAAGTGTTAAGCATAATGGATCATGATCTTAACGTTTATTATGCTGTTAAAATCTTGTCATTTTTTGGTAGTCTGCCATTCAATTTTTTATGATAAATTTTCCAGTTCAGAAGCAAGTCCTTGCCAGAAATTGATGTTTCTGTTGAAAAATCTGTATGTATGGAATCAGCAATCAGTATTTCTTCAGATATTTTCTATATTTTCTTTGTAATTTATATATTTTAAATTATATGCTGAGATGATTTAAATTGTATTTTATATTTCCTAATAGGAAAACTTATCTCCTAGTAGTCATTGTGAGGTTTGAAATCTACTGCATTCAGTGAGATGAACAAAAATACTTATAAGTGTTGCTTAGCTTGTCTGCTATTACTGTGATTAATAGAAGCAGCTTTCTTTTTTTTCCGTGAACATGTATGAATACTTATTCCTTGTTTGTGTGGGTGGATTGGGAGCTCACGCAGACACACCTGTTGCAATTTGGAAGTAGGGGAAGAGATAAATCTGCATTTCACAGCAGTAACTTTCTACTGATACCTACATGGAAGCATATTTATTCTTGTTAGGGGTTGCCTGATAGAGAGAAGCCTGCCATGGCCCTGTGCCCCCGTGTCTAACCAGTAGCGGGGCTGAACACATGCCCAGCAGGCACATACAAAACCAGAAGTATAAAATCATGTTGCTGAAGTGCAAGTCAATGCAAATAAAATTCTGAGTGGACTAGGTGGTTTAGGTTTAAAAATATCTTAAGATATGTCAGCCAAATAGTCAAGTGGTGACTGGGACAAGGAACACTTAACATATAGCCCACCTAGGGTCTGCAGCCTGCCTGGTTGTCGTTCCTGTGCCCAGCACAGGGGTGGGCTGCAGGCTGGATGCACTGTTCTGATGGGAGCTCTTTGGTCTCAGTGCCACTTTTTGCAGGGAGTTTGACCCTACTATGGGGTTTGATCTGTGTGGCATGCTGTTGGAAGCAGTGCTCTCAACTGCCTCATGATAAAATGTCACATATGGTCTGTGGATCTTGCAAAGGTCTTGATCTGCCAAGGTATTTTGGCATTACTTCTGGCAGCTAATGGGAAGATATCATCTCTCTATTACCCACTTTTCTTCCGCTTATTTGAGGTCAGGCTTCCAGCTCTGGGGTGATACGCAGCATCCACACCATACTACATGTGAGTTAGAAATATGAGAGTTTTGAGCACCTTGCAAGATAAGACCCTAAAGTATTGAAGGGGGCTTTTTTGGTGGGATTTTATTTGGGTGGATTGTTGATGTTTTTTTAATAACTCTTCTGGTGTGATTGTAAATTTAGAAATTATGAATTTGTTCCAGATGGGAAGAAAAAGTCAATCTCACAATTTCTTGTGAAGGAGAAAGATTTAGAAAAAGTATTTCAAAGTCATGGTTTCAGTGCAGTTGGACTGACCAAGTGAAAACAAAACATTTGCTTGTCTTCATTCAGATACTTGGACAAAATTACATTAGAAAGGAGTTGGCTGTTGCAGTAAGAAATAATTATTCAGAAATATTTTCCAACTGTATTAATTGAAAACTTATTTTTCTTTAGCAAGGGCAAGATCAGTGTCACAAGAGCAACATAATACTGACAGTTGACTTATTCATGTTAACCTTATTTCATAGGAATTGTACATGTGGTGTATGAGATAATGAAAGCAACCCTGAAATTCAAATATAAAAGTGAAAGTCAGGAGGGAATGTGATAAGTCACATCCAGAAAAAAACTGTTTAATCTCTCTCTCTCTTTTTTTTTTTTTTTTTTTTTTTTTTTAAATTAGGTACATCCCAATTGCAGGGATTAATAAGTATTTTGAAGAATAACCAAAAAACAGTAATATGGTACAAGCAAAGTCCACTTTTGGCCACTCTTTCCTTCTTAGACTTGGTATTTTGCCTGTCTTGGGTCTTGTGCTCTATCAATGTGACTAGACAGTGTTTGCCAGACAGAGAAGTACAGTGATGGAGTTAAACCTGTTTTATGAGATGCTTATTTGTGTGGTATGCCTGTATCTCAGTGCTGTATTTTCAGACAAGGTCTCTTTGGCTAGGTTGTGGGGCACACAGCTGTGAGCCCTCATTTTGAATCACTCCAGTGCCTTCTATACCCTTCTGGGTGCTGTTCTCAAATGTATATATATTTGGTGCGAGAGAAGACATATCCTTGATATTCAGAATTCTATAGAGTAAAGTGACCTTTTAAAGCCAGGTAGATGGGGATTCAGCAGTATGAATCAGACCTGGAACAGCCCCATCTTTTATTAATATAATGTCTCTTGATTTACTGCAGGAAGCCACTGAAATGATTAAGTGTACCAGCAGTCTGCAGAAACTGCCTGGGTGACCTCTGAAGCGCTATGACGAATATAAAAGAAGAAAATTTAAAACCTGTATGATCAGCTTAAGGAAAATTAAGGCCATATCTCAGCTTGTTGGAAATGCTGTTAAAGTGGGAAGACAGGTAGTGGCTGCAGAGTGGCAGAAGATCTAAGCCACATCTCTTTCCATACGACCTAAAATGAATGATTGTTCTGGGTGGAAAGCATCTTTCCACTGGAGTTTGCTTTCAAGTTTTCCTCCTTGGTGGTCTTCCAAAAAGAAAGCATAGGTAAATAGTATAAAGAGCTGAAGAGTGTCTATTCCGAACAGCTAATCTTGTCCATTCTCTTTATGGATACTTATTTTTGTACTATCTATCTCCTTCTATCTCCATCTTCCAGGAAAGATGCAATGCACGTGTAGATGGAGGTCTTCTGATTTCTCTTTAGGACAAAATTAATAAATCCTAGTAGCAAATATCTTACTAAGAGTAAAATTACTTTGTAGTGCCATTGCAGCTTTTATTACAAGATCTCAAAGCAGTTAGGAAATAATACCCAACTAAGCCTCACAGTATCTCTGTGCAGAGAGGCATGATTTAAACCAAATGCAAGCCCAGCATGCAAGGCACTGAAATTGGCTGGACATTTAGTCATTAAAATCCTTAAGGAATTATCTTAGTTGTGTAATCTATATGTTAAAGCATTGTAAATCTCAAGTGGTCCAGGAGGTGATTTGTGGGACATAGTCGCCCGTAGATTACTTCTTGTCAGCCTTTGGGTTTTGGTGGGGTGGGGTGGTACTGGAGTTGAGACTGGCTATTCAAGCAGCACCGTCCAGATAATTAAACATCACCTCCAGTCTGCCCGGTCTCACCGGCTGACTCGCTGCTACTGATATCTGCAAAGATATGGGAAGTGTGTGGACATTGCCATCAGGTGTGAATGAAGGCACATGCTGCCCCTTGGTGGAGCGGAGCAACCTGACTCCACAGGGGTTCCTGTTTCGGCTCCTTCTGCTCTCCAAAGTAAGAGCCGTGTGCGATCTTGGCCTCAGCCCTTCCCAGCATTGCAGCAGACACTGTTCTCAACCTGTACCTACCCAGCTGCTGCAGAGCAAGCAGTGGGTAGAAGCAGAGCGCTTGTTTGCATGGTAGATGTAGGGAGGTGCATCTGAGTCCAGGCTGCTGCTGAGGGAGAAAGGAAGAGATACAGCTATTTAAATAGTAGAATGTAGGCTGCTGCCACGGGTGCAGAGTGGGTGGCTGCTGCAGCAGAGCATCAGGAGGGGTGGCTGCAGCAGGGAGAGTTGACCTTCAGGAGAAAAAGAGGCCCTAGACCGGAGATCTGGCCCCTCTGTGTGCTGCGCGCACGTTGTCCTCAGTCGGCAGCAGCCGTGGTGATTATTGCCATATTTCTGGACAGAAGGAGGTGTACCTGCACTGTGTAGCACATGCAGCTTAAATGAAGAATCTCTGGGAAATGTTGAACCTGCTGGGTGTATACTGTGAAGTTAATCCCTGTGTGAGCAGTAGGTGTTTATCCAGGAGAACCAGGCATTCAGCAGCCTGGACAAGTACCACGGATCCTCACATGCTGCCTGGAGACTGTTTCTAGCTGGAAAGAAGGAAAAATGAATGTAGGGTAGCTCTAACCTACACGGTGAACATGTAGGTTAGCATGGAGGCTTCCACCCACATGACCTACTTGTGGAGCAGCTTCTTGTCTGAAATAAACAGCGTGATACCGTCCATGCCCGTTTGAGTAGAACGTGTATTTCTGTTGGCTGGAAGAAAGGAAGGTACAGTTGTCAGGCCCAGATGGAGGCTTTGAAATATGCATGGTAGTGGCAGCTGTGTGTGGGAAGAATGACTTGAAGTGTGTTGAGGAGGAGGAGGCTTGTTTACTGTGCTACTGTCTTCATGTAGCTGCAGAGTTAGTTGAATGGGGAGAGAAATGAGGAATGTATTTTCTGTCCGTGGATTATTGCTTCACTGTGCTGGACAGTTTTTTCTCCAATATTCATTGTTTGTTTGAAAATCCATAAAGAATCAGTGAGTTGCAGTGAATTGCAGGGAAGTATTGTCGGTATTTTGCCAGTTCCGGATCCTCATGGATCTGGCCCTGTTTTCCTGAGCTGGGCGCTTCTGCCTGCAGGGTCCTTCTCAAAAGCTGGGCTGAGGCAGCTGTGTGCACACTTTGGAGAGGAAAACGTTGTTCTGGCAGCCTTCCTGATCCTGAATTTTGTGTGTGCCCTTATTTATGAGCGTGTTTGTAGTCTGTGCTTATGTGAATACTTCAGCCTGTGTACCATTGGCACTGGTGTGTTGGCACTGGGTTGCATTGCTGCTGGTGGTGCTGGTTGGCACTGGTGCTGGAGGGTGGCCCACAGGTGCGACTCGGCTGAGGGGCAGTCACGCACAGCGCGCCCTCTTCCTCCCCAGGGAGAGGGAGGCAGTCCTGGTCAGACGCAGGTCGGTGAGGCCTCCTGGCCAAGGCTGCCTGCAGGCAGCATGCCGCTTGGCTCCTGGGCACTTGCCTTCATGCAGGAGAATGGGGTTGGGCTGCATGCCTTCCTCTTCCTCCTTGTAAAGGCAGCCCACAGTCGCTGAGCTGGGAGTCACCTCCGCGAGGGGATCCAGCTTTCATAGCTGCCGCGTGTATCACCTTCTTTCAGGAAAAAAGGCGATGCCAACCCTGGCCCAAAGGTTTTGAGATATGTAAGAGGGAGTATGTATATATGTACTTATGATTATCTGTAAAAAAAAGGAGGACATGTGATACACAACAAAAAGTACTCTGTTCATGTGTCAAGTGGAACATGTGTCAAGTTCATTCACAAACTCTTTAGGGTTTTATATTTTTTTAGATTTATGTTTTATGTTTATGGTTTTCAGTCATCTCATTAATTAACACTTTTATATGGAGAGAATAAGGGTTTATGGCTTATTCCTTTTGTCACAACAATATTTTCCAAGCATGTTTTGTTGAGTACATTTTTCACATTCCCACCCCAGAGCATGAAATTAATCTTTTCTGAATAATTCTCTAGTATCTCTTTCAGCTATGTGGCCTAAAAAGGTCTTTGACTTAAAACTGGTCTAAAAAGAAAGTCTGAAGTTGTAAGGTCATCTGCTAGAATATCAGAAAGGCATGAGTGGACCCTAATAACAAACTTCTAGAGTCAGAGTCAGTTTTGGTGTCAGCTCTTTCACTCTGTGCTGCAGCTTGGTTTGTCCTGACCTGGACCCGGCACTGGAAGACTACCTTTGCTCTTTACACTCAGATAAGGTTGTGTGTCTGCTTCCGCAGAATGCCAGTTAAATGTAGTAGATAGCTTCCAGATACACCTAATTTTGAGAGTAGCTGCCATTTTAATCTGTAATCATATGACAATGACTTCCAAATTTTTATCATTTGAAAATCTACATCCTAAGTGATTTATCTGATTTGAGCTTTAGACTTACAGCAATCAATCAGACCTACTTCCATTATAAATGTCCTTCCTTCCCTCCTCATTTTCTAGCAGGTCTGTGGACAAACCATGCTTCGGACCTTTTCCATTCAACAAGTATGTCTAAGTATTTTATAAAGAAGCACAGCAACAAAAGGAAGCAATATCATACTCATCCTTAATGTGACTTTTCCACGGCTTTATTTTTATCTCACCTTTACTGTGACATAAGACAACAATGTAAAGAGCCAAAATTAGTGATCATCAAATGTTTCAATATATTGAGTTCTCAGGAGATTGAATAAATCTCTAACAGCCAGTCTTCCTGAAGTCATAAAAGGAACTGAATTGATCAAAGTGTAGAACCATCAAAAAGGGAAATTTAAAAGTGTTTGTTTCTGTGTTGGACAAACACAACATCTTTACAACACTTCAAACAGAAGATGTTGCTGCAAATGGAGTGTGAAAAAAAAAAATCAGCTTAATTAGTAGTAAATAATCATGGCAGCAAAAGAACTTTAGGTGTTTATATTCTTGATTAATCATAGCCCACATTTGCTTCTGACAATTTTACTTTGAAAACTGTGCTAGTTTTATTATTGTTCTACTCTCTTCCAAATGAGGATTTAGCTTTGTTAGCTCTTGACCGTTCTTCATCCAGTTTTAAGGCCTCTACCTTGCACCCTGTGTTGCCATTTACATCTTAGGAATAGGAATGTACATCATTATAATTTGATATTGCTAGCATCTTATCTTCACCTTGTGTGTAGACGTAGGTCAGACTGAAGTTTCAAGGCATAGAAAATTAAGACAAAGGCTGGATGAAAGCTTTCTTCCATGAAGCAGATACCAATTAGAAATACATGTTTAATCTGGTAAATAGACAAACTGAAACACAGAGAAGACTCTCTTAAATTATAGTGCAATTTATATGGTTGTTGCCAGGGTCGATAACTGAAAATTATTTTTTTCCATGATAGACTTATCATATAGGCATAGCTTTATCAGAAAGAGGAAAACGCAAGTGGTGTTTATTTAGAAGTGTGTATGCCTGTATTTAAGTATGACCTTTCCAAGATGTCTATAAGGGAGGAAGATATTAAAATCTTGAAGAATTTTTGCCAACTGTCTTCTGTGAAGGGCAAAAGGGTTATTTGATGAGTCTCATTCAGTCAAGAGTTTTGACTGGTGTCTTGTTCCAGAATATCATGAGCTTTAACATGTCATCACAGGAGAGTTAGTAAACTCTGCGGGCTTCAGTTTATCTATAAAATGTGACAATAAAATTATCTATTGTTACTTCACTGGATGATGTCATGAGGTACAATAAATATGATTTTACAGTGCTTTGTACCTTGTGCTATGAATTGTAGTAGGTTTCCTTTTCAGTTTCTTTTGAAGTCCTAGCCATAAATGTTAAAATTTTGGGTAGACTTAGCTGTAATACTTAGTAGCTGTAATTTTTCTTCACAGTTTCTTCAAATAAACCAATAATACAATATTAACTTCATTAGAAAATATTTCTCATCTTAGTGTGTAGGATATGAAGCTATCATCTGCATACTTTATCAAACGTTCTGAACATTAAAGACAAATTTAAAAAACCCCACCCGCCGAGTGGCAACCTAATTTCACCTGACAGTGCATGTAACATTCGGTTACGGACCTTCAGTGTGACTTATCTGAAAGTCCTTCATATAGGCTTTGCGTATTCATTTTGTGTCACATATTATTAGAAAAAGTGAGATTTTCCAAAGACTTTGTACAGTTAAAAGTTAGGCAGCTGCCAGCATCATTGAAGTAGTGTCATGGTTTAACCCCAGCCAGCAACTAAGCACCGCATAGCTGCTCAGTGGAGGAGAGAACTGGAGAATTAAAAGTGAGGAAACGCGTGAGTTGAGACAAAGACAGCTTAACAGGTAAAGTAGAAGCCATGTGCGCAAGCAAAGCAAAACAAGGAATTCACTCACCACTTCCCATGGGCAGGCAGGTGTCCCATCTCCAGGCAAGCAGGGCTCCGTCACGTGTAACAGTTACTTGGGAAGACAAATGCCACCACACTGAACATCCCCCCTCTTCCTTCCTCTCCCCTCAGCTTGTATGCTGAGCATGACGTCCCATGGTATGGAACATCCCCTGGGTCAGTTGGGGTCGACTGTCCCGGCTGTGTCCCTCCCAGCCCTTGTGACCCCCCGCCCCCACCCAGCCTGATTGCTGGTAGGGTGAGAAGCAGAAAAAGCCTTGTGTCTGTGTAAGCACTGCTCAGCAAAAACTAAAGCATCCCTGTGTCATCAACACTGTTTCCAGCACAAATCCAAAACATAACCCCATACCAGCTACTATGAAGAAAATTAACTCTGTACCAGCCAAAACCAATACAAGTAGAAAGCTCAAAGAATATTTCATACTTAGGATCCCACCTGGAATGTACTACAGAGCCAAACAAAGGAAGAAAAATAACAGGACTTATGAGAATGGCTGAATCTTCTTTGTGAAGTACAGGTAGGATATGTAGGGCAGGATATTGTAAGGGGAGAGGTAGCAATGCTCCCTCCTACCACAGTCGTCTTGTTCTCTCTTCTGGCTGAGTATATCTTTGCAGACCACAATAGATGTGAATATGGTACCATAAATAGGCATTAAAATTCAGGGTGCTTACTCTAGTTTTAAGGAACAATGGTGAGGAATGGTGGACTCCTTTTGAGGCTAGCCCATTTTTGAAGTGTACACATTTAAGGTGTTAAACTGGAGAACTCCAGTATCCCAAGACAAACTGAAGCTTTGATTTCAGCCTTTACAGCAACAGAGAAAATAACTGTGTGACTACATCTGTACGTTGACTCTTACATTTTAATTGACAGAAGACTCCACAAAGGGAAAACAAAACATTATCATCCTAGTTTGTTAGTGTCTTGTCTACATTGCATAAGATGGCAATGACAGCCTATGGAAATTCAAGTCCTAAAAGCTGTCCCTCCGGCTGATAAGCACTTCAATAAATACCATTAGCAGCTGGAAGGACAACCTGCAAAACTTTAATAAGGCTTTTCAAGGAAATAGGGTGCTGCATTTCACATGCAACTTGCCTTGTAGATACTTAAGTGACAATTTTTTGTCAACATTGTGCATCTTGGTCAAAAGCTGAATTGGTGTTACTTTGCTGCTGACACCAAGACTTGGAAAGATCCAGGAAAAAACTCCCATGATGAGGACCTCACCAGAGAATGCATAGCATCACTTTAATGTGAACCAAAAGTTGGACACAGGATGTCAGTAAGAATTCTTTATATGATGGGGAAACAGTGAACTGTAGAATTACATGTGAAAGAGAATAATATTGGTTTCAGTATCTTTTGGTTTCATGCGGATAGAAACAGATTTTGCACAGTTACCAGAGAAGTGCAAGACCAATCTGTGATTACATTTGAAAAATAAAAGGGCAGTTTTAAAAAGCAGTAGTAGTATTTAAGTGTGTATATAAGAACTTCCTGACCTGTTTAGACAGCAAATGGCAATGAAATAACCAGTTACTTGTCTTTGCTCTTTCTGAGTGTCAGTAACAGATGCATGCCTAAAATTGCACAAATAGCTTGTCTCTGTTCTAATGGGTGAGTTGAGCCTAGCCAGTCTTTGCAGGCATTGCAATCACAGAACGATCTCCAGTTTTAGATGGATGACACAATTTGGATAGGGTTTTTTTGGTTGTTTCTATATGAACATATAAAAGAGCAATCGGATGCTACCAAGTACATATTAGTTAGGAATAATCTATCATACAAATTTAAGCTCAAATCTTCAGTTGGTCTGTGTCCCCAACTTCTTCTTCCCCCCACCCCACCACTGAGTAACATGTCTGAAGTCTTACCAGCAGGGAGGCGCTTGTACAAGACTAAGTACTATTGCTGCAGTGTGTGTGCACCAGTATCTTCATGCAAAGCTTAAATGACTACAGGAAAAGTCCTTCAGTAAATTGTGAAAACACTTCAGAAGTGTTTAAGATTTTGTTATCAGCTGGAGATCTATCTAGAGATATCTGTGTTTTGCAAACAAGGAATAGATTTCACAGTCCTTGATAAGACTAAACACTTCCCCTTATGTGAAGCCCCAGACTTCATGCAATCATAGGATCACTCAGGTTGGAGGGTAAGCCAGGAGGTCATCTAGTCCAACCCATTGCTCAGATCATGCTCAGCGCTGGCCCAGGTTTCCTAGGATTTTGTCTACCTGAGTCCTGACTAATGGGTTGAAAACCTCCACTCTTCAGCATGTTAATAGTCTTGTACAGCTACACATCCATCTCTCCATTGTATTGTAGAACTGCTCAATCACATTGTCTGTTAAGCATCTTGCTGGTGATAATCCTGTTTGCTGGATTTGTGATAATCTGATACACTCATAATCCCTCATGTATCCTGATATAGCATATTTTTGGATTTTGGTCAGCGTGGACAACACATCCAGGTTTTTCAGTAGTTCTTGTTACATCCAGCTGGAGCATGTGTTACTGAAGTTTTTAAGAGGAGCCACACCACAGAACTACTGAAGGTAATGGTTAAGCACCAGAGTTAGAGTTTGCTTCAGTATTAATTTTTTTTTTTTTGACAGCACTAGTCTTCTCTGCAGAGGCAGAGAACGTATTTCTTCCTGTTACTCGTTAGTTTAGTTCAGTAACTATTTCATTCACACAGAATGAAATCAATTCACTGAGAAACCAACTGGGAGTTAAAAAATAGGAAAGCTGGTATTCCTCCTCCTCACCTGTGAATAACAATGAGGTGTGGGAGAATAATATCTACTACCTCTAAAATCTTGTAAGGCGTGGTAGAAAGAAACACTAAATCTGGTTTTACTTAGTACAGAAAACATTTCATTTGTTCAGTATGTCAGATTTAAATGCATGATGTGTTGTTTTAAGCTTTTCTTTACATGTGCGACACATTTAAATAATTTATTTAGTTAAAACAGTTCAAAATTCTGCTTGAAGAAATTTTAGCATATCCCAGCCTGTCACCATGATAATTATCTATCAGAAATAAAATAAATGCACCATTTTATTCACCATTTTCTAGTATAATAAAAAAAATCAAGGGCTACAGCAAAACCCCATGCTTTTATTTCTTTAGGGAAGGTGTTTGCTGTTCTGTTGCTTGGTTTTGGCCCTTACAAGTCTGGTTACATTCCAGAATACTACAGACTCCTTTTTTCTGCCTGTGGTTGACCAGGCAGTTGCATTCAGTGTGACGTTTTTGCGATGCTCACGTGGCAGCAATGCCTTAGGCCTTATTTCTCTGCTGTTCTCTTCAGCAGGGGCTTCATCCAAAAATGGGAAGCCGTGCTGAATGTAGCAGTCTGCTTACTAAGTGTATCTTGCCACAAAGAAATTACTTTTGTTTTTGTTTTGTCCAGCTACAGTAGCGTTTCCTGTGGGTATTTTTCAAGCTGAATTTAAAGCACTGGTTTGAGTTACAAAAGAGTAAATTGCTGTGGATTTGCCTGCTTCACTCTCGGTTGCTCCTCCTGTGCTACTGCGCAACAGAGAAGTTAACAGATGTACTACTCTGCCTTCTTAGGAAATGGTCACTGATAGGGAGCATCTCAGTTCTGAATCTTACTCCTCTGTTTGATCTGAATAAATAATATTGACCTATAAGGAAAATATCTTTTATTAGTTCTTTAAAAAAGATTACTGTTAAGAAGAATGAAGCAATTAAAAACAGGGAAGCACACCATATTGTTTTTTAGAACTGAGCCACGTTTTATAAAATGTAGCCAGCAGTCAGTTGGTCTCTGCTTTATGATTTTCTGTTGGTTTTAAAAAACCTACTAGCTTGGTAGAAATATTACAGTATACAATCAATTTACACTCCCAAGTAACGTACAATGATACCATTAAATAGGCTGGTTTATGTCAGTTCCACATAAAACCCCCTCTCAGTGTGACATTTAGAAACATAATAAGAGATGTATAAGAAACAACTAGAGTATCTCTTTCATCCCTTAGCAGTTTCAAATTTCTCTAAAAGATGGTAAAGATCTGATAATACCAGAGAGAAAGTCCCCGTCTGAAGCTGGCTGTCTTTGTATCTAGCGGCAAAATAAATGCATGTATGTCTTAAGTGCTATAAAGTGAAGGAAAACCTAGAATAAAGTATGTGATATCCTTGCAGATTCCTTGAGTAGTTTAGAGAGGCAATGCTCTCTCCATCTTCAGTCTGAAAACCTGGGAAGGAGGAATGGCAAAAAAAAAAAGGGTGTGTGGAAATGTCTGTAGAGCGACAGTTATTATGCTGTAGTAATATTATGATATGCAAATGGTTTCATTTTTTCTAAGCTAAAGACACAATAGGGAAGACATGATACAGTGTTTTACTTTTTAGCACGCAAGGTTGATAATTGCTTGGTTAAAAATATGACCATTTGTGCTGTAGACTTTTTGCACTTGCTTTTCAAATTGAGTATGTGCTGATGTGCTGCCCTTATCTTGGCATTGATACAAATGTAACTATAGACATGAAATTTCTGAAGTTATCATTTTACATTAATGATAATACTTCTGTATTACAATACTATATCATGTTTTGCTTTTAAGTGAAATATATGTTTTGACTACACCGGTAGCTGGATAAACCTTGCCTCTTTAAAAGAAATCCCTTCATAAGGAAACAGAATGTGCTTTTACTTTATTTAGTGCATGTGTGCAGGTTAATGATTGGATGTCAAACATTTTGTAAATCAAAGCAGTATTTAATTTGTGTTTTCCCCAAAAAGATTAGCTAATACAATTTAATATAAAGGCAAGCTGTAGTATTTTAACTTGGAGTCAGTGTGCATTTTCTGGGTTATTACTTTGTTTCAGTGTTCTCTCAAAAGAGGATGCTTCCCTACCCATATTAGATTTGCCATACTTGTAGGTTTTTATTACAGTTTTTTAATAGTTTTTTTAACCAATATTAACCCATTTACATGCCATTAGTTTTCTAATTCAGGTATTTTGGAAGTAGATACAAGCAATATCTTCAGTGAGTCAAATAAAATTTCATGGTCCTCATAAAAACAGTCACTGTGTTGTAGAATCATAGAATCAGAATAATTTAGGTTGGAAAAGACCTTTAAGATCCAACTTTAAATCCAACTGTTAACTCAGCACTGCCAAATCCACCACTAAACCATGCCCCTAAGCACCACAGCTACACATCTTTTAAATACCTCCAGGGATGGTGATTCCACCATGTCCCTGGGCAGCTTGTTCCAATGCTTGGCCATCCTTTCAGTGAAGATATTTTTCCTAATACCAATCTAAACCTCCCCTGGCACAACCTGAGGCCATCTCCTCTTGTCCTGTTGCTTATTACTCGGGAGAAGACACCTACCCCCACCTGCCTACAGCCTCCTTTCAGGGAGTTGCAGACAGCAATAAGGTCCCCCCTGAGCCTCCTCTTCTCCAGGCTAAGCAGCCCCAGTTCCCTCAGCCGCTCCTTGTAAGACTTGTTCTCCAGACCAGCCTCTTTGCCCTTCCCTGGACACGCTCCAGCACCTCTACGTCCCTCTTGCAGTGAGGGGCCCAAAACTGAACACGGGGTTCAAGGAGCGGCCTCCCCAGTGCTGAGTACAGAGGGATGACCACTTGCCTTGTCCAGCTGGCCACACTGCTTCAGATACAAGCCCGGATGCTGTTGGCCCTCTTGGCCACCTGGGCACACTGCTGGCTCACGTTCAGCCGGCTGCCAGCCAGCACCCCCAGGCCCTTTCCTCCAGGCACTTTCCAGCCGCCCTTCCCCCAGCCTGTAGCGCTGTGTGGGGCTGGTGTGACCCAGGTGCAGGGCCCAGCACTGAGCCGTGTTGAACCTCAGTTGGCCTTGGCCCACTGATCCAGCCTGCCCAGATCCCTCTGCAGAGCCTTCCTGCCCTCCAGCAGATCAACACTCTCCCCCAAGCTGGTGTTGCCTGCAGAGTACTGAGGGTGCACTTGATCGCCTCATCCAGATCATTGATAAAGATATCAAACAGAACTGGCCCCAGTGCTGAGCCCTGGGGAACACCATTTGTAACAGGTTGCCAGCTGGATGTAACTCCATTCACCACCACTCTCTGGGATCAGCCACCCAGCCAGGCTTTTACACAGTGAAGAGTACACCCATCCAAGCCATGATTAGCCAGCTGTAACTGCTACTACACTATGTACTCGGTTCTTTGAAATGTAATACTAATTTTCATTGCACTGTGGATGCATGTGCGCTCCCTAAATACATAAGGAAAACAATTTATTAGTGAACTTGTTCCAGCAGAGTAATTTATCACACTTACTTCCCTGAGCATGGTTCTGTGTGGGTACCATGAGATACTGGTATCTTGTTAGAATGAAGGTCATCAGTTACATTTTCTAGTAAAGGGTTACTCTTCCCAAGTTGGCATCAGATCTAGTAACTATGTGCTGTTAACCAATAGAAGGATTAACAAGCATCATTTGTATGATCCATATAGTCACTTCACACTTATCCGTTTTCCAGAACTTTTTTGAAGTAGATTTTGAAGACATTACTGGAGCTATGATGGAGCAGACCTTTGCAGTCAAAAGGCTAGGCACTCAGCCAGTTTGTAATTCAGTGAGACACATTATCTATTTTGACAGTCTTCATGGTTAAATAGTCTGGCTCTTTTAATACCTAACTCTGCTTATAAATAGAAATGAAGAAGTCAAATGGTCCAGTCTCGACAGCAGAATAATGCAGAGTTTTGGATATGTCCAGAGCTCACATATGCCTCTTCCCTTCAGTGGAGTGGGAAGAACAAGGTAATGTGGTTGAGTCAAGCGGAACTTGAAAACACTTCTGGCATGTGTTTGCCTTGAGGTTTCAGTAATACATGAAGAAATTTGATATATCTGAGCTCTGCTTGAGGCCTGTAAAACATAGTGGGTTTCTGACCAAGAAAAGCAATTATTTGAAAAGCAAAACAGTAGACTGAGCATCCACAAAAGCTGTACTTAGAAGACTGGCTCTGCAGTTTGCATGTGGTGTGGAGAAGGAGGATGGGACAGAAGGAAGTAGTCCTGGCTTCTAGTTCCTGTTTCTTGCTCCATATAAAGTATTTTAGCAAATAAGGTTCCCCTGTGAAATCTAGGCAAAGGGCTGGAACCTCAGTATAAGCCTCCAAAGACAAGTGTAGGTTCTCTCCTACATTCGCACAACTTAACAGGAAGGGTGGACATCCTACTCTTTGCCACTGTCAATAAGACATGTCTTCTTGAAGACAGGAAAGCTCGTTTTGGGTTGAAATGTGTGTAGAAGGTGCATCCCTCAGCAAGTAATACACTTACTTTGATGTTGCATAACAGTTGATAGCAAGAATTTGTCTTTTCCTTCCACCATGTGTTACAGTAAGCAGTCCTGAGAGGTAAGAGCTGACTCCCTAAACACCTAGGCACTCTTTGGGCTATAAGCTGGGAGCTCCAGTCTTACACAGGGAACTGATGGAAGTGACTTTAGTGCTGCATGTATGTGCCTTACAGGAGAGGAGTAGGGTCCCAGACATACTCTTTTCCTTATTATGCGCAGTTATTTTTTGCTTAAATATTACCGCACTTTATGGTCTGCTCCTTGGAAATCGAGTGTTGTGTGAGAGCTGTGATTTTCACTTTGGGAGCCAGGTGTCTGAAAACCCTGTGCAATGTCACACCTGAACCTCCTGGTGGATACAGGCCTAATCCAAACCAAGCTTTTCTGAATGTACATGGAACAGCCCTGTGTGGTGGTCCTCAGGCAGCATCCAGGTTGGAGTCATCTCAGCTCTGCATCAGGTACTTGGCCTTGCTCTTGTGGCAGGGGGGTGGAGGCGTCCAGACCCCTTGAACAGAGGCTGTGTTGTGTGAAATATGTAACATATCTCTGAACCAGGATTCATGGCTGATCCAAAGCTAGAGGTTGAATGTAACCTGGTCTCGCTGTTAATCAGAACCGAGTGTCTCAGGACAGGCATGCTGACACAGCTGGTCAGCAGTTCCACTCCGGGACTCTGGTGTGAAGGTTCATGTGCGTGGTTACGGATAGTCTGGGCAGGAGAGGTTCTTCTTCCATCGCAGTGGTGGCTGTGCCTAGTGCTGCAATGGACTACAGCTGGATTATAAATAAACAGGCATGGCCCAGAAACCACCAACATTTATGAATGTTATCTGTGTAGCCAGCGTTTTTGTGTTGGGAGCAACAGGGCAGAATACTGGAATGTATTTATTTACTAAGTATTTTGGAAAACGAGTATGTATTCTGCAAGTCAGAATTAGAGGTACCTTATGTAAAATCTGACAGTGGCATCAGATACATTTACTTGGACCAATGCCCTTATACTCTGGGGTAATGTTTTAAATCTGTATGACATTTCATTGTGACCAGCTTACGTGGGGGCAGCCTCTCATTTTCTTAAGAGACTGTTCTGGTCCACGTTAACACACACTGGTTCAAGTGTTAGCCAAGAAGCTAATTTATTTGGATGTTCTGCATGAGGTAACACTCTTGCGTTACTGTTGTCACTGTTGTAACAGTATGGCCAGTTTCTGTCCTACCCATCTGGTGTATGGTCCCTCGTCAACACTCCAGTGCATGCATGATGAGTTTCTAGTTAAAATCATCTCAACTACTTGCAAAAAACTGCCCTATCCAATGATAAGCATATATGAATAGATAAATAGTGGCTATCAGCTCACCATTTACTTCATGTGTGCAAAACAGGACCCACCTGGGTTGTTCCCAGGGCTGTGGGGAACTCCCTGCGTCCCCAGTCCGGGTCACACAGACTCTTATCTTGTTAACACAGACTGGGACTGTCTGGGGAGTTCTTCTGCGGATCCCTCAGACCTCTGGTGGAGCTGGGCTTGCCTGGGGCGGGTTCCTGTAGCTGTCAGTCAGTTATCTCATCTGGACAGAAACTAGCTGAGGAGTTCCCCGGACTGCCCAGGGAGTTCCCACCTGTGACTCGGCATGCTGAGCATGTGCAAGGCACAACCCTTGTCCCCGGCTGCATTATGGTTACAGCGACATGTTAACTTGGAGTGCATGTGCATGCACCTACCTGGTGCATGGTGTTGGAGTACTAAGAGGTTTATTTAGCAGAGGACAGTTGATACTTGGGCATTGCCTGGATGTGA
This sequence comes from Falco biarmicus, assembly GCF_023638135.1. NCBI lineage: Eukaryota > Metazoa > Chordata > Aves > Falconiformes > Falconidae > Falco > Falco biarmicus. The sequence goes on along the minus strand of NC_079293.1, from coordinate 50,033,871 downwards.
TCTGCCCAGCTGCCCAGTAGGCTATGTTCCTTCATAGGCACGGATGGTGGTTTGTTTGTTTGTTTTTGTTTTGTTTTGTTTTTTAATGTGCTGGGCTGCCACATATACAAGCTACTACCTGAAAGTGCTTTTGCTGCCCTGCAGAATCCAAAACACTGTGCTCACTGTCAGTAGTACTGGTCACCAGTACCACACTTTAGCAAAGGTCTCTTTCCTGGAGTCATCTGCTGCTTTCTTAACTGCAACAACAGGTGTTGTCTGAGCCTCCTGTCTCTGGAGAAAAAAGGATAGCTTATTATTGAACCTGTGATGTTTATTTAAAAAGTCTATTTACTGTTTGTTGGTCAGTGTGCATTAGCCTGATGAAGAGCATCTAAATCTGATGAGTTTGATACCTGGTGTGGTGTCAGGTAGTTGTCGTAAAGTGGCTTCCTGTAATACGTAGGGGGATGTAAATTTAAACTTCCTTACAGTTAATCTCCTTCTTCATTTTGCAAGTGAAAGGAAAAGCAGTGAGCAAAACAGAAATACAGCAAACAGCAATGCCTGAAAGATTAGTTTGGAAACTCAAGAAATGGTTAAATGTTGGTTAGAGTAAGAAGGGGTGAGAGAGATTTGAGCTGTGCTTGCCTTCATGAGCATGTAAAGCAAGATAGGGCTCCACACCATTTATTCTTCAGGCTGCTCTCTCCAAAGACAGTCTCCAGGTAGCAGATGAGGTGGTTGTGCTTCTTCCACCCAGTGCTCTGTCCTGCAGGGGTGCTGGGAAGTCAAATGTGCACCACACTGAAATTGCAGCTCATGGAACTTATTCATACAGAGTAGAACAAGTGATTAAAAAGTTAAAAAGATTTATTCAGTGCAGCATTGCTCAAAATCAGTACTTCCTATTACGAACTAAGGTGTAGGAACAGTGAAGGTGGGAGTGGTATAATGGACAACCTCTCCAAAGCTGTTATACTGGAGACCTTGGTGACTCTAGTTGGTTGGCACAAATAGATCACAATAGTCAGAATTACAGTATCTAACCATTAGAAAAGTTTGAAAGACATATTAAAGCAAAAAAGGTCTTTGAAAACTATGATTGATACGAACTGTGTAAGAGGAAAAGTATTTGGATTTATGCTAAAAGTAGTATGGCTGCATTTGGAGGGAATGAAAACGTCTGTGCTGTTTCTCTGAGGAAGCCAGGAATGTTTCTCTAGCAAGCAGTGGAAATGGCTGTTGCTGCAAGAGTGAGTGCAGGTGTGTGGAAAGCAGCCTGATCTAATGCCTAGAGAACTGCCTAGGGATCCGAGCACCTGAGTTCATCCCCTGGGGTCCCCTGCTGCCTTGCTGCCTGCCCTTGGCCAGCTCACCTCTCCCTGCCTCTCACCTACAATCAGGAAACAAATCCTTAATTTCCTTTGAGACTTATTCATGAGAAAGACAATGAAAGCAGGGAAATCTTATCATCTGGTATTGAAACGCCACACACCTAGTGAATGCTCAACCCCCCTTGTATTATTTAGTTTAAATGCAGTTAGCTTATATCAGGGTTTTTCCGATGTTTTCTTTAGAGATCTAAGATAATGAGAACTTTTTTTTTCCTCCTGAAATACAGCTCTTTATAACACACAGTGCCTTGCTTGAAATATTGTGCAAAGAATAGTCTTGTTTATGAGGACAGTACAACATGTTAGATCACCTTTCATTGAACCACGTGCTTTATAATTAATGTACAAAATTATGTCCTCTCTTTTTTTCAAGTGAAGCTTGAATAGCAGTATCCTTTGCTGTAGTCTAATTACAGAACATCCTTATCTTAGTAATAACTTTATTTATGAATATACTTTACCTGCCCCTCATAAATTATCCTTAAGCTGCTGCAGCAGTGAGTTGAGGAAGAAAATTTGCTTTAAGCAGAAGCTGAAGGTAAGCCTGATTGGAGACTTGAGCTATTTTTCATGATATGGGTTTGCAGCTGACTTGGTTTGTGTGTTGCTGGTAGTTTGGATGGATGAAGAGGTGGGATAAAGCTCCCAGTGTTTCCTTCCCTTACCTTCCCTGGAGAGAGGGGGAATAGCCCAGCTGAGACGATATCACTTAAAACAGCCTGCCTTGCTGCACTGGTGTGAGGAGTCATTCAATACTGCTTGCACAGTGCTCAGGAAACAGATTAAAACTCTTTTTCCTACAGCCATGGTAGGGCAGCACTGAGGCTGCTGTGTCTCAGAAGACTGTAGCCCCTTTCTCATTTGCATTTCCAGCTTTGTCACCATGTTGCTGAGATACCTCAGTCATGGGCTTTTCTAAATTCAGCAATTTAGAAGGCAGCTGTTACCTTATTCATAAAAAAATGGAAGAAATGAAAAGCACTCTAACTTTTAGAAACTTCTCTGTAGTTTTGTTTTCAAATTTGATCTGTCAAAATTGCTCCCCTCTAGTGGTTTTCAGACTGTTTCTAAACATGAAAAAGCTGGTGCAATGCTAAATATTCTGAAGTTTTAAGAAAGCCGTTTCCTTGAGAAAGTTCTGTACTTAATAAAGTGTAATTTCTTTTGGGGATAATTAACTTACAAAGTGCTAGGGACTTTCCAGCCATCAGAAACCCTATCCTAAAGCTCAGTTTAGCACAGGCAGCTGCAGAACAAGTCTTAGCTTCTTAGCTGGCTATCCCAAACATTGTCTAGAGAGCTGCCATTCCTGCCTGGTTGACTGCAAGGCCACTGCTGCAGAGAGCATACCAATCATGCTGAAATGTGTAAAATTAGCATTTAAGCCAAAATAATGAGATAACCTTCTGTGCAGTGTATAATCCTAATAAGATTAAGCTTTAGCAAAGAAAAACATAAAAGATATAACCTAATAAAATCATAATCTATTCTGAATAAACTGTATTATACATATTTGCTGAACGGATTATATAAGTTTAATGAAATTACACTGTCTTATAAGCAGGATACAATAAGTAGTAATGGCAGTTTTTCTATACACAGTGCAAGAGAGTAAGGAAGAAGATGGGGATTATTAGAAAATGGGTTTAGTCAAAACAATTTTAAATCAAAAAGATAAAGACAAAAATAGAATAATAATTTCTTAAATACTGCGACAATGAGCTTAGTGTTTCTTTGAGTGTATTAGCTAAGATCAAAGTAAGATATGCAAACATGCATAACTCAAAAGTATCCAGAAAATACCTGTAGTTTTTAGAGGAAGCGGGAAGATGGGATTGACATGGTGTTGGAGCAGAATGATACAGCTAAAAAGAATGTAAAAGATTTGAGAAGTTTTAACACTTTCTCAGCATCTGGTCAAATTTTTGTTGATATTGCTGTAGTATACTCTGTATTTGTCCATTCCATGTCTTCATCTGATACATGGTAGTGGATTCCTTGCTGTTAGCACTTCTGAGCCAGATGGCATACACTCTGTCATGCTGAGATCATGCTTGAAATGTCATCTATGCAACACAGCTGAGATATAGTAGCACTTTAATTTCTCAATTGTTGTCCATTATGGCAGGTTTTTTGTTGGGGGTATTTTACCCATGTAAAAAGAATAACTAAATATGCTTTTTTTTGCCTTTACAAATGAAAGCATTTCCAAATATTTTTGATAGTTTACCAAATTTCAGCTTAGCTTGTTGTATTAAGGAATATGTTTGTCCTTATAGTAGTACTAAAAATAAGAAGAAAACTGCTTTTAAAACTATGTTATCACAACCATGTTACCTCTCCAAGAACTCTGCTGCATGTTTTTGAAAACCATTACGAGACAGTCAAGAATCATGTTAAGACAGAACGGTCTGAGACTTAACCTCTCCAGTAAGTGTAACGGTAAGGGTTTTTCCTGGGTTAAGTGAAGGGAAGATGGAGAGAGAAAGGAAGAGGTGCAAGAAGCATGGTTATATTATTCATCAATTTTTTCTTTATTTAATGTGCTGAAAATTGTGAATTAGAATAGATGCTGAAAGGCAGTGCTACAAAAATTACATCTTAGGGGCCACATCTGTTCTGGTTTTCTGGTTTCTTATTTAAGTTGCTTAGTTTGCACAAAATGTTGCTTTTCTGTCTGTCCAGATAAAATCACATCTTGTGTTCCAGCAGGCAGAATTTTAAAATACATCTCTCGGAAACGTAAGGTCTAATTAGCTTACACAGCTTTGTCCCCATTCTGCAGCTCCATAGTAGGTGCTGAAACACTTGGACTTAAACAATGTATAAGAACTAGACCCGAGAGTCAAATGGGTTTCTTTTCCATGCATAATAATTTCATAGTAGACTTCATTCTTTTGTGCATCTGCAACATCTCATTGGTTTAAACCCCATCCTTAGTTATATCTGGGCAATACTGGTGGGCTTAAAAGAAAAAGACTACAGGAGGTTATGTAGAAAGCAAAAGTTTATATTTAAAGGCATCCCTGAACTTAAATCATATGATTAGGCATGTTTAGATGATACATGTCATAAGACTAAATCATGAAAATGAAGATAAATTTCCAAGTAAAGACTAGTCTTCATGTGTGACATCCTGGTTAGAGGAGCCTCCCCCCTGCTGAAGGCTGTAAAGGGAGACATGAGTCATTGTTTTGGATGAGGGCAGTGCTAGATATTTATAAGGCTGTCCATCTATGCACTTACTGAATTTCTAATGTTTGTTCTGATAGAAATAGGTGTTATGTTTTACTAGTGGAGTTTAATTTCTGATATGTGTAAGTGAAAGAGAAGAGAGAAATAGAAATATGTATTTCAAGACTCCTAACCAACAAACAACTCAAAGTAAAATAGACGGCGATTCTATTAAGTATTTCTTTGGCTTACTGTGTTTTCATTCTCTTGTCCTTTACTTTTCTCCTATGTTGTGTATTTGGTTTCTCAGGCTGCTGGCTTTTGATAGGCAAGGGCTGTCTTCCTTTTCCGTGTTGAAGTGGCCTATGGCATTGTTGAAACCTGCTCCAACAAACAAAACAAACTAAAATGGCCATGGCACTGCAGCTGGTGTGGAAGAATATATGATACGAGGTCTGACTGCGTGCCCCAACTCAGTGTCAGTCAGTGAATGTCCTGGGGTGATGCTGCTCTTTTACCTCCGGCCTTTAAAATACAAGTCATCTTCCCCATTCCTTGTACAGAAGTAATGATTCTGAGTAGCACACAGTACTTTTTCATTATGTTTGCACTTCAGCTTTAATTAGTTGTAGATTTAGTGATTAGACATATTACACTGGCTTGCATTTTAGTACTTAAAATGCTGTTGCTTCTTGCTTTTATTTCTTGATGTCTCTCATTTGTCTGTAGACAGAAAGATTTGCCTTTTCCTTATCTGAAGTCAGTAGCTTCTCAGACACAAAGACTTAACACTTGATTATGTGTTGTCCAGCTTCTGCTTGCTTTTATAACTTACAAACATACAGTGAGGGGAGGAGAAGTGACAAGAATAAAAGCAATGTGCCTGTGAGTAACGCTGGAATGGCGATGGACAAGAAGAATCAGTAGCTTCATGCAGTCACGAGCAGTAACAGATTTAATGATCTGTCAAAAATACCTTGTTTTTCTCAACTTAAACGGGACATACTGTAATATACAGTAGTATATTACAACTATAGATAACTGAGCTGTTGTTATAGGGATGTAGACAGTCCTCACAAACCTGTGTACAGCCTGATACACTACAACCCAAACCAAGCGTGATCCCAAACCAGAGACCAATCAGAGTCATGTTTACAGTGGGCAAAGAGATAAAAATTGGTCTTAAATTACTTCGGTTTCTTAAAATACAGTGCTCTTAGTTGCTGAAGCATAGTACATTTGTATATAAACGCCTAGAGGCTGAAGGAATGAAAGCCAAAGTGACATAAGGTGACAAGGAGTAGTAACAGATACTCTTGAGGTTATAAATCATATTCCTGTTGCTTGAAAAGGAAAATCAGACCACATTCTGTATGAGGCAGATTGTAAAATCTGAAAAACATGAGAAATGACAACTTCCAGAAATTTGATTTTGCATGCTGGTAGAGTTAAACTTTCATCTTCCTGCAGAAAGCCATGAGTTGTCTTAAGCATGAGTATTGCTTTGATGAGTCAGGTTATGCCTGCCCCCCACCCGTGGGCTGGTGGCCCATCCCCAGGGAGGTACCTGATGCCGGTGCCAGGACTGCCCCGGTGCCCCTGGCTGCCCTGCTCCTGGCTGGGGCTGGGCTGGGACCTGGCAGCACCCCCAGTTGCTCCCAGCCCCCAGGGATCATCCAGGGCTCCCTGACACCTTACTGCAAATTAGTCTTCCTATAATATGGATTATATTTGCAGATTCTGAAGTCTCTTAAATGCAGTCTTACTTCTAAACAGTGGGAGCTTACCTGGTCAGTGAGGTGCCAGGTACATAATGCATATGTGCATGCAGACACACACACACGTGTGCATGCGCTTCATGCACAAACGTGGCATTTTGGAATGTGTAAGTGACTTAATTTTCCACATATTTCTTGCTGATTCCATGAGTGTTACTCCCATGTTTTATTCTGGCAGCACTGTCTACGTGCCAGCCTACCCAGATGCCTTATTTCATAGAGAGGTATATGAAATAATCTTGAAAATGGTAACTTGAGGACAGTTAATTCTCCATTTTCAAAGGTATACCCATGAATAGTAGTGTTTGCATAGACTTTTCCAGTTGTTCTGCCCAGGGCACTAGGGAATGCTTCTCATTATGAGGGTGAGCTTGGAAGAGAAAGAGTCCATGGGAAATGAGATCCTAGATTCAGCGCATTTCATGGGAGTTTTCTACATTGGTAAGAATAGTGACAGAATTTCCACTGACCTCAGCGGTACAGAGATTTTGTCAGTGCTGTGGAGCCCCACGGCATGGAGGAGAAGGGAGTCTCCATGCCCTGAAGTTCATCCATTTAGTTAATGACTAAATATGTTTTCTGTCTGACTCTAAGAAGTCAAATTAGGGGGAGTACAGGGAGGTCATTAGTTGCCATCCTGCAGTGAGCACCTTGTGGAAAAAAGTCCTACTGAAGCAATTCTTTATTTTCTTGTAGGAGACAGACATGTACAATTAGTTTACTTTATTCTAGTCATTCATAAGGAACAATATTTTCGGCTATATAATCTGAATAGATCTCACTGTTTGGGAAGGTTTCTGGGCTGCTTGGCTTCATCTTCTGTTCATAGCTGTTTTCTCCTGCAGCAACTTTATGAGTATTTTCTCTGCTCAGAGTTTTGTATTACTAAAACACCTGTAGATAGCCATTTCCATTATTTGTCATTATATTATCACAGCTTAAGGGTACTGTAGTGTCAGCTATAGTAGCATGGCCCGTCTAGGCTTCAGTGGAGAAAATGGGGTCAGCCGCAAGTTAGTATGTTCTTAAGATTTTCTTATTTTTGCATACTTTGCTTACAAGTTTCTGAATCTATCACTGTTACATGGTATAAGGAAGGTGTGACTGTTTTCTGTCAAATTTGTTTCTGTCCTTTTTCTAAATTACAGTTTTCCTTCAGGCAATAGTTAGAGGCAAAATTTGTAGATATTTCCTCTGAAGTGCTGTTATTTCTTGTATTTCCAAGAGGGGGAAAAAAAAGACAACTGTTTGTTTAACATCTTGGGGATGTTTCATGTATAGATTCACCACTTGCAGATTTTCAAAAGAAGGTCCTTGTTTTGAAAATGTGATCCTAAATGTGAGGTAACACCAGGGCACTTTTGAGAATATTGTTTCAAGGGAGTTTCTACTCCCTTGCTGTGAACTTTTCACATCTGTTAGGCAGCACTCATACTGAGGAGCATGGACTTACTCATTTCAGACCATAAACCACCAGTAGCTGCTTGCTATGCTTTTCCTATACCAGACCCACAAAGGACGTAAATTGTTACTGACTCTGGCTGTTCAGTTTATGCTGCTGAGACTCATGCAGCTCTGGAGGTCCTCAGTCTAATCCTAAATCTTGAAAGGCGTCAGAAGAGTTTTCTTGCACATTCTAGAAAAGAAAGGAAGTATTAGAGGGAATGTACGTACATTATTTGTATGAATAAGCTGGAACTGTTCCTTCTTGCACATTATATGATTTTTTCATTGGCTCTGAATGTTCTCAATAAATATGTAATCTCCTCCTTCCAATATGAATTTTTATTTGTTAATCTTTTTGTAGAATAGTTTACTTCATACCTACTCTCTGAAATCCTTGGGTACTTTCTTCTCCTTGAGGAGTTTTCAGTTATTCCTGATGATATTGTTACATTTTCCCTTGAAGCAGTGTGTTCATAACAGGATAATGGGGAGAGAAGCTGTTAGGTTTGTGATTGATTAGTGGATGTACAATCTGAATTCCCTTGGAAAGTGGGCGTGTGATTGTTTGAGTGTGTTTCTTTGGAGAGAGACCATTTCAGGGAATCGTAGTTCGAGCTGCAAACAATCCATTAGTCACTCGTCCAAGCCCTGCCAGCGTAATACTGTTCCCTGCAGTACATTATTGAGTGTTTTGTCCAATATCGGTTTGAGTGACTCAAGCCATGAGGCTTCTACCACTTCCTCTGAGAAACTATTTCATGGTCTGACAGAGCTCACTGTTAGGAAATATTTCCTGGTACTCAGCCTAAACTTTTTAACACCCAGATTGATCTCATTACGGTTAGGTATACTTTGTTTTTTCCAGTCCTGTCTGAAATCTTTTTCCTTCTTTGGCATTCACACTCTTGAGTGAATAGTAGATGGTATCATATCTCCTCCTAAGTCAAACAAATACATAATTAGTTCTTCTATTCCTTCTCTCCAAATAGGCCATCTGTTTGGTGGAAAACAGGGCTGAGTATGGGAAGATTTTTTTCTACTAAGTGCTTGTTTCAAACAACTAATACAGAAAAGTGCATTAGGAATTCACGTGATTATGTAGCTCCAAAGAGCCCCAACTTTTGTATGAAGTGTTTTTCAGAAATTAGGTAGAAGACAGTAGGTTTTTCAGGCAGTCATTTGAAGTCTCTAGCACAGTATACAGCTCTAGCATTAGTAGTCTGTAATATTTCATGGCATCAGAGAATGTTTTGTAATGCTGCTTCATCTATTTATCAAGCAAATTATGTGAAACTACAGCCCCAAGAGGGGAGAGTAATGGCAGCAGAATTGCAAGCAGATCCAGGGGCCATTTGGACGTCTGTTGTTCACAGCTTTACAGCCAGAATTTACAAGTATTTGGGTCATATAAGGATTGCTGAGGAAGGGAATGTACCATCCAACCATTACACATCTCTGGATTTCTTTCTAGTCTGGTAGCCAACATCTGTTTGGTATTTCCTTCCTTCCTTCCTTCCTTCCTTCCTTCCTTCCTTCCTTCCTTCCTTCCTTCCTTCCTTCCTTCCTTCCTTCCTTCCTTCCTCCCTCCCTCCCTCCCTCCCTCCCTTCCTCCCTCCCTCCCCCCCCCCCCCCTTCCTCCCTCCCTCCCCCCCCTCCCCCCCTCCCTTCCTCCTCCCCCCCCCCCCCCCCCCCCCATTCCAGATCAGTGTCCCCTAGCCTAAGGTGGTCACTTACGATCATCTACATTCTGCAAAGTTGTACACACATAATAAATTGTGTTTTGCAACATCTGGGTATGTGCTATTCTTACGTCTTACAGAGGATCTGCTGCTTAGTCAGAGACTCCTAGTCAGAGGAACACTTAAATTTACAAAGAAGATTTCTAAATTAGTACTCGATGCTTGCTTTGAAAAACACATTGTATGTATTTTAAGCGTATGTTTATTTTTTTTGATGAATCACTGTGTAGTTTGGGAATTTGTTTTGTTATTTTTTTACCTGAGACTACCTGACGTGTGTGGGTTTGTAACCTGGGCTTCCAGCTCAGGGAGTAAACGAGCTGCGTGAACTTCCTCCAAACTGTGCTAGAAGGATGCACAGGTCCTCAGGCAAGAGCATTCCTGAGCTAGCTTACTACAGTTTTCCTAAGCTACTTAAGGAAGAAAAACACAGTGAGCAAACTATGATGAAGTCAAGTTTGAACCAAATCAGTGGGCTCAGCTGATTAAACTACCAATTTAATATCAAAGATGATCATATGATGGTGCACACAAACATGTAAATGCAAAAAAGAAAAAGGCAGGTAAATGAAGTCCGCCATCACAAAAAGAAAGCTTGAATTACTCCTGCAGCAGCATGCTCATTCTGTCATTCGCTACCTGAGTGGTGACAGGTGTGCCGAAGCCCAGGCCGTGTGCTGCATCTCTTGGGAAGTCTCAGGCACCTTCTTGGTCTCTGGGTGGAGTGTCTGGGGCAGGCAGGGTCTCCACGGGAGACCTCCTGGTGCAAGGGAAAGAACCACTTTTCTTTTGTCTTTCCTTTCTTTTTGCAGGGAGTGTTCCTCACTTTTTCCGCCTCAGAGGTAAATGCTATGGCTTTGGGGCCGAGTTGCATGGAGTTAAGCAGGAAGGGGTGGCTGCAGTTCAGTCCCTGGCGGGTGGCAAATATCTGAGGTGAGGGTGGGAAGTCCCACCACTGGAACGGTCCTTCCACTCACATCGATTCCCCCCATACATGAGCAGCAAGGTGTGTGCAGGGCTTTCAGTCTAGAAGCGCAAGTGGCTTTTATGTGCACACAGTCTACCCATGTTTAAGGGGCTGATGTTTTCCCGTGTCAATTTCCATGTCAATTTCATGGCAATATTCCTCATGTGTACCTGTGTCCAGCCTGCTCTCTGCCAAAGGTCTGGTCTTCTCTGTGTTCAAGAGTGTGTTCCCCTTCCGTGCAGGTTATCCAGGCTGTCTTCTTCGGGATCTGCGTCTTGACTGACCTGTCCAGTCTTCTCACTAAAGGAAATGACAGTCAAGAGCAAGAGAGGCAGCTGAAGAAACTCATTTCCCTCCGTGACTGGGTGATGGCTGTTCTAGCTTTCCCTGTTGGAGTGGTAAGTGTGGTGTTAATCTGCCCATGTCTTTACAAATTGGGTGAGCAGTGTTATTTACTGATTGTTTTCTGGCTAAAAGGCTTTCCCACCTCTCTGCAAAAGACTGCAGAAAGGGAAAAATGGTAGAGAAAATTTTAACAACTCTTGTTTTTCACAGGTGTAAGGGAGCGCTGGTGTTGCCGAAATGATTTTTGGTTCATTAAAAATATGTACTTTACAATAGGAACTTGATTGTGCAAGTTATTTCAAATGTGAATTGTACCAGCAGCATCTTGAGAATCAATTTGGACTTTTTCTGCAGTGTGTCATAATTGGGAGTAGTGGGAGGGCTGGCTGTGGCATGTTTCACACTGTAACAACCTGACCACAGTTCAGGCAGTAAGCCGTCTTGTCATGGGCAAGAAGGAAAGTGAGAGTCCAGGTTGCTCCCTGTTAATCCCATAGGGGATTCAGAGCTGACAAAAGAAATGGGATAGGAAAACAAGGGGGTTGTCAGTAATGTAAAAAAGCACACAAGGTATGGAAAAATATTGGTTTTACATGTCTTTTTCAAGAGAAAACTATTTTTTGGATCAGGTCCTACTCCACTGGGACATTGCTGTCAGTGGCAAAAGGTGCTGAGTGTCTTTATGTGTCTCATACCACACTTTGAAAGCAGCCAAAACTACAGAATTTCATGGGTTTTTACATGGAAGTGTGATCTATGTCAGTCTAAGTTTAGGTTACATTAAAAAAAAATGTGTGAACCTTTCATTAAAGTATTGCTTTTATTGTAATTCACGGTCAGGCTTTAATTCTAGGTTTTTATTTCAGTGTACAGTAGTTCAAAATAAATTAACTAGAAACAATTTTTTTTCATCGTAGGACTACTAGATGAGGTCTCTAAAGTTGTACTGTTTCACAAAAGCTGATCACTTATTGTCAATTGACAGCAGTTAACATATCAATCTATCATGTATAATTTTGTATATTCAAGAGATGCTTCGTTAAAATGTGATTTCACCATTACTGTGGGATTTCACAATGCATGAAGAAATACAGGATCCTTTCACAAAGTTAGAAAATGCAAAGCATATGTGAAACTTTGCAGGTATTTCTTTCATAAAAACCCAGCAGGTAACCTTCCCTTATTGTACTTGCTGGCCCACCTCTTGGGAGCTGTCACAGTTCATGCTGGGGTGACAGACTGCAGTTCTCCAGACATGGTAGAGGAAACTACATCAAATAATACAATTTTTGTAAAAAAATAAGTGCGTAAACAGGCTTGCAAATATGTATTTTTATGGGTGCAGAAATTTCATAAAATCATAGAATGGTTTGGGTTGGAAGGGACCTTAAAGATCATCTAGTTCCAACCCCCTGCCATGGGCAGGGACACCTTTCACCAGACCAGGTTGCTCAAAGCCCCATCCAGCCTGACCTTGGACACTTCCAGGGATGGATCATCCACAACTTCTCTGGGCAGCCTGTTCCAGTGCCTCACCACCCTCACAGTAAAGAATTTCTTCCTAATATGGAAGGCTGCTGTAAGGTTCCTCCAGGGCCTTCTCCTCTCCAGGCTGAACAACCCCAACTCTCTCAGCTGTTTTCACAGGAGGGGTGCACCATCCCTCTGGTCAACGTTATATGTTACATTTATATTTTAAGGGAGATTGGGAATTAGAAGTAGTTGTGATTGTGATTAGCAACACATGCTTTTCCTACTGTGTTGACAGTAGAAGTGAAGAAGGAGAACAATATTACATTATTTGTCTTTATTTAAAGAGTGCCTTTTTCATTTTATTTAAGTGCCTTTTTCATTCTAGAAGTGTAAGCCTTTACGTGCATCAAAGCACACTCTCCTTGGCGCTCCCATGCCATTCAGGATTCAGGGATTCTCTCCTGCCACTGTTTTAGCTCTGTACTGTTGTCTGTGTGCTCCTGCACCCCCACAGTGTTCCTCACCTTGAAAACTTTCAAGATCTTGGAGAATTTCAGATTCACTTTGTCTTGTCAGTTCTGCACATTTCTTTCAGGCGTTGTTTCTCTTGCCACCACCAGTAAGCGAGGAATGGCAGCTAGCCATTGCCTGCATTAGAAGTACTGTTGCAACATTTACAGGTCAGCAGTTCTCTAGAGATGTGTTGCATACCTCAGCTAGGTTTTCATACAGAAACAACTTAAGTCTTAACCAAAAAAAAAAAAAAAAAAGAAATCCAGAAAATAGCAAGAAGTGGCCATGCTCATTGGGCAGATGCTGTCCATTTCCAAAGGTAGCTTTTCTGTAGTGAGGGGTACCAAGTGACTACCACATATTATTTCACTTTACTTCTTATGAGAAAAGCCTAAAAAGGTTGTTTTCATTGTTGTTTCTTCTCCTGGCTACTGGGAGGCAAACAGCAGCCCTTCATAACTTAACACTGGCCTCCGCTCCTTCCTGAGACCTGATCTTCTCCAGCAGTGCCCATCACACCACAGCTACCACTTGCCAAAGCCTTGCCGGAGGGACTGCCAGCCACTGTGGGCTGCTCTTCAGTGGGATTATGGGTAGGAAGAGTTCAGGGCCTGAAAGTAGCAAACATCTAACAATGACTTTGTTCTCTAAAGAGCTATTTATGTGTAAGAAAATACCCAGTGAAATTTTGGTATGCGGAGGTGCTTGTTAGAAGGAAGATATTAAACACCGGAGTGTCTGCAGAAAAAAAGTTAAAGTTCCCTTGTTTCCCATATTCTCTCAACAGCTTCCTAAAAAAAACCAAACCAAACCACCCCAAAACAAAACAAAAAACCCAAACCAGAACAAAAGAAGTTCAAATGCAGACTTTCTTTCTTTGAGACTCACCCACCTAGCTCTCCATGGAGCTTCTCAGTGGTTTCCAGCAGCGACACAAGGGAACCTTCATACATAAAAATGGACAGATGTGAATAAAATCCTTGTTGGATTTCTAATGTAACAGCAGTGGTCATGCTTAAGTACTTGTCAGTTACCTTAACATCTAAATTATTTTTATTGCTCAGTGTTTTACACAGGGCATGTTTAGGGAATAATGCAAATACTGGGGGAACATTTTAAAGCCCCCTAACTGTAGTTTTTCAAGAGCAATTCAACACAATTTTTTCTGTATTCCCTGCTTACTGAAGCCCTTGAGATGACTTGTTCTGAAAAACAGATGAGAAAAGGGGTTTCCACTCCCAAGTCAAACAATGATGTGTGAAAACAAAGAGGTAACAAAATAAAGTATTTCATTTTTAGTACTTCCTAAAGAAGTCTTACATATAAACCACTTGGGAAGTCTGACCACCAATCTCCTCCCACCTTCCAGAGGAGGGGAAAGAACCAGCCCAAGGGCAAACAATCTCCTTGGGTGGCTTTGCAACAAATCAGATCTTGCAAAATCTTTGCCGCAGATCATCTCTCTCCAGTGTTGTTTTATGCATTGTGTATCTTTGGGGGCTGAGATAAAACTGCATTGCCAACCTATCGTTTTGTTTAGAAGCATCGAGAAATAAATATGAATTTCTTTGAAGGACACAATGACTACTGTTTACCCATTGTTGCTCTTCTTAATATGACTCTTAAAATAATGAAATCAGAAATCAATAGACCAATTTTCTATGCAGTAAAGCTTTATTCCATGAAAAGTCTGTGGGCAACACTTCCTGGCCCTTTTTCAGTTTATTGTAAGCCTGGGTTACTACTTAAATGCCTAAGAGATCAGGAAGCATCCATTGAAGAAAAAGGCTTGCATGGACACTTTAGAAGTTTATTACCAATTCTCAACTATACTAGCTGCACTTACCCCCCTTTTATCAGTGTAAAGGAGATTTATATTGGGAATAATTTACACTGCTAGAGAAGTGCGAGACACACTTAAAGTCAGAGACTACACCAGTGTTTTAGACTATCCCTACTTTTTTCTGTTTGTTTGACAGATCTTGAAGTTGGCGAGTTTCTGTGTTTAATTAGCATTTCATGTAAACTGTATATGGTTTTATCAATATGTTTCTTATAATTTGTACTAAACAAGAGGAAGAAGAGACAAAGCAGGCATTTCTAGTTTAGGACTGTGTTTAATTGAAATAATAATAAGAAAGAAAATTGATACTGTTACATATTAGAAAAGAGATTGCTGCCTAGAAAATCACAAACTCTACCATTGAGGGTTTATATCATGTAGCTTTAATAGCTCTTTTGGGGTCTGAATCTAAACTGACAAGAATTATCTCATATTTTTTATATTATACTTTTATGCTTATAAAAATCTGTGATACAAAAGAAAGCCAAGCATGCTTTCTTATCTCTTGTTTCTCTTTACTGATACAGTCAAAAGTAATCTTCTACTTCTGTAGATCATCAGTAATGCTGATCTGGGATCTTATCCCAAGAAAAGATGTGTAGGTATTTGCTCCAGTCTCCTACTTACCTTGTTATTTGACCAGACTACAAAATACTTTTATTTCCATTACTGACTTGACCACGTCAAAATCTCTCTAGTCTAGATTTTGTCTTCATCTGTAGTGTTGTGGTAGCTGGTGATGGGAGCATGAGCAAGCAGTGATGCCATTGCCTCCTGAACTCTGTTCTCCGAGGAAAGTCTTCCCTGGTTTTCAGTTCCCACTCCTTGTGATTTCCTTCACTGGCCTTTCTGGAATTCATTTGGTGTGATACTGTGCTAGCACTAGATCCCACCTAAAGCCAGTACCATGCAAATTTGTGCTTAGTGTGGTCTACCTTTAGTAACACTTTGCTTCTACGTGTAATGCCTTTAACCCTCAAAGAGGCTCACAAATGATATATTTATACTCACAGTTAACTGCAAATGTCTTGGGAGATAGCCAGAAAGCTTACCTTTAAGAAGTACTTAGAAGAAATTTTGTCAAGGTCAAAGGGTTGGGTTTTTTTTTTTCTTTGTCATGAGGCCATCCAGGAAATGAGTGAACTGAGCTGTGTAGCCCAGCCAGAAACAAAAACACACAGTGCAGGAAAATATAGTTCCACTGGGTTCATTCTTCGTTTGCATAACATTTCTTGGTCGGGCTCATGTAAAACAGCAAATTATGCAATTCTTTTCACTGGCTTTCCTCTCGTAGTTTCTACTTGCTTCCATTTGTGGTGTTTTGATAAAGCCTCTTCTTTTCCCTTTTGAATCATCAACCATTTCCCAACTTGTTCTTTAAAATTTTTCCCTTGGCAGTGCCACATGCTCTTCTCATGTCCTCTGAAGCTTCAGAGACAAAGGACAAAAACTCAAGGAATATCTCCTTAACTGGGAAAACAGAGTTTAGTTTTCAGCCTTGATTTTTTTCTGCTGCTGTGTATTTGTTTAGCAATACTTATGCCTGTGGCAAGCGAGCTGCTCCACACTTTCAAACCGTTTCCAAGGTCTGTTTGCAAATTTGAGGTCCCTCTGGTCTATAATGACCCTAGAGAAGATAAGTAGCAAATGAGGGACTCTTCCATTCTTTTATAAGTTGTTTAACCTTATGTTTAACCAAGTGATACCTGTCTTCAGAAAGCTGGCAATCTTATGAGTCTCCTGTTTTCTTCCTTGAATTCTGGGCCTCGAGCTTTTCTGAAGAGGAAGTGGAAGGGTGACATTTTTGCCATTTCACCTTGGGAACAAAAGAAAATAAAATATTTGACTCCCTGAAATATGCCTGCTGTGTATGAGCAGCCTGTTCAGCCTGGGAGGTGAGGGTAGTGCCATGACTGTCTCCACAACAGTGATGAATTGTGCCACAAGGAAGGCAGCATGAGCGACAGAGCTGCTGTTCTGATGGAGCCTTACACAGGCAGTGTAAAGAAGCAACTCAATTGTATCATGATCTGGCACTGCATGACCATGTGTGATCTTGGCAAAACCCAGCCCAAATAAAAGTCTACCAGTACCTAAGTGTAAGCATAGTAGAGGTGATTTAGAAGTACCAGACCAATAGTTGCTCATTAATCAAAGTAAACAAATTCAGAAGCAGCCAAGGTAGCTAAGTAGCAAGTTCCTGTTACAGTTTTTTTTTATCCATTCTTGTTACAGGTTTTTTTTTTTTTAGCCAGACAGTTCATTTTTAGTTCGTTTTGGTTCATAGTGCAATAGTTCATTTTTATAGCTCATTTTATCCAAATGAACTAATTATAAGGAAAGGTAAGGTGAACCATTCAGACACTGGAAGGGATCTTCCCCAGGGCGTTGTGTTAGTCTCATGTTGGGTCATGCTCTGAGACAGGTTAGTGCTGTAACACCTTGGGTTTTGCGCACTTCCTTTACCTTATGGCTGCCTTGTGATAGTGCTTTGCTAAGCAGCATTTGCCGTCTGTAGCTCCAGATGGCTGCAACCAGCTAGGCTGATCCTGTTCCATCCATTGGCTGACTTTGGTTAAGGGACAGATGGCATGTCCCCTCTTTTCTTATCTTTACCTCCTTGGCAAAGTCTATTGTTTTATTCTGCTCCACACAAAAATCACAGGTCAAAGCTTGCCAGCTTTGTTGCAGTCAGTTCAACCTAATCCTGGGTGATTCTTCTTGCTGTAAGACTTCCTTGGAAAAAAGCATTGTCAGTCTTGGTCTTCATGCACCTGAGAATATGCTTTTATGTCCCAGTTGGTCTTAGCAGATTCTCAGAGACCCACTGTGATAATACATGACTTCTAGGAAGCCTGTAGAGAAGAGGATACTTTGCTTCCATTTTCCCTGCTGTTCAGCTATTCATATCCTGGCACTTACATGTCAGCAGGTGCGTAAAGAGCTAGGCTGTGCCAATGCCAAGGCTGGCCCAGAAGAGAGACTTCTTGTGGGGTGCTTTATATTTGCAGTATTTTTCAGGCTGTCCATCATAACTCTTTTTTCCCCTCTGTCCTCTGTGCACTAGTCAAATAGTCCAAGCTTATTCTGAGCAGGCACCAATAGCTATCATAACAGATGGACAAGTGTGTTGGAAACTAAGAAGCTATGTACTGTATGCACACTGAGGGAACAGTGTACTGGTTCAGGTCATTCACATAACTGGCTGGCCGGCATGCCTGTGGTTAGAACAAGGTGCCATTGATAAACTGCAACCTGAATTTAAGCTCTCCGAAGTCAGAAGCATATGAAACAACTTACACCTATGCTGTCACACACACTAGTAATTTGCTGATTTTGCTGTGGTGGCCCCGTATTTCTTGCATTTTCTTTTACTGACCCCCCAAATTACTCATAAAATCATGGGCCACGTCTTTGGATGGACTGACCTGCTGATCTCAGTGAAAGTGCTGTCTGGTGCCTCTCAAGCTTTAAACTTGGACTTGTCGCTACTGTGTAGAATTCCCCTAAAAACGGTCACTGAAACACTCCTGGGCCAGGTATTGGGTTTTACTGCTGTAAACAATAAGCCTTTTATTACTAGAAAACAGGCTCAAATTCAAGGTGAGAAAGAATTGTTTTAATTAAAAGATTACTTACTTTGTTCTTTCCCCAGCTAAGGTAAGCTAAAACTATTATTTCTGTATATTTTTGCAGCTTTATCTTGTCTTCACTTTTCAGACATCAAGGAATCTTTAAAGAATAATTTCTGCACACTTTGGCAAAAATTTAGCCTAATGCAAACTTTATCTGAGCCATCCATCCTGTCCTCAGCCTAGAGGAAACAGTGGTCTTTCACTGGGCTCCTGGTGAATAGTCTCTGACAAGAACTAAGTCAAATTTTGTGTTAACAAACGAGCAGGATACTAGTCCTCTTTTCTGCAGATTCCAGTCCATGAATTGTATGCAGAGTAGTAAAAGGTTAATTATTTTTTTTTTTAAAGCTACTATTTTGATGGCTGACACAGAAAAGTGCAAAGGGGAGTTTATAGGCTTTTGTTCAGGGTAGAATGTTTCATATTTATATGTTCTATGAATTCCAAGTGATATTTTACCTGATTTTCCATTTGTTTTCTATCCTGTTAGTGGTGAAACATTATTTATGTGCTACATCTGCTGCTAAAGTTTAGTACTGAGTAGTAATTTGGCCACAGGCATGTAAGTAAAAAATGAGGTTTTTTCCAGGCTGAAAGTCAAAAAAAAAAAAAAAGGTCAAAATTCTTGTGAATGCAAATATTAATCCAGATGAACACTGTTTATTAAAGCAGGATTTGGTCAAAGAGCAATAATATCCATGTCTGTCCATAGATCGTTTGCTAAATGCCTCATTTTGCTATCTAAAATGTGTGGCTAATTGTTCAGAAGCATGTATTTTTAAATGTCTTGTCTTTTGGTTTTTTTCTTTAGTTTGTTGTGACGATGTTTTGGAGCATCTATATCTATGACAGGGAACTGGTTTACCCAAAGCTGCTTGATAATTTTATACCAGCGTGGCTAAATCACGGAATGGTGAGTAAAGTAACTCAAACACTTCCTTGCATAAACAGAAGTGTAAGACACTGATTTCCCTGTGCATGACTCTGCATACACTTAGAGCTAATCCCCCCAGAAGTGATTAAGGAGCATTGTTTGCAAGTAAGAATAACATCTTTCCTTCCTTGACTCTTGAGTCAAATTTGAATCTCTATTGGGTTGAAACAGTGGAGATTTGAACTTTTCCTAGTCCCATGCTAGTTGTGGGAATCAGCTGTTGTGTGTGATAAGGTACCTTTCCCAGAGCACTGTCACCCTCGTCATGAGGAAATTTAATCAAAAGAGACTCTTCTACTGAAGTCCTGACTTTGACAAATCTTGCTCTAAAATGACAGAAACACTTAACTGAGTGATTCTTTACTGTTCTACCGAAGTATAATTTGTGATGAAAATGTTTTGGTTAAAATGCTTGTTCAAAAAATCGCACTATGCTTTTTGAACTTGTATGTTTTTAGAAAAAAAAAATAGAAGTAATTACTCATTTCTCAAGCACACCAGACTTGTGTAGCAGAACCTGTATCTGAGTATTTTTAATAATGTGGACTTCTATGCCATCAATGCAGAGTTTCAAAATTGTTGCATTGGTAATCATAGAAGTAGTTTCTTGAGAAGAACCTTTTCATCCCTCTCTGGTATGTCAAGTTGGACATGCTTTCTCTCAACTATATGTTTAAGTGTTAAGGGAATGATAAGGACACACTTTGCCAGCAGGTACTTAGACTGTTTATGTAGCATTTGGAGCTGAAAAGTGTCATGTTTGCTTCTCTAGTTGTGTCTGTGCAAAATGTTTTGTTATGACTTTGTTTTCCATACTGGGGCATGGCAAACCATTTGGCACTGGTGCTCATCAGTAGATGATAGCAGAGCTTATCCTTCAGGGTGTGAGTACTTTATCACCACAGCATATCAAGAGTTGTCTACTACTGCTGCACTTGATAAATAGGTCCTTTGTGGGGTGGGGCAGATGTCACTGCTCTTGATTTTCCCTAAATTGCATGTTAAAGGAGCAATATAAGAGTTAATACTGACAAGAGGAGCATCAGCTTCTGCTAGGTACTACACTTCTACAATGTTTTGAAAGGCACAGCATGATGTCGTGTATGTGTAGAGCTGAGGAAAGAGCCTGATGACTCCTTCTGTGTTTGTTCAGACTGTCCTCCCTTGAGTTTTGAGGTCACAAACTGAACACTTGCAAACACTGCCAAGCCATACATACATTGATTTTTTCCCCACGCATCAGTGCCAGTTCTGATGACATTTCTTCCAGGTGACATTCCACATACTGAAGGTGCCTAACCTATAACATTTTTTTATGAATGAGCACTGTGAAGGGGTTGACAACAAGCAGCCCTATGTATTCAGGAAGTCTCCTCTGTGCCATAACTAAAAGGCAATTCAAACTCATGTTGCTCTGTAGAAATGTATACTTACTGAAATATCTAAAGAGGGCTTTTGTTTGAGATTCTTGGACATAATAGAGTGTTATGAAAAGACTTTTTTTTTCCAACTTGAAATATTGTAGAAGGCATTTTTGAAAGACTTTTGTAAAGGAATTGTTTGCTGTATCAGTCTCCATTTGTCCAAGAGTTCCTTTAGCTCAGTCACAGAGAAAGCTTATGGCTGTTGGGCTTTTCACCACCTTTCAGTCTAATTCTTTCTGTTGTTTTAGCCATCGTTTTATCTTTACCGGCTTTCACACTAATTAATTCTGATGCATTGCCCATCACAATATGAAGGGGTTCTTAAACTACTTTCAGGATGCTAGCATCTCACTTAGTAGTAGTTATAATTTTGACATGGCAGATTTTAGAGAATCTGATAGAGGTCCCCTTGGTGAAAGGGTAGGACCTCTGGGAATACAGTTTTAGAAAAGTCAGGACCCCTGGCTGTTGTTTTTTACTGAAATGAACATTTATTCCCATCTTTTCCTGCACGTTTTGACAGCAGCTGTGCAGAGTCAGTGACAATTTTTCTGAACGCAAGGGTAGCTGTACTGGAGCCTAACCTTGTACAACAAAATTCACACACGAGATTCATCAACCTTGGCAGAAAGAAATCTGTCAGTGAGAGGTGGGTCCTTTTGCTGATGAATTCCTCTTCCCTGTGAGCTTCCCCTGCAGTGCCGGGTGCAGCTCCTAAGAATCTGAGATCAAGTGTTACTTCACCTGTGAACATTCCATCCAGGTTTTTTCACAGCAGTAAACACGTATTTATCACAAAAAAGCCACAAAAAGTGGAAAATGTAAAACTATTTCCACAGTAAAAAGATTCCCTGCTTTAACTGAAAAGTCATATTTTCAAAAGTTTCTGACAGATGTATTATGACCAGCTGTAACAACTTGCTCAACTCTGAACATCAGCCTGCAAGATCCACAGGTATAAAAGGAATGAAGATTCATGAAAACTGGCTGTAATAATAGCAATCAGATTTCCATTACTAATATCGACATGTATAAAAATATTTGGGAGTATTCATGCTTTGGAAGGATCTTGAAGGCTGTATGAAGAAATTGTTTGAAGGGTTGGCCCAATTCAGTGCATTAGCCCAAGCAGCAGTGGTTTGGGCAGCAGTGTCTGCTACTTTGTTAGGTTATAATAATTAGTTCCCATCCCCCTTTTTTCTCCCCCACTCTTTCCCATCCCTCCTATGCAGTTACAACATTGTCTATAGTTAAAAAAACCCCTGCTTTCTTGAATACATAGTAATGTCTTGCTAATACTCAAGAGCTGTCACTTTTTCATAGTGAAACTTTTTCAACATCTAAAAAATTCCTAATTATAAAAAAAATTCCTCTCTAGACATGGAAAACATAACGGAAATGAACCTCACAGCTATGCAATTCCATTACCAATTCAGTCTTAATATTGTTTATAAAGCTTCATAGAAACAGGAAGAGGCTCATGAGTGCACACAAAGATAGAAGCCACGAAGTATTTACCATGAAATTGCATATAATGTCAATAACTGTATTTCTATTACATATATATACATACACCCTCCATAATGATTAAAAGTATAATTCCCGTCTATAGAAAAATCTGTGTAGTAAGTGGTGCCTCATGGTACCTCATACATACAGATTCATACACCTGTGAAAGGCATCACTAACAGACTTTTACTGTGTCATAAAACTGATATATTTCATCATCTCAGTCAGTCGATTCATCCATAACCACTGGCATCCCTGAGACTTGAGAAATGACCAGGGGAAATCAGTGGCAGGGTTGCTGTCGATTTCAGCAGGACAAGGATTTCATCTCTGTTTATTGTGTGAAGGAGCACATGTGGGTAGCTGAGGTTAAGCTTCTGTCAGTAGAAATAACTACCTGTCTGAAGAGAGCTGTTGGAGAATAGGGCTGGTCTATTTCTGAAGTGTCAAGTTCACATCCTGTATTTATTATTTATGCAGATGAATTCATCTTTGCTGGCTACAATTTTAGTTGCTGGATTACTGAACTCTTCCATCAACGATGTTGTTCGTGTTCTTGGGAATGTCCTGCTCGTTGGATCCATATCAACCCTTAATTCCACAGGCATATTTTCCATGGGAAATATTCTTCCCATTTCTGATGGCTGTCTATCTGATCTCTATCAGTATTAGGAATTTTTAATTAAAAGCTAACCTTTAGTGTTTAAAACTAGTGTGTCATAGTAATAGGATTTTTATCGGCTCATTCATTGCACCTTTTTGTGTTGGGACTGGGCAGGATCATGTGTGGATAACATTTGTTTCCACAAGTTATATTCCCTTTAGTATTAGAACAGACTATAAAACTAGTGGTTGCCCCTATTCTGATCAATGCCCACATAAACAGATCTGGAGACTGAATTAATTTCAGCTTGAGCATTGCTGATTTTGAGCCAGGTTACATGGCAGGACTGCATGCAGTATCTGTCCAAGTTAGCATACCATTTCAGCGAGAGTCCTTCTTTGTTTTTCACAGACACTGTCCCAAATTCTTTTAAAAATGTGAATCATCTTTTGTTCGTGGCAAGGAAAGTAAAATACAGAGATAGAAATTACTTACTGAGGAGTTCAGTGGCTTTGGAAGTCAGAAACAAAGAATTGTCTTCATAGGAAAACTCTAGAGGAGAGGTCAGGGAAGGGGGAAGGGGAATGTACTCTGCCTCTATGGAGTTAGAAAATTGTTGTGTGCGTTCTGTGCCGCTACAATCTATTGAAAGCTCTTTCAGTTTTGTACTCTGTTCTTTTTATGCTGCTTTTGGGCAAAAAAGGCATTCCTAGAAAGACATGCCCTCTGTCTTTTTATTCAAGAGAATGCACAAAACCTGGGACAAATAGCAGATGAAGACAAGTTATGGAGAGGAAGGAGTCTGTCCAAGTGGTACATCTCTGCTTATTTCACAAGTTGGCTCTCTTTTCTTATTACTGGCTGCTCAGCTGAAAAAGCTCAGCCCACTAGAGAGTGGTAAAGGAGTCCCTCCGGCCATCTCCCAATTTGTTCTTCCTGGCAGCCTTGTCTTAGGTCCAGTGGCCTTGGCTTGTTTGTTGCTTTGTTTTTCTGGTGGAAGGCTTTTTTCCTTGGTGATTCAGCAAGTCAAAAAATAGAAAAGCCATGCAAAGATCAAAATTCATAGTAACCTGGCATATAAAGATTGAACGGTCCAACACCGGTGAGTTTTTTGACAAACCTATCTCTCCATCATTACTTGGGTGGGTTGCTGCACGGTGCTCACTCTGATGGACAAACAAGGAGATGTCCTTTTTTCCAGCAAAGTGTTTCCACCTAGCATGTTGCCCTAAAAATCCTTTTCAGATATGACTCATTAGAAACAGTGCATTATACTTCATGAGGATGCTTGCCTAATACAGCAATATCCCATGTGTGGGCTATTTTTGTACAAGGTATGGCACCTTGATAATACCTCATGCTTAAGTCTGGAAGATACTTACCCTTTTCTGAGATTTGTTTCTAAATCTAATTTAAGGCTTTCAAGGATATTCCAGCTCAAGTGCTCTTCTTACTTTATCTGTAATATTTTCATATGTTGGGGGTGAATAAAATCTTCAGTGCTCCAGGAAGGAGTTCCTGTTTGTTACATGGCTTGCAAAGTTTTCTGATACAAATCAGGGAAAATTTGTAATTTAATTTCCAACAGAATAGCCACCCCTAGATGGCTCTTATTTAAACATCTATCTGATGGAAAGAACGATTGAAGCTGGTTGCCTGGGGACCCAGAATATTTGCAAAACTTGTGAAAATAATGTTGTTGGGTTTGTACACTTATTGCATGTTCATGCTGTAGTTATGCGGTTCTGTCTGGTATCTCTCCTCATTATCTGCCAGTTCCCCCACTGGAGCATGAATACAGTAGTATCCATTATCCCTCTGCTCTAGAGAGAAAGCAGCAGCAGCTTAAAAGATTTTTTTGATGTTCTGTTACTTATGTGAAGGGCTTGGAAATTGGTGGTGTGTCAAAACCTGTGACAGCGTGGCACCTGAAAATTGAGACAGGCTGCTATGTAAAGAAAACTGATATGAGTAGGTAAGGAAGGTAAAGAAGAAGATCTGAGTGGCATCCTCTGGGAGCATTAGGAATACCTTTACCTAATACAATCATAGCACAGCAGTTCTGTGAAGCAGGAAGCTGGCCTTAACCATGTTATGTATCGGCAGGAGGAGACTCACGAGGGTAAGGTGAAGACAGCTTTCTAACTGAACACAGGTGCCTAATGTTTCTGCTTATTTGCTATTTCCAGTAATCTAGAGAAAACACACATACAGGCTCCTCCTGGTACGAACAAGCCCAACACGTTCTAATGAGGGACCTTTTCTGAAATACCTTTGAGTACTTAGTAACAGCTAAGCACGCGAGCCCTACTCTAGACATGAGCATTGCAAATGAGAAGTCTGAGAGCTGAAATCCCCAGATGAGATCTTTTTCTGAAGTTTTGCCTTTTTCTGTTGACAAGGTCATGTAACTCGGTCTGTTAGCACAGAGGATGGGAGCATGTAGTGTCAACACCAAGTCGTGGGAGTGACTACCAAAGGAGAAGGGGAGTCAGAGAGCACAAAAAAAGGAGGTTAGGGAAAGATAGATTGATGAGAGGAGAAGACAGGCAAGAGAAAAGAGATGAATCAAAAAGTCAGCTGATGCTCTTCCAGTTCCTACCTTGAAAAAAAAGAAAAGAAAGCAAAATAGATGAGGCAAGTGAATAAAAAAGGAGCCACAAAATAATGTAGACAAAGTGAAAGAGGCTCAAAATGCTCAAGGGGACCTGAGGTAAGGGAAAGATGAGGAAAGGGGAAGCAAGGAAATAAGGAAAAGTAAGAAAGGGGAAATGACTAGTATGCTTTCTTACCATATCTTTCCATTGCTTCCCTGGGAAGACTTCCCTGAGATCTGTTATTAGATGAGTTAAGAGCAAGGACATGGCTTATTGATGCTCCTGTGAGAGGAAGAGAATTGCTTCTGTTGCTGTTGGACTCAGGTTTACAGAGTAGTGGAAGTAATATTTGCACAGTGACATGCCAGGAGCGTCAAATCCTTGTAAAATGTTTAGGATTAAAACTGCCTGCAACCATGCAACAGTACGAGGCTTGTGTTCATATAAATTATATTTGTGTGATATCGGTAGAACGGCATCAGTGTCTTTGCATGTCTGTCTATATTCTTATCTCACAATGCCATATGTTATCTTGACTGTCTTTGAACCTCAGAACTTCAGTCCTGCTGTTGAAAACAAGCCTGTTCAGAGTGTGCCTTTACTTTTTCATACCAGCTGTGAAGTGTGAGTTGCATTGCATATTAAAACAGGTGCTGTTTTCTAAGGGTTGCGGGCATGCTGGAAGATCACATATTTGAAGCAGCACAGGTAAGAAGGTGTACTATCTGTATTTCAAACCGCTCTCTGCTTTAGCAGACAAGGCTAGGTGTAACTCTGGAAATAATAATTATAGTAATAGTAGGAATACTGATAATAAAATCTCAGAGCCATATTTTCAGCTGAAGTCACTTACACAAATGATTGCTAAAGCAATTACTACAGGCACAAAAGAAATGAGTGAAGAAAAGCCCCAAAAGGACATACAAAGGGAGCCTTAGACTTTCTGCCTTTCTCTGGGTGTGGAGTATGTACTGAGCTGTTTTCCTGGAAGCAGAGTTTGGCCCTGGACTGCTAGGTCTGTTAAACCAGCAGCAGTGTGGGATGGAAACTCATTTGGTTCATTCCCATAATTCTGACAATATTAGGAACACCAGCTTTGTTTTAACATTCACTTTCTGTGCAGCTGTAGTCACTACTGGAGCTGTGCACAACTCTTGCAGTGCTTAAGCTGGTACATTTCTCTGGTGCTTCTATACAATTTATCGGATAACATGGTTTGCAGGTTATAAATGTAAATAAATGTTCAACTTTAAAATCAGTGCACAATGCATTAATAACTGGTAACACATTTTTGATAAAAATCTATGTGCCCTGCTGTCTTCTTTCTCAGTTAAAATTAGACACTTGTTTTATCTTTTGACATAATAGATTTGTTTTTTTCCTGAGTTTTTTTTTTTTTTGAGAGAGAACATAGACACATTGTAGAATCAAACAGTAAGTGATAGATGATTATGATTCATGATGAGTATGTTTAAACAGTGTCTTTTATCAAGAAAAGAGAACATTTCACTGGAAAAACTTAATGTATTGTGGGGAGGATTGCTTACGTTGAGGAAGGTTTGGTATGTCAGCTGCCCGCTACAGGTTGTGTGCTCTAAAGCTCCCCATATGCAAGTCACCTTGGAGACAAGAACTACAAAAAGGTTTCTGTCTTTAGCAGGCCATGCAAACATAGGGAAGGATTCAAATATCTCTTGGAAGGTATAGTAGCTTAATATGCATCGATTGTCCATCTTATGTATGTAAGGCTCTATCCTTTGCATTATGATTACGGTAAAATGCAGTGTTATTTGTCCTTGGGCATGCTGGTTTCCCATTCATCAGCACTCAGATAAGAATTAGAATGTACATACAATAAAAGTGAGATTATACGATATTGTACCCACTTTACTAAACTGTGCTGTTAGTATTCACACATGTGGCAAATATGACTTAATCAGACCACAAATATTTTGCAGCATTCCATGGTATCTCATTTATTTGTTTAATTTGCCACTATAGCAACTGGATTCCATCCTTTTAGATTCTTTTTTTCACAGACCTATGATCTACTTGGTTGAAGCTTGGCAGACAGTTTTTCCTTCAATTGAAGGCATATGCACTAACTCAGTGACCAGATTTTTACCTGTTTATCATTGTTGGAAAGTAGGTTATTTCACATGGACACAATACCAGAAGAATCAGCAGACCTGGTGAAGGGAGTCTGAGCCCAAAAGCTTATATGCTTTTTCCAGCCCTTGAAGTTGGTGGAATAAAAAATATTACTTCTCCCTGTATCCCAAGATCATTATTGCTACAGGAATGCTAATACAAGGACATATTTTGACTTTGTTTTTGTAACAAATACCACTTTGTTAAAGTAACTTTTTTTGTTGTTACTTGCTGTCTTTTTGCATTTCTTTGGATTTGGAAACCAAATTAATTTTGGAGAAATAATTTCATATTCAGGTGATTAACGTGTTGAAGTAGTGCCACAGCAGTAATGTTTTATACATGCGGATAGGCAGAAATAAAGGATTTAGGGACAACCTTGGGAATTACTTTTGCTCCTTGCGGGCTACGAGCTTTGACGTAACCTGATGTCTGCACTGCTGTTCAGTTCAGTCCCTGTATATTACTTTCCCACATGGATACAAGTAAGTGAAAACAGTGTACATTTTTAGTAACTCCTCAGATATAAGAGACTCATATTCAGCATGTAGCATGAAGGATGTTTTTGACAGATGTGTAAGCCACTGCCATTACTCATGCAGGTCTACAATTATCCCTTTTACCTTTGGACATTTTCCTAAAGCACCGAATTCCCAGCCTGGTGCCCTGCTTGGGAAAAGCTATCACCTTCCAGAGGTGTCTGTTTCTCTCAGAGAGACCATAAGGATGACTAAGGTGACTTTTCCTCTGTCAGACACCACAGTTACCTGAGCAAGAAAAGGTCCAACCATGGAGAAATAGCACGGGGTGTGGAGGTGTCTCAAAATGGCAAAAGGCAGACCAATGGCTAATGTATGCTCTTACATCTTTGTTGCAGTATTAACTGGTATCCTTTAACTCTTCACAGCTTGCTTTCTCTTCAAAGCAAGTAACACTGCATATTTGAAGTGCTGTTTAAACTCTGTTTTTAAATTCCCATTTTATTCCTAGTTCTGCCACTATTTTACTGAATAAGCTGAGGTAAGTTGTATAGTGTGTGTTCAAAAGCCTTTATTAGCTAGTGTCTGCATTTTGGGGGGATTCTATGGTATCTCATTTATTTGTGGGTTTTGTAATGATAATTAGAAAACAGTGCTGGCTGTTACTGGGTTTATAGCACTGTGCCTGATTCTGGTTATGAAGTGTCCCAGGCGAGGCAGCCACTGTGCCAAACCAGACTGTGTGTGCCTGTACTCCGCTGGTCACCCTGCTGGGGGCTTGCTGGGGGCTCAGAGGTGTTTCCCTTTCATGTGCCTCAGTGTCCTGGTCATTCAGTTGTAATGAAGAGGCAAACAGCCTTTTGCAAATTACTTTGAGGTTCGTGTGTGCAAATGCAGCTAAGAGTTAAGAGTTGGTATTGTTGTCCATTCTGCTGTAGAACAGAAGCGACCTCCGTTTCAAATAACATTACTTAATGGCTATATACCAAATTAGTGCCCCTGGTATTTCATAAAATACTCTAGGCTGATGTGGTGCATGCTGTAGCTCAGATACACCTAGAAAAGAAAGCTCAGATATACCTAGGAAAGAAATTCTTCCTTATAAAAAATGGCCATAGTATTGAAATCATATCCTTAAGTTAGTTTCCAACAGGAAGCCATTTTATTTGCATTGTGGGGCTTTTAGCTTTTTTTTCTGTTACTTTGAGCTTTACCAGCTTTCTATAAACCCTATATGCAGGCTTCCAACTTGCTGAGTCACTGCCATGCACATTTTTGTGGCTTCTTGTGCAAATACAGTATGTAATGTAGAAATTTTTTATGAACTATTTATGGGAAAGATGAAATATGTTTGTCAGTTAACTGAACTTTGTATTTTAAGGCACTATTTGAAATGAAGAAATGAGAAATGATACCATTTTCTATAAAGGAAACATCCATTAAAAATGTCTTTTTACTAATACACAGATTTACTGATGTTTCCATTAACAAACAAAAGTGCACCGGCTGCAAGTTGTTTAAAAATGCATACAGCTGCAAATCATTTTAGTAGGTGAATATATGTATTGTTAGATCAGAGACTTAAGGTGGATGACATTTTGGTCTTTGCTTCTGAAGCAGAGGAATGAAGGATGAAAAGGAAGAGGGAATTTGAAGGTGGAAGAAATGCACGTGTCAGAAGCTAAGAGAGAAAGTGATAGCCTTAGAGGTTGTTAAGGAGGAGAAGACAGCGAGCAAAGCAGAGGAAACCAAATACAGAAATAAAGATGTGATAATAGTAGTCAGCTGGAGAGAGCCATAGAAATTGGAGGTGATAATTGTGTATACTGTACATCACTGAGAAAAAGCTTGAAAGGGAAGTTTAAAAGTACCCTTGTGTATATTGAAAATGGGACCCTTCATTTATTCTAGACCAACAAGCAGAAATTCAGCTTCATTTGGTTTGTGACCACTGTGCAGGATCACTGTTCGCAGTGCAGTTTTCTTTTTCCAACATTTTTGTGCCTGCAGAAGTCAGAAGAGCGCCCTGTTTTGTACAGTCATTGCCTCTATTTCCTCAGGGTTTGTGGGTCTTTAGATCTCACAGTTGTTTGCCCAACCCCTATGCTACTGTGCCTCCCACAGTTTTATTCTCCATGACATCAGTGTGGTAGGTTTACAATAGGTAGTATATATGTGTGTGTGTGTGTATATATATATATATAGTGTATATGTATAGTGTATATGTATACTGTATGCTATATAGTATATATAGTATATATAGTATATATAGTATATATAGTATATATTTATGCACTATATATGTATATAAAATGTGAATAGTAATATATATATATCATAATAAATGCTCTCTCTATATATATTTTACTATTCACCTATTAATAATGATATTGGTACCTAGTACCATTTTAAAGAACATCTCCTATAATTCTGTTTAAGCTAAGCACTGTTGATAGAAATATGAAATGTTTAGTCTTCACACATTTCTTCCAGCCTAAATGAACAGGACAGGTAAAGACTGGCAGAAAAGAGTTGCTGTTTTCCCCATGTTACAGAGGAGAAACTAAAACATGGAATTCGTGGTTTGCCTGAGGCTACAGGCAGTTTGTTAAGGATTGAACTGCAAGGTGAATCTGTGTGCGTTTCATTAGCCAGTGCTTTTATTAAGAAATGATCCTCTCTCTCCAGACCAGGCAAAGGAGACAAATTCATGGCAAATGAATGAACACTCACTTGGGTTTCAAGCTCATGCTCTATTGGAAGGAAGAAGTGACTCAATTTTTGAATAGAGAGATGTTGCTCTAAGTCCTGTTTCACTTAGTTACAATAGGCGTTTCATTATTTTCGTTTTGTTTATGTTACTGGAAGCACAGGTTCATCTAACTAACTGCCTTTGTGTTTATGTTTTCTTTTAGTATAGCAACTACTGTCAGCTTACTCCAAATAATTTGATTTTGGGTGTACCTTTTCTCCGTAAGGAGAAATGTCCCTTAGGTTTCCATTCCTTCTCAGATGATGATTGATTTGAGAAGAGAGACTCTGACATGTAAACAGAAGAATGATTTAAGGAGGATGAACTTGGAAGTTGAAAAGATACCAAAGCAGGAAAGGTCCCTCTCATCTGCCCTGTCATTTGGAATTGTTTTTTCTTTTCTTGTCCAGGAATGCTGTTGGGACCAAGAAGGGGGGTGTTACCACCAGTGAAAATCAAGGAAAGCTGAGGGCTTTGCTTGCAGATGTTTTAAAGATCTTTCAAAAGTCTCTTTTATGGAGCCAAAGCTATTTCAAAAGTGTGAAAAGCTACAATTACAGGTATATGGCAAGAGGAAATAAAAATACCCTTAAGAAAGGAAATACCTTGTGCAAAATGTGTCACTGACGGTCAAGTATGAGTAGTGGCCATGAAGAGTTATACTTTGATTATTTTGACTGAGGTAGTAAGATGTGTTTACTAGACAAAAAAAATTACACCAGAATGCGCAGTGGCACGATGTAGAGGCCTGCATCCACTGTGGGAAGCACCTTCTTCAGGCAAGAATTCAGTGTTTACCAGCCCTGTCTCAAATCTGAGCTCTACAGCTTAACTGGCAATAATACAAATATTCACAGCTGTATAAAAAATGTTATTTAGTTCACAACAGTAGCCATGGTTACCTGCATACTTTCATTGCCTTATTCATGTGTAATTCTTTTTTTTTTTTTTTTTCTGGAAATACCATTACCATGTAACATAATACTGTACGGCTTCTTGGTAAGTTTTACAGTGTAAGGAAGAACATTTTGTGGTGAACCTAAAAGCATATTATATCAAATTGTACATGGCTTGTACATGGAAGATCCCACCTATACATTGCTAGGCAGAGAAAGGCAAGTCTGAACACTGTGACTGCAATTTCAAAATATAAATAGGAATATGTAAAATTCTTTGGCATTAAAAAGTCTCTGACAGTGTTTTAACTGCACCACATTTAAATAGGACTAGCCCCTGCTTGGTCCCCTCACAGGTGACACAGACCAGGCAGTTCCTGTCAGTACGTGTTAGAATAACAAATTATGCTTGTTTACTCTTGCAGGAAACGTGAGCCCCAGCAACCCCACGGTGTCAGAAGGGTGCAAAAGTGCTGTGATTGTACTCCTCTCTCCTTACTTTGTACAACTCAGTGTGCTCAATGCAGATATGATGTATTTGTGAATCTAGTGTTTTCCTTACATTTGTGGAAACCAGCCCTTTTAGCACTACTGCAGCAGGATTCCCAGCTAGATTCTAACCTTTGCTAAGGCAAGAAAATAATCCTTAATCTTTCCAGATATCTCAGATCACTTTGCAAACAAATGAATTAAACTTTACAAGAGAATTATAGACAGTTTACTTAGGCTTATATATTCTTTTTGTAATTGAGAGGTGTGACATTCATTCTGAAGGAATAAAATCACCTATCTCAGTTTAAGTTAACAAGAGCAGCAACAGGAATAAGGATATTTGCTTCTTTAATCTGGCAAATTTATCTGAACTCTTTCAGGTTCCTTACTGCTGTTAGTACTGTTGTAGAGAAAATTTACTGAAAAATTTATTTATTTCAGAGAAAAGTACTGAAAAAAAATATTTTATATACGAAATATAAAAATTATATTTAAAGGTCGTGTTGCTTGGCATTCTCATGTAAACAGTGAAATCTAGGCATTTTATAGTTACCGTATAGAGATTGAACTGAATTTCTGTAATGAAATTTGAAAATTACTTATGTAACCTTATGAAACCTTGTTGAAGGCATGACAGAGTTTTAATATATCCAGACCTGTTTTCAGTGTGTCTCCCACAGCAAGAAGGAAGATGGCATTAAGATGAAAATTTCTATAGCGAAGCCGGCTGTTACCACAGTCTGGCTTCTGTTACTGCCGTAGCGCTGCCAGCTTGGAGTTATTTATAGGCATTAGCCTATATCTATCCATGCATGCGGATCTACTACTCTCTTCAGAAGTAGTTGTGTTCCTGAAGAAGTTGGTCTGAGGTTTCAAACTTTATTTTTCCTTTCAGAGGCCAGTTTCTTCAGCTGTCCTTATTACCAATTAGTAGGAATTTGGCAGGCAGTCGCTCCCTGCCAGAGCTCTTGCATCAGCTTCCCTGCATTGGCCTACAAGCTGGGCGGCTCAGTTGCGCTGTTTTCAAAAACAGTTTCTTACAGTACAGGACTCTCTCCACTATCTTATGATTTTCACATCTTTTCCTCCTTTTCTTAAGTGAGGCATATACAAAACTCTTCAAAAACAATACTTGCTTCCATTATCTCAAAGCTACAGCTTGTCTCAGCTAAAAAAAAAAAAAAAGGTCCCTCTTTGTCAGAGATCACAGTGAACCTTTGGTTTTTCTTCTGGCTGCAACAGAGTGGCTTGGTGATGTGCATGATTTATAGCAGAAATAAAACCTGTTCTCTTTCATTTTCCTGATGATGAATGCTGGGCAATAAACCCTTTCTCCAAGA
This sequence comes from Falco biarmicus, assembly GCF_023638135.1. Lineage (NCBI taxonomy): Eukaryota > Metazoa > Chordata > Aves > Falconiformes > Falconidae > Falco > Falco biarmicus. Next base: position 50,000,404 of record NC_079293.1, on the reverse strand, counting down.
GCCAGTCCTTGCTTGGGGCAGAGGTATTGCTTAAGTTTGCTGTGCCACAGCATGGCTGGAGCCTCCAGTGGTCTGCAGCATTCTCTTAACACTTCATGCCTACGTACACCCATCCATAAATTAGATACAAGCCAGCCAAGTGCAGCCTTTCTGTGTCCTGCACTACACCACCTTTATCCACCACATAAATCCCGAAATGAGTTACACTCACTGGCAGGGTCTGAGTGGGAGCACGCTCTCCTGACATAGCAGCAGCAGCAGCAGCAGCAGCAAGCCTCAGGCTACAGCCTTGGAGTGCGTTATATCTTCTGCCATCTCATCCAACACAGTGATGTAGCGCTGTGGGCAGCAAAAGTTCTGGTAGCTGGTAAATTTGCAGTAATGGGCTCAATACTAAATTAAACTGAGAAAGTAAAAGAATGGAACAAGTATTTGGCTGATAAAAACCATCATCTCTTTCATTCTCACGTTCTCAGTTCTAAAGATGATTTCTTTGCCACACAGTTCAGGCACAGTGGTGATCTCATGGGGGAGAGGTTTTCCTACTTGATTAGAGTGGAGGGTGTTCTGCTGCTATTAAATTTGTTTTTTTCCCTGCTAGTGGTGATTTTTTTGATAAATACATTTATAATATTCTGGTTGCTTTAGTTAATTGCGGTAGTTTGCTTTTGAAGAGCATTTACCTTCTCCTTCTTGCGTTTACCTAAAAGTAGCTTGAGTGTTAAAGAAGTTTCTTCAGAATTTTTTTTGCACCAAATAAAGGCTGATAAATTCATAACTGTCCTTCTGGAAAGGTAGTAAATTTTACTATCCAAGACTTGGGTAATTTTTCCTCCATGTTAGCAACTTAAAACAATATTCCCAGCTCTACTGAGCACTCCTCTCAGCACTCATCCCTGCTTTATTTGTTTTCTTCTTTCATGCAGTTGCAAAATGTACATATAGGTATCATTTCCCTCCTGCAGTGTTTTGTCCCTCAGTGATTTGCAGCAATGCTTTCAGTTTCTGCTAATATAATTCTTTCCATGGCAGCAAATTATGACTTTGCAAAAACAGAGGTTACTGTAAGCTGTTGGTATCCAAGGGGAAGTCACAGCCTCACAGCATCGTTTGAGTTTTAGTTGGGACTTCCACCACTCGTAAGTACTTAAGCTCTCCTAAACAGAGATGTCATGCTTAAATTATTTTCAGCTTTTGACCTTTTCTGTTCTGAACTTTTAATCACTAAAACATGAGGTTTCCCTAGTATTTATTTCAGAGGACAGGCCGAGGTGAAATGTCAGTGTGAAGAGGAAGGAAGAATAAAGTCTCTCATACAGTATTATCTGGGTATCCGGTGTCCAGTTAATACAAATAAAGCAGTTTTACTAGAATTTGTTGGAGTGTTTTTGCTGCTAAAACTCAGACCACATGGGAAACAGTTAACAATCTCCAGATGTGAAACAGAAAGGACCATCAGCAGCACAGAAAAATTGTATTTTTCTCAGTGAGAAGGGCTACTGTAGATGAGATTCATGGAGATGCAAAGAGAAGGCAGCTGCTCTGAGAGCATGAGAGAGTCAACCATCACCTTCCTCTTTGCTATGTTCATGACAGGGCATTTACCAAACCTGATGTGCTATTAGATGTGCAGGGAAGGAGCTGGTGAGCTCCCCAGGGAGAGCCAAGCTGAGCTGTCTTAGCACACACCTCAAGCCAGGGATCGATGTTTACCTGTTGCTTGGGGAAGTGCCACCTGGGATGGCATTTATGTTAGCTGTGTGTTGCGTGAAGCCTCATGGGACTGAAACGAACTTGGAATCTTCTTTCTTTTGCAAGTCTATCCACAGGGAAGCCTGGGATGGCATTTGGCACTGTGTCACTTTTCACATCTTTATCAAACTCTGGCCACATAGAGGCTCTGTAAGGAAACTAGATGCTGGGACAAGGAGTGGGTTGGAATCTGTCCGCTTGCCAGATACTCTGTGAGTAAGTACATTTCTTTCATCATAACCTTTTCCACCTTGCTGATTGAGAAACTGGATAATGGTGATACACAGATCCTTTTTCAGAAAATTCTGTGGACCTGTTGACTTGTTAAGAGCATCTGTGAAGCTAAATGAGATGTTGTGCTTTTAAAAGGCTGATGTTTAGTTGCACTGGTCCCTACACAAGTTCAGGGAAAAGGAATGGGCATAAAAATACGTCTGCCACCACCAAATAGCCTAAGGTACAGTACAGAAAGTTATACTTGGAACATATTATTATAGACATGTTGTCAGGGAGTATTCCTGTTGCGCGATGTTCTGAAAACATCTCTGTTTGCCTCAAGGGAATGCCCGTCTGCCCTTCTTAGGATCCATGGGAAAAAAAACCCTTGTGGTAAAGGCAAATGGAGAGTTTCCAATGTCTAATATCCATCCTGTTTTTGTTCCTAGTACAGCAGCTGAAGTGATTTGTTTGTGAGAATCGTACTGGTGGACAATGGAGAGGGAAGAAGGAGTTTCCAACTTCGAAGGTTCTATGATTACAGAAGAACTTAACTTTAAGGGCATTGTTATAATCCTGAAAGTTTCTGTTTTGCAATTAATACACTTTTCTGAAATGTTTACCATGTTTTATAGTTCATATGCAGTAGCTGCAATACTGCTTAAATCCCATCCCCAGTGCCTCTTTCCAAATACGCTGCCCATTCACCTGAGCATTATTCTTTCAAGGAACTGTCCACGCACAGAAACTAATGACACAGGATGCTTTCAGGAGGTATCCTGTGGAATAAGTCATATGTGCTGGTACTGCTCATGCACCAGTCGTTCTTATTGAGTATTTCTTCACATAATCTCCGTGAATTATACAGATAAACCCTGAACATACTGCGCTGGTGCCAGTATATGGGGGCTCTTCACCAGGTGTCAGTGGTCTTGAGGGTAAACCTGCAGGCATTAACGTATGAATGGTCAGGATTAAAGAGAGCAAGAGGCTCAGAAGTATCCAAGTTTTGGAATTTTGTCTTGGTAGTTTAATCCTTAGGGCCTCAGTTTTAAGACCTTCTTCATATCATGAAGAATTGGAAAACCTTTTTTATTGAATAAAAACTGAGATTATGAACTAATCATGTAAACTGAGGATCTGATGCCTTAAAAAGGGGGGGTGTCAGCCATTCCCAGAAGACACTATGTCTTAGTAGGCACAGCCTGCTACAAAAGATTTTTTTGCTTGAAAGGTTAGCTTGTGGGGTTTTCTTTACCTTCATCTTTCATTTTTATTGACTTTTTTCTATAATATAAACTTCTCTTCTGCTGCTTCTTACAAATGTTAAGATACTTTCAAAAGTGTTCTTCTGTGTTTATGTTTCTGGAGAAGTGGTTAATCCTTTCTTCCATATTAATTCTTTCCCAGCACTTACCATTTTGAGTCAGATTGTCACAAGTGGAGTAAACGTCTGAATTTTTCTTTTGGTTTGCACTTTTACTTCAGTACTTCTTTATAGCATTAATTTGGTCATGTGGCTTAAGCCCTTTTGGAAAACATTCTTCCCACACAACCATGTTCTGTCTTTGCTCAAGCTATGCTTTCCTTGTCGGTGTACAGCTCTGTGCTGAGAAACATTTTCAGTGTTGCTCACTCTGCTTTCTGTAAAGGCAAACCGTGTGGTGGCAATATTAGCACCATGCGCTTTACTTGCCCTTCCTTGCACGTCCAGTGCACATTCTTACTACTGTGTTCATTATTCTACTCTGTAGATGCCAAGCACAGAAAACAGTGTGACCACATCACTGCTTTTGCAGTTGGACTTGCTTTGGTTCAGTTCATGCTGAGAAGAAGAGACAAGTTACCGAGCGGGTGCTGAGAGTTTAATGGAAGGGAATGCAAGCTGCCCTTTCAGAGCATTTAAGCTCCAGCCACAAACAGCGGGCATGTCTTGAGCCCTCATTCTTGCTCCAGAAGAAGAGAATCCATGATACAATTTGCCTTGTAGCACCACTCGCAGCAATGCCCATCTACCCTGCAGTAGGGGTAGTCACCATCACCAGCTGTGTCCTGGCACCGTGTGGTACAGATCTTGTGCTAACATGCTGATTTGGTCCTGAAGGCAGCATGGCCAGGTTAGCCAGCACTGGTCCCAGGGCACAGGCCTTTTCGATGGGGCTGAGGTGGCTGTACTGCCACTGGCTCCGGCGTGAGCACCGTGGGTGCTGTTGGATATCCCTGCACTGCGTTCCAGGACATGGCACAGACATGCCTTGTGTCTCCTTATCTGCAAAAATGCACTAGCGTGGCTGCCTTGCTGTGTAGGGTAGGTGTGTCTGTATGGTATTTTGCAGACAGATGCAACTTTATTCTGTGTTGTGAACTGGCCGGGCATCAGCCAGCTCCAAGCCAGGAGCAAGTTATTAGGTTGGATTTTGCACTGTGCTAACCACAGCTACATGACTCCTGGTTCATTGTTGGCATGGATTCATGCAGACTCAGAAACAAAGTGAGTTCTCACCTACCGACAAAATACCACGCAGACAAACCCAGACATCTATGGCATTTAAGGTCTGAAGAGAATATTAGATCATTTTGTCTGACCTCCTGTTTAACAGAGGCCATAACAGCTCACTTGCACCTGTAGTGAGCCCAGTGATTTTTGTTTCGCTGAAGTTTATCTTCCAGAAAGACATTTGGTCATGATCTGAAGAGATAAACATCTGTTTTCCTTAGCAGCTTGCTCCTGTCATTATTCATTGTCACTGCTCATTCTTTTCCAAATTTCTAACTTGCCTGACTTCAGCTTGTTGTACTTTCCACTGCTACATTAAAGAGCCCTGTATTTCTTGGTTTGTATCACTGTTTTCTATATGGGGAGAGAACTTGTGACTGTCTCCTTTTGGATAAACTGGTCGGGTGAAAGGCCCCTGAGAGTCCCACCTCAGGAGATGCTCTGCAATATCCTCTATTGCAGGGATAATAACAGGGAGGGGGCACCTGACCTGTCAGCAAGATGTGAGCTACAAAGGTCCATGGGTCTGGTGTCCCCTCGCAGGTCATTTTGATGATCCCTAGCAAATCAGTACATACAGAGGGTGAGACAGTCACCACCAACCTTTCATGGAGTGCAGTGCTGTTTATTTTAAGAGCAAAGCCTGCCAGAGAAAATAAGCTGTATACGATAAACCGTTTACACACGGTTGACCTAGCTGGCTAGCTCTAACACTGCAACCACTTATGGTGCTATTAGAGACAGATGTGAGCTCATCACTCGTTAATGCCATTTTATGTCTGCATACAGTTCCCTGGCCTTGGACTCATTTGAAAGCTCTCCCAATCCCTTATTCTTCTTGCATTCAGTAAAGGTCGCCCCCAGGAAGGGCAGCAAATTCTGCAGCTTAGTTTACCTGACTGGAAGTTTGCATTAATTATTCCTCTTTTTTTCCTGTGCAGCCTCAATTAAGCCAGTCTCTGTTTCTCTTGTACTTGGATAGAATGATAGATCTTACCAAAGATCTATTATATATTCTCATAAATGCAGAACAGGTGGGGCTTTCCAAGATCTCGCACCTGACAGACCCACACATACCACTACTATATGGACATGCAGCAGTCTGCATAGCCATTAATCACTGGTTTTTCTTATGTCCATAGATTATATTTAGTCTTTATATCATTATTGGAGGCAAAAAAAAAGAATTGTAATGTTTCACTCTGGGTGGGGTTTTTTTGGTTTTTTTCCCCCTTACTTTGTACCAATATATCTTGTTTTTATAAATATTTCAAACACTGTAAATCTAGAAGTCACAAAATAACTCATTCTGAGTTAGTTCAAACCTGAACTGCATCTTCCTATGTTTTTTCATGGTTGCACTTGGGTTTCTCCAAACTGGTCAGTCTGAGAGGAGAAAAAACTGTGTTATGAGAGGTGTGGTCTATCCAGAAGCCCAGCCCACAACCGAGAACTGGTCCATTGGATGCTTGAAAACTAAAATTCCCCCAAGGCTACATAGTTCTGGAGAGCTGCTGGGAGAGGGCAGAACGCCCCCAGTGCAGCCATGCTGAAGTGGCCTGATGGATCTTTTAGATTGTTTATGAGCATGGGAAAATTTTGTCAAATCAGAAACGACAAAATTTCAGTAATACCCAAACTACATTTTCTGTCAGAAATTCATTCTGAAAGAAATTTTCTAACCCCAACACACAACTTCATGACTATTTTAACTGTGATGCTTTTTCAGCCTCAGCTTTGGGGTTACGTGAAGTAGCTTGAGGTTTTATTTTGGTAGCATACTATGGAATTTCTTGGCAGCCTTTTATTGCTGCTTTAATTTACATAAACACTTTTTGCAGCACCTTACAGTTTCAAGGTAGTTCCTGAAGGTAACAGTGAAGTACAGAAAGGATGATGTTAAATAAGCCAGTCACAGTAAATTGCTTACCAGGTTTGACCTGGAATTTTGGATGGAGTTTGTTAAATCCCAAATTGGGGAAAAGACTGGGGAGTGTGAAATTTTTGCCTGAATTTAAGCTGCACTGGGAGGTTATTTTAGCTGCTTGTAAGCTTTTCTGGAGCTACTGTGAGAAAATTCAGCTATAAAGACAGGTTGGGAAACGGATAAGTCTTACAACTGCACAATGGTTCAGCCTTACCAGATCGGGCTCAGTGACACACACATGTCTGAAAAGAAGGGTTTCCTTCAATTGCAGAATAACATACTGTGGCCTGTGCACTGTAGGAGGTCAAATGGCTATCAACAGGGATCCCCCAGCCTGAAGTCAGTCAGTCTGCAAGGTATTAGTGTTGCAGCCTAGCAGGTGAACATGCATAGGTACACTGGTCCAGGGTCACACACTCAGGGCTTGCATGGGTTGCATCTCACAGTATCCAGTTCCCAGCCCTCTTGAGGATGCACCCAGAGCTGGGGTGCAGCTGTGCCATTACATTTGGATGAAGTGGCGGGTGGGTAGCTGAGGGCATTCATTAACCTAATTAATTTCCTCATGGACTCTGCATTAACCTTTGAATCCATTACCACTCTTGTTTGCTTTTCCTGTACGTTACAGACCAATCTTCCCCGCAGGCTTTGCCTATCAAGCTATTTTACAAACAAACAATACAGCTTCTCTCTGAAGAGAAATTTCTTCCCAGAGCTCTAGCAGCGAAGTCTAAACAAACAAGCAATTAAAACCACTTTTATTTTTTTTTTTTAAAAAAAGGGCCTGTTCACATAGTTTTAAACTATCCCAGGTGTTGCTGTGGCTCAGTTACTGGCTGCCTCCTCAGATTTGACGTTGAAAGTCAAACAAGGAGGTTTTCTCCCTGCTTACAGGAGAGATGAACATCATCTGTAGTTTCTTTCAGGCTTTCCTAAGTTATTAAAAAGGAGGCTGCTTCTATCTTGTGCTCCTTCCAAATACGCCTTTCTATGGAGGTCTGCAAATCCCAGCAGATCCCGGGATTACGTTTTCCAGGATTCCTTCTAGATGAGATCGAGCAAAGCCATGCCCTGCCCACGCCGTGGTCCTCGCTCTGGGGCACTGCAGGCGCTCAGCAGCCTGGACACCTTCCCAAACCATGGGCTGCCACCCGAGACCGCTTCCTCTGCCTTGGTCCCACAGCTCCGCTTTGTTTAAGGCAGCCTATGGGAGGGGATATTCTGGACTCTGGTAAATCCCTTTTCGGTTTTAAAATATCGGTCTACACTTGCACAGCCTCTGAACTGGAACAAGGAAGACTGACAGACTCTCTGCTTCCCTCTAGAAGGAGGATCAGAAATGTCAGAGGTTTCTTTCTATTTTTTTTCTTCAGAGCAATGCAGAAGGAGGGGATAGAGCTGGAATATGCTGAGTTTTCATAGCGCTTTTATTCTAGTTTGCTCTTAACCAAAAATTTCTTCATTATCTAAAATCCCACCAGAACCACCAAAATTGTTATGTTGTTTGCGTGCCTTTCCCAGTGTTGCTTTTGGATTGCAGAGCGAACTGCAGCATAACAGATGTGTGCTCCTTCTGCGCGTTCATGGGTTTTTCTTTATTTGAAAGTTCCTGGTCTGACCTTTTAAAATCTAGGACCTTTCAGAAAAGATGGAATTAGAGCCCTTAGTTTCCAAAATCTCTTTCGCACACAGAAATCTGGGTACACACACCCATACTGATTACATTTTGTTTATTAAAGGATTTGGGGTTTACAAAATGTTTCTTAATGTATTTTAAAGAGAAAATTAAATATAGTATATGGTGTCATACGAGTTATTAAATGTCTTCTTTAGTAGAACTTAGTGATTACTGGAAATATGACTGGCAAATATAAAATGTGTTTGAACTTGAGAACATGGGCCTCTGGCAGACGAGAACATTGGCTATTTGGGCCTCAGCTTCCACATAGTGTGAGTCAAGTGAAACTTGGCACTGGTTGTACTGTTTAGTCTTCAAACATATTTTATAAGCCTTCCTTTCTCTCAGTGAGATTAGATCAGCCAGTAAGATGATGTTCTGATCAATGTGGTCTTGGTGTTTGTTGTTGCAGCAGTCTGTGGAAGATAAGTTTGGAAATAATAATAAATTATACTCTGAAAGGAAAAAATTGATTTAAAATTTGTCAAGTTTGCCTCCATAGACATGTAGTTCATGACAGTTCTCAAGATTAAGGGCAGAGGATAGCCATAGAAGTAATTTTTAAAAAGTCCACCCGCTGTTAACTAAATGTTGGTTTCTCATCCCTCCCAGATGCAATCATCTAACAAAATCAATAGCATAACTAATGAAAGTGAAAGGTGTAGCCAAAGTTCAAATCACAATACTCCAGTCCTTCCAGATTACTAGGAGAAGGAGAGCTGGCTAGGTCTTTGGGTGGAAGATGGGATGATAATAAGAAAGAGATAACTATAAATTAAATATGAAGAAATACATAGTTCACAGGAGTTGGAGCTCTGGGCAGGTTTCTACACTGAGTTTCTGAAAGGCTGGGCTCATGTCCCAGAGAGCAGAGGAGCAATGGCGGTGTTAGGCTCTCCTGAGGCCTTCCGGCATCTTTTCTGTACCATATGCTGAAAAGACTTGTGCAGTGATTTGTGTTCCCTAAATTAGTGATTTACACAGGCTGCCTACTGGGCTGAGTGTGGTGTGTAGTTGCAGTTGTGCTGTGAGAGGTACCCCTACTTCAGTATACATTATGCTTAAGGGTAGCCGTATAGTTGCCCTCATGGAACTTGGGCTAGAGGGATCTTTTCTCCAGCTGCTTCTAGTGCCCCTTGTTACTGCTTAGTTCCTTTTCATTTAGTATAAAAGCAGAAAAATAGAAGTAAGGACATGTTCTATATTGTCTTCCTTTTAGTGACGTTAAGAAAGCTTCATTAATTCTCTTGGATTGTTCTGGAAATAAAGTTCAAGTTAGTTCTTTCACTCAGAGGGGCCAAATGTATGTAACTCAAAATGCTAGATGATGGACATAACAAGGAAAAGCTTACAAAATGTGCACAGATTGGCGCTTGTCCTTGAAAGATATTTAATTAATATTGTATCTTTATCTTTCCCGTGCTCTGCCATGTCAACGTACTCTGCCAACCCTGCAAAACATATTACTATTTAATTTCATCATTTGATGTAGCTTCCTTTTTTGATATATGCAATGAAATCTTACCGCTTTGATATCAATACAAGTCAGGCCATTCCTTTCAGTGCAATGAATTATCCAGTGGTTCGCTTTTTAAGAAGCATGTTCACAGATTGAAAAATACATATAATTAAACTTTTCTTAGCAAAATTTTAAAATGGTTTTCTCAAGTTGTATTGAATTGCTCTTTGATACTTGCTTGCCTTATTAAGCTCTTTCCTCATCATATGTCATTTTATGTGCTGTGGAGATACAGTGTGAATTTCTTTGCGGCAGTAAACAAAATTGCAGAAACCTGCTTTCAGTCAGCGGGCTTAAAAAACTGAGTATTGCAGTCTGAATTGCCAGATACCCCCAAAACGGTGTATTTCATCTTAGCAAATGACTTGAACACACACGTGCCAAAAACCATTGATCTCTGCAGTATGTTTTCAGAAAGGTGACAGAACTGAAGGGATAGGCAGTGCACATACACAGCTGAAACTGGATGTAGGTAGTGAGCATGTGTGCACTGTGCATTCCTCTAGGGCAGGTGCCAGAGCCGTTCAGAGGATGGGGTCTGTACGGGTAATCCTGATTCTGTTACATGTTGTCTCCTCGCTTAGTCACTGACTCTGTCCCTTCATTCACTTAACCTCAGTCAAGTTTTAGTTGGTAAACACATGGAACACCTTATGGAGACGGACTAGTGAGGAAAGCAATACCTTTTATTTTTTATTGAGACTGTACTTATTTTTAAGGATAGTTACTGGGTTTATCTGAAAAGTATATGTAAGTGGGCTATAATTTTTAACACGTGTGCGTAAGTTCTTGTGACTTCATTCCTTGCGACCTCATTCCTTGCTCCAGCAGAAAGATGAAAAGATAAACCATGACAGAGAAAACTTGTGGGTTTATACTAATGTAATTTCTAATTTTGGATAACAGACTGAAATAAAATAATTAGAAACATATGCATAAATGGCTTAGGATCTCACTGATGTTTCTTCTTGATATTACAAATTTGACAGAAAAGGAAAGGACTTTGGCTGTTGAAATGCTGAGAAGATTTGCACCTATAATCTCACCGAAATATTGTCTGTGTACCAGAAAGAGGCAATGGCAGTTTTTTGTTATGTCACTTCCTCTCTGATGATATATGGGCTATTATGATTCCTCAAGACTAACAAATAATTACAATTTAAGAAGTAGTTGCAAAATTGCCACGCCTCCTGGTACCAGCTGTGACACTGGGTAGAGTTTTCTGGTGAGTGCAGTGTTTGAACAGAGGTTCTAACAGCTGGATAGATGCAGTATTACATGGGTCAGCAGAAGGCCAAAAGGAGGTTACAGATTATGAAATACAGGGTTTATGATACTGAAGTAATGGAAGTGAGTTCCTTACCCGCTTTCTCCTCAGGCAAACTCTCTTTACTTTCAGGAAGCCACATTGACGTTTGCCTGAGAGAGCGCTGAGTAAAAATAAAAGACAGTAAAGGGTGCCTGGATTTGGTCAATTGTGTATGTAAAATTACGTCCTGTTGTGTGGACCAGCTGAGAGGAGGTAAATGGCCCTGTGGGAGGGACTGGATCTCCTTAAGCAGGCGAAGTTAGGTTGACAGTAGATGTAAAAATGGGTTGAAAATGGGGCCAGACCATTTGTCGTTGAAGAGGAGACCACAGGATTAATGCCTTGCCCCATCTCTGTTGTGGTGTTTGCTTATATGAGGAAATCATCATCTTAAAAAAGCTTCTTTTCACACCTGCTTCAGCAGTCCTTAAAAGAGCAGCCAGAGATCCTTGTGCCAGCTCATGCCTTTTCTTCAACATGCAGGAATTAATTGGCTTAGCATTTTCTAAAATAGGTCCCTTCCTCTTTTTTGCATTGTTCTATCCAGGAACCCAGTGGGATCCAGCAAGTGTCTGGAGCTGAAGTGCCATTAAGACTTGGGTGGATCTTCCACTCTCTACTGACTTTCTGGTCTCTGGTTTGTCTGCGGTGGAGCTGTAAAACTGAGCCACAGAAGGGTAGGAGGGAAGAAAGGGAATGTCTGTTCAGAATCTTACTATTTTTCTTTTTATCTATACTTTTCCCTGCTTTTGAAAGCTCATTAAAAAGCCACTCTAAAACCAGAAACCTGCGTGTGTCATGGGGCACCCAACTGTTCTTCCTAGATTTCCCCCAGAAGTTTTATATTCCTCCAGCAGTTTTTCTGACCAGTACTTACAGACCTGTACATCATGCATCTCCATGCCTGACCGGTGGCTCTGAAGGGTTCTGCTCCGCTGTCTGCACTTGGGCCATGCTGGAGAGCCCTGGTTGCAGGTAGGTGCTGATACACCAGGTGCAGCAGAAAGGCAGGACACAACCACAAACCTTGCCTGTGGCTCCTTCAGCTGGGTGCATCACTTCTGCTTGCCCCCGATGAATCAGAAAAGACTGATACATGAGCAGTTCTCTGGAGGAAAAGAAAAGAAATGAGTTGGGGAGAAGAGCGTAGGAAGCCACAGGCAAGGGGAAGGAGGAGGAGAGGGCTGTGAAATGGCAGGGAAGGGAAAGCTGAAGCTTGGGGTATGGCAGGGGAGGGCTGAGCAGAGGGCATGTGTCCAACCCAGCAGAGGTGAAGGAGATCAGTGATGTGGAGGAGCCATTGGCCTAGGAGTGTGGCAGGAAGGTCCTGAAGTTGGATGTAATGGGAGGATGGCACATAAAGGACTTATGGGGTAAACCAGTACATATGACATACTGGTCTGGAGAAGAAGCCTGTGCTTATGTTTGTCTGACATAATGTCCCAAAGCTGAAGGGAGAGCAAGATGATGGTAGGCTTATGTATGCGCTGAAGAAACAAAACTGGAAATGTTTTTCACAGCACAAATCATGAATTTTGTCAAGAATTACTCTTACAAATTGAAATTTGTAGATGATATCAATTTGTGCCTCGGTTTATTGCTTGATGATTCAGTGAGACATTTTGGATGCTGTTGCCAATAGCAAACTGTAGCTGCAACAAAAATTAGATCCTTCTGGCCTTCTAGTAGCTTTTTGGTACGGCCTTCCCTCAAGGACTGGCTTGCTTTGCTTTGAGCATGCCAGAAGTAGCAGAGGTCAGTCAGGAACTGGAACCACTTGCTAGGCTGGATCATAAATGCTGTCCAAAAAAATTTCCTGGTTGAGAAAGTGGTGCTCTTTCCTCTGGTGGAAAAAGCCCACTAGTATCTCCCATATAAAGTGTGTATTTAAAGCATCAAAAAAATGGAGAAGTAGAGGAAGGAGGGAAGGGAAAGACAAAAAGAGGAAGGGTGATGAGAGGGAGGGACGGAAGGAAGAATGGATGGATGGATGGATGGATGGATGGGTGGATGGATGGATGGATGGGTGGATGGAAGAAAATGAAACTGCTTGCCATTTTTATTGCTGTTGAGTAGGTGGGCTAGTGACAGACGCTTCCTCAGGTATACCCTCCACTGAGGACAGCAACATCATTTTTTCAGTTTCAGTCTTCTCACTGTCTTTGCTTTCCTTGTGGCTTTTTTCATCCTTTGCATTCTTTTCAGCAATTTAGGGTTTTTGTACCTTGCCATGCAGACTGTAAAAATTACTTTTCCAGCCCCAATCATAATAGCAAAAGGGAGACAGAATCTCTCTGGCATACTAACCTCAAGATACTGATTATTTTAATACAACTTTTAGCAAAATTATATGAAGCAGAACTGTTTTATTGGAAGGGGAGGTGCTTTTTGATTTTGTTTCTTCATTGGTCCAAACAACAGCACCATGTATATGGGTCTATCTGTTTCTTTTTTCCACAGATTATTACTATAGAGATTCTATGTTAGGCATAACATAAAAAGTACAAACAAGTGGTTACCATGACATTATTATAGATATATGCTGAGCCACATAGTTGTGTTTGCTTTTCGTTCTCTTTAGTAATTTATAAGCTGAATGTTTTCCTAGCTTAAGTAGTGGAATTCAGTTTTAGTGATCATCACTTCTAGTAATTGCCTGGCTGCAGCAGAGATCAAATAATTATGTTCCTGAAACAAGTCTTTGTTTAGTCTTCATTTGTGCTTCCTTCTCTGTAGCTCCACTATGGAGACAGGATGGAGGGCAGCCTCTGTTTCCATTTTGCTTGCTCACCCCTCACCAGCAGGTCGTGTGGATGTGTCTCTGACATGGGCGGTTTGGTTCACAGCCTTGCATTAGCACTGGCCCTTTCACCTCATCCCAGTGAGTTTTTTCTCCCTGCTGCAGCACAGACACTGCTCTTCGTTGGGGAATGTGCTGCACCATGGAGCAATCGGGAAATAAACTTTCCCCCTCATCACCCAGCTCTTTCAGCTGGCCTTAATGATTTTTTTTAATTTTTTTTTTTTTCAGCTGTGGGGAAAAACATTTTCACAGCTTTGAAAAGGGTTCATTCAGCCTTTCTGTAATAGTTCAAGTGGTTGGTTTTCTGCTGGCTTCTGAAATACATTACAAATCACAATCTGGAAAAAGTTCTAACACGGTTCCAAGTCTTGCTGCTGAATTTGGATACATTGCCGGGTCTTACTCTGTAGCTCATCCTTAACAACTGACAAAATATTTACTCGGCACAGTGCAGAAACAGCGAACTTTCTCCAAAATATTATAGAGTTGGAGTCAGAACACAGACAATGAGGCAAAAAATTGGACCTGCCCACCAAGCCATTAGTTGAATAATTTTCCAGAATGTCATGAGAAAGAGCTTCATCGAATCGCTATGCTGCATAGCTGCTTCTTATGATACGGGAGTGGAGAGGGCAGCCAGGTCCCCGGTAGTGAGGACAACATATTGCAGATACTGAAGGCTTAAGGGTATATTTGCACAGGCAGTTCCAGCAGGGAACATTTTTTGCCATTTATTAAACAGCTACTTCATAAAAAGGTGCTTTCCCTAAACTGATCTCCTGTGTTCAAAATGAACAGTAAAATCTTTAACCTGAGCTGGATTGGAGCATTGTTTCCTTTTTGGTAATTTTTCAGTGTTAGTTTTCCCCTGGGGAAAGGATTATTAAACTATTAGAACCAGATTTGAGTTGGTGGTGTGGTGTACTGTTAATCTCTTAATCTAAATCCACTACGTGGATTTAGTAGTATTTGACCCCTTTTTTTGAGAAATCGTGGAGGGAAAAAAAATGTAGTAAATTGTCTTCAGCGCAGAAAAGCCCATAGTGACAAAACTGTTGAGCCTAATAATAGTTTTCTTCTGCTTTTATGTTGTCTTCATGTGATCATTTGCAGAAGAGCCTCCTTGGTAATCATACTACGTTGTCTTTTTGACAGCAGTACGTTGCTGGGTTTAGACCAAATTGTACAGCATATCTCCTGAAATAAGATCACACCTCACCACATACTTAAATGCAGTACACTGCAGTCAATATTTCTGGCAGATTCCGTGTTTTCAGTGTAACCCCCCTCCCCCCCCCCAAAAAAAAAAAATCAGGAATAATGAGGCATAATAATTCAGCCCTTCTGAAACTGAGCAGAACTGGTTTTATAAGGCAAGAGGGTTTAGACAATCTTAGTTGCAACCACATTTATATCCATTGATGTCATGTCACTGTTTTTGCCATCTTGTTAAAATAGTAAGAAATATACTGTCCCAACTCTCTAAGAAACAGCATGGCACAGCTGCTGTAGCTACAGAGATTTGGAGAGAGGGGATACAAACAAGGATATTTTTTTTTTTAAAAAAAATCATTTATACATTTGTCTTTGCTAATAGTAGTCACATGAATTGGCATTTTGGATGACTTACCTGCATACTTCTCTGTTGTCATCTTTTGTGAGCCCTGAAGAAAACAGAGTCTTTGACAGGTCCTCACCGATCCAGATCAAAGGTGTTTGTAAGGCTAGGAATAACCTGCCACTTCCATAGGCAGTGAAAAAGCAAAGAGCACTGTCATACACTTGTTTAGAAAACCTGTAAAGAGTGCTCAGGTTTTGTTCATGCTGAGCCTTTGAAAAACAGACGTGGATGTCCTGCAGCTGACTTTCTCTCGGAACTCAAAACATTCAAATCAATTGTGTAGTGGTTTGCAGCCGCCTGCTTTTTCTGAGATATTGGGTAACCTAAAGAAAATAGGGCTTTTCAGGGTTGTTATTTTAAATGTTCTATTTATGTTAGAGAAAACATGACAGTCCAAGTTAATTATTGATTCAGTTGCTGACAAACTGGAAGCATGAACAAAAAAAGGACTATAAAGTAACCCTTGGAAGGATTTTGTCAATTTTAAATCCTCCAGGGATACAGCTGAATTGCTATTATTTTTATATTAAACAAATGGGAAAAAATCTTTGCTGCAGTTGAATATAGTATTTCATTGGTAAATAAGAACAACATACCCACAAATCAACTAACATTTCCTCAAAAACCCAGTTGAGATGAAATAATGAAGTAACTATCCAAATTGCTATTATCCCAGAAACCAAACTACCCATATTCAGGAAGCACGGAATCAGATAAAGCTTAAACAACTGAACCATTCAAGTTATGTCAACCATGTTATTACTGCTTTTGTTTTGGCATTCTGTTTTATCAAAGGTTGAGATTTTCAGAGAACTGTGTGAAAAGGTTTCCCCACATCTTCTTTTCTTAATATTAATGGAAGATTTGTGGCCAGGCCTCTGCCAGCTCTTACAATACAAGAGAATAAAAACAACAGAAAATAAAAGTTTGGGTTTTTTAAGGAAAATACATGAAATTTTGCCAAGGGGGGGGGCATAAAAAGGTATTTAAATATTTGGCCAATCTCTTTTTATCCAAGCTTCAAAAATATTTTCTGATGTGATAGAGAAATGCTGGCCAGTTATAGAAGCACATGATTTCCTTCCCGTTGTGTGTGAAAACAAAAACACACAGAGAAACAACCGAAACCCAACAAGAACAAAAAGGAAAACCTTTGTGTATTCAGTTTCTCTTGGTAATTAATAAAAAGGTCACATTTCAAGTTCTTCCTCAAACAAACTGCATTAGTGGATTTTGAAAACGTGTAAGAATCTGGAAAAGAGAAATAAATCGGTATTTGGCATTCTACAAGGAAAGATCAGGATATGCCAGTTCTACCTTCAAAGAAAGAAACCCACCTAGATGTCTATACAGTGCTTTCAGGCAGTTACTTTATAATGTCATATTCCACCAGTGCTAGTTAAGGGCAGTTACACGGGTGCAGGACATCCAGGTGGGTAAGTACCGGGCGATGGGGCGGGGGAGGGAAACTGTAGCTCACTGTTTTCATTGCTGTGCTGTGTCCTGTATTTGGGAATGGGGTGTGCGGAAACAGGACATGAAGAGTGTAAAATCAGTGCTTCTTTGCCTTTTTTCCTGGACAGTTTGAAGAAAAAGCTACTGTTACTTTGTGTATTTTCCTTTATTTCCCTTGTTCTTTCCTCGCTGCCCCAAGCTAATTCTTGTTGAGAAAAGAGGGGGAAGAGAGTGTCAGTTGCATCCTCTGGTTTGACCTCACATTTTCAGCTGTATTGGCCAGACAGCGGGAGAAGCTGAACATGGGCAAGGCTGTTGAAGCATTCCTCCTGCAGCAAGCAAGCAAACACCTTGTGGCAGAGGGTAACAAAGGCCTTCTCTCCCACTACAGCCACCATTTGCCAGCCCCTTGCATCGGTTCATGTGCGAGACTGATTCGGAGGAATTGTGGCGGAATCTGTGGTAGCTAACATACGTGAGAGCTGGCTGTCTTTGAAACTGTTGGTGCTTTGACAGTGCCGGTGTAGGTTGCCCTATGTCATTCCTTTCTGTACTGAAGTGGATGCGGTTGTACTTACAAAAGCGTTTGTGTCATTGTAGCGTATTTTGGTCAAGGAACTTCCTGCCAACGTAAACCATTTGTGCAGAGTTAGGGTTTAGCAGAGCATCTGTGTAGATGCATCTCTCAGGCTACTTCATGTTTTGGGAGGCTGACACCAGTGGCTGTAGTTATGACCAGGCAGTGCAGAGGTGAAGGGTTTGTGTGTTTGCACACTAGCTCTTGGCTCTGCGTGGGTGCTGACTGGAGCTTGAGCATGGCAGAGACTCGAGCCCTTATGTCACCTTTAAATTCAGTACAGCAGTCTTGCTCTCACCTTCAGTATAGCTGCTTGGCCATGCCATGGGAAGCCTTGAAACACATCTCTCAGCCTGATGAAAGAAGGTCAGGCATCATAATGTTTCAATCCAGTATTTCTGTTTTCCTCTCCTACGTAGGTCTTGCCCTCACCTTATGTTCCTACTTTGTAGTGAGGGTGGGGGTATAGTAGCTGCATTCGTTGGTGGATAACTGTGATCTGAAAGAAACTAATACCCATACTCCAAGATAGAAATTATTACCTCAACCCCATTTCTAGTGCTTGAAGTGCTCAAAGACCACTTTGTCCTGCTTATGGGGTGAATTCTCTACTTTATATTGTGGAAGTGAGACTGCTTCTGGTATACATAATTTATAATGTGTTTGACAATCATATTATTGTATGTCAATTGCTGGCACAATCTAATAAATTCTACTTAAAGACTCAGACATAAATATAATTGTCCATAATGAAAGTATGCGCCTTTTGATTAACAAGTACAGCACTTTAATTCAGAAGTTTTGTACTTCAGACATTATATCTATTGCAATTAGAATTCTTCTGGAATCTCTGCTTGAAAAGCAGTATGAAACATAATCTTAGGAAAAAAAAGCATCAGTGACCAGTGAGAGAGCACATGAAGTCAGAAACTACTGCTATTTGGTCTGAGAAATTGGCCAGTTGTGCTTTACTTCAATTATGCCCATCTATCAGTTGCATTTTTCAGAATTTTTAAAAGTGGTAGAACTATGGGGTAACTTCCTCTATTTACATTTATACTGTCACAGTATCTGTTACCAGTTCTGTGCATATATGTAGCAACAGATTGCTTTGTTTGGTGGGAATAAAATTCCTGCAAGACACTACATTCTCTTTTTACCATGGTCTTAACTGGCTGGTAATGTCCTTCCAGTAACAAAGTAATCAGAAATCATCTTAAGCAAGTTTGTTCTGACTTTTGTTTCCCTCTTCCGTCTGGAAGCTATACTTGAACATCCTTTAACTATCATGTTAGTTTACATGAGCTAAATTTGACGTGGCATGTAGCACTGTCCTCCTTAACTGTGTGTCATCTGTTGTTCCAGTTAGCATCAAGGTCCTTTAAAGGTATTCTTTGTCTGCCCTAACGTTTCATGTTGAGTTATTTTATGCATACTAATAGACAATAATTTTCTGGTACAGACAAGGCTGGCTTCAGCATTTTTTTATATATATATATCAATATAACATTTCAGAGAAAAG
Source organism: Falco biarmicus (assembly GCF_023638135.1). Taxonomy (NCBI): domain Eukaryota; kingdom Metazoa; phylum Chordata; class Aves; order Falconiformes; family Falconidae; genus Falco; species Falco biarmicus. The sequence goes on along the minus strand of NC_079293.1, from coordinate 49,981,528 downwards.
AATCCTGTCTTGGCCCAGATGTCTCTAACCTTTGCAAACAATAACCTCGTACATCTATTACACTTCGTACTTACTTTGGAAGCCATCTTATTTTTGCTGTGCTGGATAGCTGATCTGACACATCCACTTCTCAGTTTTACCAAAGAAAAACCCATCATTCCCTCCCTGGCCATGGCTTATCTTGCAGCATTAACTTAATTACTGCATGGAAGTTGGTTATGTTCATCTCAGCCCATAGTTTCCTATGCTTGTTTCATAATTAGGTATTTTTTAGGGTACAGAGAATACTGACACCTCAGGTGATACAACTTCAACCAAACAACCCTACCTGTGTACAGATCATGTCAGTTTGTTCTTTTAGCAATGGTTCTGTACATACCTGGGAGTTTTGCTTCCAAACTTCAGAGGATTTCTTTCTTTCCCACCTTTTTGTTTTGTTTTGGTTCAGATTTTAAACTGGGGCCAATAACGTGTAGCTAAGTACTGTAAAATGGAATAACAAGTCCCTGAAGTTAACACTGTTGGTGAAGAAAACAGCTATAGTAAGCATGCTGAAAAAATAACCCTAGAGGAGAAGAGTGGAGGTGTGATGGACAAGATGGTGAAAAATCCCAGTGCCCTAAGTGGCTAGTTGCAAAGCAGCCTCTGGTGGATCGTTCCCATTTGAAAGCCCTGTTTCTTCTTGTGAGGTGCAGAGGACAGATGCTGTGTGATGTTCTTAGACTGAACATTAGGTACCAAGAGATGGGTAAAGTAACACCATTGGTTTTGACCCGCTCATGAGCCTCAGAGACAGGTGGCGTTGTCAGTATCCTATATAAATCTTCTTCCACCCTTAAACTTTATCAACGCTGGTAACAGGAAACTGGCAAAGAGGGACAAAAAGGTGACTGCTATGACATAGGCTCTCTTTAAGGTTGACTCCATGATGCTTGTGCAGTTTCTGCTGGCTGTAAGCTAAAATATAGATGCAATAATAAACATCCCTTTTCAGCGTTAGCAACCTATGCTGTAAATTCTTATCTTAAAAACATAAGAATGATGTATGGATGGCAGAGAACCTCACCCTTCCTGCTTATACTTTGCTTGCAGGAAGTTCCCCCCAAACATGTAGGCAACTTCTCAGGTTCCTCGGAGGCAAGAGGAAAAAATATACAGACGGTGTACTGAGCTAAGGTCACGTAAGAAGAACCTTTTTTACTGTAAAGGTGACTGAACACTAGATCAGGTTGCCTGGAGAGGCTGTGGAATCTCCATCTTTACTGATATTCAGAATGCAATTGGACACTGCCCTGTGCACCCTGCTCTGGTTAAACCTTGTCTGAGCAGTGACTTTGGACTAGATGGCATCCAGAGGTCCCTTCCTAGATCAGATTGTCTGATTTCAAAGTCACCTTTTCAAAAATGGGTGGGTCGTAGGCTCATAAGTACCTCCATCACGTGGAAGTGGAATGTGGGCTCTGAGTACAGAGATAGCTTTGGAAAAGTCTATCCTATGCTGAGTGACTTAGGAAATGGATCTTACAGGAGACTGTAGAACACAGCAGCAGCTAACATCAGTCCTGATTCAAGGTGGCCTTTGCTTGACTGCATATGACCTAAAAGGCTGTCATTTGGCTTTTTGCTTTTTTCCAGTACATGGAGAAGTAGAAAAGTGCTGAGTATCAGCCATTGATGCACGCCCAGGAAAGCCGGAAGCCAAAGTGTGCTGTTGCTAACCTAAGGTTATTTGAGCAGAGGTTCTGCAGCATAGCAGGGTGAGTTGCAGAGGTATGTCTAGCAGAGGTGTCAGGCGGGAGAAGTCCATTATAAGCACATGGGAAACTTACTAGTAATTTGTGAGTGGGCAGTGCAAAAGCTTTAGCAGATGTAGTAGCAGCATGCATTGCTAGCCCTGTGTGCCCTTGGAAAACTGTAGAATACTTCTCCATTGTTTCGGCATCTCTAGTAGGCAGATGATGAAATGTCACTATTCTTCAAGCACAACATGCAGAGCCATCATTGTAACGGCTGCTCTGGAGAGGTTTACAGCCTTCAGAGGCTATTGCAACACAGATAGGGAAAGGTTATCTTCATATCTCCTCTTTTGTGTCTGCTGACAGGGAGTTGCTTCTCACTGGCTACACAAGAGAGATTTATGGTCTTTTCAAGAGTGTGCGATGTAACCTGCCTACCTCATGTTGTCAATTTTTAGTAGGTGTTCGGAGTTGCAGTTCAAGCTGTGACTGACTGAACTGTACCAATAAGAGATTACTTGCATAAAAAGGAGAGATGTGACATTGCTTTTAGAAATTGCAAGAGTTTAGTTTGGAATGCTTTCACCTGCTTTAGCTGGGGAGTTGGAAGAAGGCTGAGGTTCATACTGTGCCTGTAACTGCTGTAGATTACAAGAATTAATTTTGTGATGCACTTGAAAATGTGGCTCTGTCTGTCTTTGGGTATTCCTACAGTTAAAAGCCTTCTCAAAGATTAGGAGGGGTTTGGTCATGGGTCTCGGGTGGAAGAGAAGGGATACAGTGGAGGCCAAAGAGAGGTGTGATTTTCCCACAAATACTGTTTCACAAGCATGATTAAAGGACAGTGCCAGGAAGGGATAAAGAGAAGAACATGTACTGAAGGGATATAGTAATTAGAAGGGAATGCTGTCTTGGTGTGGAGTTGTTCAGCGAAACCAGACTGGTTATTGAAAGAAAATGCTTCAAAACTTAGACTTGCAGAGGTCGGTGGGTAGTTTATTAACATTTAGATAGAAGAGGCAGGCAGGAAGACTGTTTTAAAAAGTCTAATTTGTTTTGCATTTTTGCTTTTTCCTCACCAGTTAGTTCTTTCCACTGAAAAGAACAGTACTCTTAGATTGAAGATGCTGCTGTCAGCATAATCATCAGCTCTTGGGAGTAAGAGCTGCAGGGGGACATATTGAATAACCACATGACTAAACCCTAGCCAACCCCCCCCCCCCCCCCCCAAAAAAAAATCTGAAAAATACATGGCCTTGAACAAGCTGAAAAGGTAAAAGCACAATACCTAAACCCAGATAAAGAGATGACAGCTAGCACTAGGTAGTGGCTTGACCAAGGTGGGACAAGGGCTTATAAAAACCAAAAGAGGTGGCATGAGACATTGTAAAACCAAATGATAGGTGAGTATGGCTGGAGTAAAAAAGCACTGGTTTTTTTCCAAATGTACCAGAAATTTGGAGCCCCAGACAGAGTAAGAGTCTGGATCTTGATGAGAATGTGGACAGGATGGATTAATAGAGACAAGTCTTTATTAAAATGAGCAAATATCTGCTTCCCCAAAATTGCTGCACCAGCAAGTGAGCCAAGGACATGGTTTAGAACACAGCGAGGGCACCAGGACCTGCTTCTTGCACATGCCCCCATGTGCTCAGGGAAAAGAAGGAACCTCCAGACCCTTGCCGGGGTGAGAAGGAGTAGCACAATTTAGGGCATATGTTTCCCCCAAAGTACAAGTCTCACCTGAGCTACAGATAAGCTGCTCTTGGCTGCAGATACAGAGCCTGGATTCCCACACTTCCTCATCACCTCAAGAGCAGCTCAGGCAAACTTGCATTCTCTGGCATGAAGAGGAGAGGCTGTGTTGTGTTCTGCCTCGAACCCATCCTCTTGCAGGCAGGTGTGTTGGGGTTTTTTTCACCAATATAAACAGCTTGAGGAAATAAGGTTTCTGACAGCCCACGGAAGCCATTGCAGACTTCAAGTGAATCAAGCCAGGTAATCAAACTAATACTGAGGCATCAGAAAGATGAATCACTATTATTTGTATTATGTGGCAGCTAGAGTCCTCCACCCCCTCATGCTTGGCACTGTACAAAACACATAGTAGAGGATGATCCTTGCCCTGAATTCTTGCTGTCTAATGAGAGTTTGGACTGCTATAACTTGTAGAAGTGGGAGCGGGGCTGAATTTTACTAGCTGAGATCAGTAGCGCACGTTCACTTCTGGAATTACTTTGCTGTTTGCAGGTCCACAGAATGTTACAGTAATTGCTTACATGGCCAAGCTGTTGCGTGTGGTCTTTTGACAAGCACGGCATAACAGCATCTATTCACACTTCAGCATATTAGAGCCAAAATTGTTGTTGACCTGATCTGCTTGTCCTGTTGTGTGTTCCCACAGAATCTGATTAACCTGCCTGTTTGGTGACTTAATTTCTCCTCCTTTTTCATTCTTAAAGACTGATCAAGATTTTAGTACTGATGTGAAATATTTGGGGTTTACGATGATTGTGACCTGGTACTTCACAAAGATAGTGATGTTACAAATAATGAATCACTAGGCTGCAGGTTAATACCACTGAGATGACCACAGTGCAACCAAATGTTCTACTTACCGTATGTACAGAGCCATTTTTATAAATGCTCTTTCTAAAAAAAAATTAATAAAATAAAAATCATCCCAAACATGGCTTGCTCATACTTGCAAGGTAGGTTTTTCCTTACTTGTTTTCAATCATGCTGAAACATGCTCAAATGATCAGTGATCTCTTCCAACTTTTAAAACCAAGCATTAACTAGCTGTCTGTTTCAGGAACAGATAGTGATTCAAATTCAGGATGACTGTGATCATGCACACCTCCAAAGCTGCTAATAGACTTTTGTATAGCTCTGTTTCATGTAGGGTGTCATGTCAACAGTTTTCTGTTCTGCATTCTGGTAAGGACAAGTTTCCTGTGTATCTCCATTCCTCCATCCTGTTGTTGGCTCTTGCAGTGTCCTTCCCCTCTGTTCTCATTTCTTCCTTCCCACACACCTCCCTTCTCCCAAGTTCACAGCATGATTCCAACCTAAATCCTAGCCCAGAGCTCATGTGCAAGAGGATGCCCATAGGATCTCTGGATGCAGTTTGCAACCATGGGAGGTTGCAGTGACCGTGGTCTAGCTTGACAGAAAGAGTAAAGCTTCCCACTCAGTATTTCTGCCTAGGAGCCAGCAAAAAGTGCGAAGCAACTTCATGGCTACCATGGGAAGAAGATCTCTGACATATGGTCATAACCCTGAAGGAGGGTAAAGGTGTTGACACAACGTCAGGAGTGCTTCCTGCAGTGTATTCAGATGCCAAATGATTCTTTCCCAGCCAATCCAGGAAATGTAATGGGCAGCCTTAACCTTGCCCACCCTTCCCTTTCTGTTTCCGCTGCTTACACAATTCAGATTTAAATAGAGTCATAGAATGTTTTGCATTGGAAGGGACCTTGAAGATCATCTAGTCCAACCCCACTGCCGTGGGCAAAGACACCTTCCACTAGACCAGGTTGCTCAAAGCCCCATCCAGCCTGGCCTTGGACACTTCCAGGGATGGGGCATCCACAGCTTCTCTGGACAACCTCTTCCAGTACCTCACCACCCTCACAGTGAACAAGAGGCACAGAGTGCATCTCAGCAACCGGTTAAAAATGGAATTCCTCTTGCAATTATTTTTTTCCTCCCCACCACCAGCTCCACAGTGCTCACGCAGACACCTCTGTGCTGTTCTGTGCCTCTGCCCCAGTCTGCCAGGCCACAGCCTCTGCTCTGCATTAGCAGCCTTGCTTGAGCTTGGCATGCGCTGTACCTAACACTTGGCAGTGTTTATTAGTGTTGCCTTTATGATCAGTCTGTGTGAGAGCCTAGCAAAGAGGAAGGTGGTCACCCGCTTATGTTGATAGCTCTCTGGTGGCAAACTTTCTCACCCTGCTGTCCCAGCTCTTCTCAGCCAGTTGCACCATATTTAGGGCAAATTTGAAGCTCAGCCAAGCTGATAGTCAAAAGTTCCCCTCGGTATAGCCTCCAACAGCAGGAGGCTCCCAATGGTGTTGTCATTCTCATGCCTACTGCTCAGGTTTTTATTTTTCGCCCTAACACATGGGATATGCTAAACACGAGACGAGGGAATGGGTGGTTCTTAGATGTGCATCATGAAATATGGTACACATCTGAGTGCTACGGATTTTGATTTTCCTTTACCAGTCATAGCAGCTGAAGCAGTGGTCCCTGCAGTGAAGTTGTGACCACTCTCCTGTTTCAAACTGTTTGTGAATTCCTGAAACTTTTTGCTATCTGAAGTACTCCAGGCTTTGTCTCTGCTTTACTGTAATCAAAATCAACCAATTTTATTTTTTTTTTACTTTTCTTAGAAAAATCGTTGAAGAGGGAGAAAAATAAGATGCCCTCAGAAGCAGATCAGGCGAGTTACAAAGTTTGTTAGTCATGCACGCAAAGTGGCTTCATTTTGGAAACTGAAACACATCATGGAAACAACCTTTATTCAGATGTCATGTGTTTCATTACCACTGGCTTTGACTTCATTAGTCTTCCTGGCAAGTGGTGAACACGTGGACTTGCTGATTGTTTTGCTGAAGTGAAAAGAAAGGATTTACTCTTCTTTTGTAGACAGGTGAATATAGTAGCTTTAGAAAAACTTTGCACGGTGGTCAAGAGCATCGTTAAGTGTTGCGTAGGTTAAACTTAACTTTCTTCATCTTCAGTCATTGTGTTCTGATATGTCCATGAGCTCCATATGCTGTAGCTATACACAGTATTAACTTATGTGTTGAGATGGGTGTGGGAAGTAACCCTCAGTCCTCAAGCTGGCACTCAAGTTGTTCACGTAGCTGCATCTCAGCCCTCCACTACCTGGAGCTGAGCATGGAGAGGGGCAGGGGCCTGGCCAGTTCTGCCAGCAGCTGAGGCTGGCTTGCAGCAGCTTGAGTCTCTCGCAGGAGCATCCTGATGCCACCAAGCAGCTGCTAATCCTGTCGTGGAGGAGACAGAGCGGTGGCTGCAGGGCTCCATGCGGAGCAGCTTTACACCAGCAGAGTCCCTCGCATGGAGGGACCTCCTGCAGCCTGTGCATCACTGCTGGAGCGGAAGGATGCAGAGGCAGCCCAGTAGCTCCAAGGACCTGGCTCCCAGACTCCAGTGGGTGTGGGGGAAGTCTGGAGGTCAAAGGCCCAGACCCAGGCATGCCGATCCGCTCTTCCTCTCGCCCATATCGGAATCCCATCTCCTTCCCACTTCCACAACAACTCCTGGATGTTTGGAGAATCAACTGCACGTTGCCTGCCTGGCTGTCTGCCACGAGGGCATGGGGGATGAGGTCATGTGGGAAAACGGGTCCAATGGAGCCAAGAGGAATGTGGAATTTGGGCAGCAGCCAAATTAAGATTACTTTTACATGGCCATCTGCACCTGTGTTTGTGGGGGTGGGGGTATCGGAGGCTGTTGAACTGACTCAGCAGTTGCACACACAAGGTCTGGCAAGGCTTCTCCCCTCTCCTCTTGTCTGCTTGGTGTCTCTGCCAACACCCTATCATTGCCATCCAGGTGCAAGTAATCTGTATTGAGAAATCAGAACTCATCCCAGGAGATGACGTGAGGCTGATAGCGGAGGAGCAACTGCTGAGGTACTCGGTCCAGAAAAGACTGGCTATTTGTGAAAAACACGCCTGTCCTTAAAGCTCCGTGTCCCGGAACTGGGATCTGGGGGGAACAGCATGCACCGTTTTCTGAGAGCTCTGTCCTGCTTTCAACACAGGCCCATAAAAGGAGGGGTCTGTGGGAGCGAGGGGCATCTGCTGTGCCCACGGTGCCTCTGCTGGCTTCCCCGAGCGGCCACCTGAGAAGGTCTTCCTTGAGTCTCATTGAGGCTTGGGCCTGCCATGCGAACAGAAATGGGAATTGTTGGGCTTTTCACGCATCACCACAAGTGTGCTTGGACCTCTGAAGACAAGAAGGTTGGAAACACGTTCCAAGCAGCCTGTGCTTTTAAAATGAACAAGAAAAATAATGCGGAGATTGGTGTAGAATAAAGGGGATAAGGGCAAAATCGAAACAAGAAGCATGCAGTTTGGTGCATGTTTTTTTATAACGTGGAAAAATGCTTATAGTTAGGTTTGCCTAATAATTTCCATTACTTAACTTAGTCACGATAAGAAGTCTAGCCTGAAATTTTCCATGTGAGGAGTTAAATTCCTACCTGAATTTTTCAGGAGAGAACTTCAGAACCACAGATCATCCATGTATAAAAACTGAATTGTCAGAAGACATATCTTCTAACATCAGAAACATTCCAGCACCTTCACCCTTGGAACAAAGGGCTGAATTTTGGCAAAGAGACAATCTTGTGTTGGCGTATGTCTTTTGCTGGTCTTTCATTTTCAATCTACCGAGATTTGGCTAACCTGCAAGTTCTTGAAGTCCTCAATGCCCCAGATTCCAGGCAGGCTTGTTAGAAGTAGGCAACTGGTTCCATCAGTCCCACAGAGGTAACGCTACCCAGCCTTGTAGTGAGGACCGAGTTGCATATGCACCCTTGTCCTCAGGACTGAGCGTGTTTCTGCCTGGAGCAGGAAGGGCAACCATGACTTCTGATGGCATTGCTCTCCAGATTGCCGGGGATTTCTGTGGTTGTACAGGAATTGCAAGTAGTGAATGTGTCTGTACAGGCATGCCTTTCAGCGATGTGGCTCGAGATCTTGCATTAAGCAATAAGGATTTGTCGTCTTTTCCTCTTTGCAAGGTGACCAATGGTATTCTTGAGTTAATAGTCCATTTTCTCACCCTTTTTATCTTCACGATCAGTTTTCCTGGTAGCATCTCAGAGTAGCAGAGATCAGATACATGTACAGCATTTAAAAACAGCATGCTTTTCTAAAAAAATTGTTTCCAAGTTTGTTGCAACGTGCAGATTCAACTGATGAGATGTGTGCACAGGCAGCGGGGTTCATTGCCTATGACAAATGAAATAGCAACATTCAAGCTATTGGCTCAAGTGATTTCCTTACATGCCTTGTGCAAGAGACACCTCTTCCGAGGCAGGACTGAAATCACTTCGTGTTTCTGTGGCACTGAGACATGCCAGAGTGTTCGTCACATATTCCTCCGGAAAGCCGGGTGTTGTGGTTTAACCCTGGCTGGTAATTAAGCCCCACGCAGCTGCTCGCTCACTCCCCCCTCACCCAGAGGGATGAGGAGGGGTGTCGGAAAGGAATGTAAATCTTGAGGGTTGAGATAAGAACAAATTAATAATTGAAATAGAATAAAAATGAAAGAACAGTAATAACAACGATGACAATAACAGTTGCAATGAAAAGGGGAAGGGAAAGAACAAAATACAGAGGGAAAGGAACACGTGGTGCACAGTGCAGCTGCTCACCCCTGCTGGCCGATGCCCAGCCAGTGCCCAAGCAATGATCTGCCTGCTCCAGCCAGCCCCCCACGTATATATACCAGGCATGGTGTCCCATGGTATGGAATACCTCTTTGGCTAGTTTGGGTCAGCTGTCCTGGCTGTGTCCCCTCCCAATTCTTTGTGTCCCTCCAGCCGTCTTGCTAATGAGGCCTGAGGAACTGAAAAATCTCACATCAGAGCCAAAACACAGCGCCCTGCCAGCTCCTAAGGAGATAATTAACTCCATCCCAGCTGAAACCAAAACACCGGGCTTAAGGATAGGACCCAAAATCCAAGACTTTTAGAGGTGGTCATATGGCAATCTACAGCTTTTCAGTTGTTGCAAACCTAGCTCTTCTGTGTCCTTACCTTTTCCTTGGTGGTACCCAATGAGTGTGGGGGACAGGCAAGAAACAACCACATGGAAGCAGTTGGATGAGGATGAAGCACAGAGAGATCATTAAGGGATGGATGTAGTGTGCCATGTGAGTTGCTGGGGGAGGTGAAGGCTGGGCGGGGGATCTGGGAACACGGCAAGGAAGAAGAGGGCAGCAGAGAGGGAATTCTGTGACAGAGAGCCGAAAAGGAGGTGAGGATTGAAGCCTGTGAACAGAACAATGGCGAGGTGAAAGGCAGAAGGGGTCAGGCTTAGGGTTTCTGGGCCTGTGGGTATTCCTGTGGATCCCAGGATTCAGCATTATTGCCTCAGCCTCAGCATTAGCGAACAGCTGTGAATCATAGCAGTAAACGTGCTTCTTCAGCTCTTTGTAGGAACTGGTCTTCTTTGTCTCTTACAATCAAGGCTGTGCTTTAGACAGCGTGTGCACAACTGATGCGGGGATTTCTAGGCCCCGTGTGCCAACAGCGAGAAACTGAGAGGTGGCCTCCATGCCTTCGGGGCACAGCGGACTAATAGGAGTTTGTTCAGCTGAAATGAAATCAGGAACTCGGTTTGCTTCCAGCCAGCTTTAAGGAGAGGGTCACTGAACTCAGACCGACACTCCAAGCTGCTGGTGCCATTTCTCTTCAGATCAACTGCACTGAAATCTTTAAAAGCTGTAATTATTTTCTAATTCCCTGGTCAGCTTTTAGGGGACAGTGCAAGACTTTCAAACTTCTTCCTCCCCAGCCCTTCCAGAAAAAATTAACATAGTAGTCACATGAGACAAATGTAGACAGCAATATTGCTTGTGCCTCTTGGTTTGCAACATGGGAAGATTTTCTATATGTATGGAATAGTCATTGCTAGCTTCTACACCCTTCTCTGCATTACAGTCAACTAAGAAGGTAAATCAGGGACAGGCAGAAATGCAGAGAGCTACAATCAGCTCCCTAATGGCTCTGCTGTCTTTTGTGTGGGCACCAACCTGACACAGAAGCCAGTGAGACATGTATTGCTCTTGCACTTTAGCTCTCTTCTTTATGAGGTACTTGAAATAGTGCTAATAAGCATACTTCTCTGGCCCCAAAATTACCAACTTCATGTTGTCTGCTGTGAGAATTCCACTATCTCCAGCGAGGTAGTTGTGTTACCCAGACATGAACTGCCAGAGAGAAAATATCCAAGTAAACAAACATATGCTTAGTGACCTAATTAAGCAGAATGTTTATATTCCATTCAAGTATGAGACCATTTCAGTTTATTTCCTGCTCTGCATTTTAATTTTGCTGTCAGAAGTATAAACAACTGGCTGTGGAGTTTTTGTCTCTCAACAACTGAACCTGTCAGACTTTGAAAATACAACTAAGATGTGAGGTGTCAAGGAGTATCAGCAAATCTTGCACTTCAAGAAAAGTGCAAATTAGAATTATTCCACTGATCTCATCTTAGTTGCCTGTATCATTTTTCCACATCATCTAGTAACTCAGTTAAGCACCCTGTATGCTTAGGAAAAGTGTTTTTAATGAAGTTCATTAGTCAGTTCACTGTAATGTTTAATAAAATAGTCACAATATAATGCTTTGTCATAATTTGTTGGGCAATATCAGGACAATGAAGCATAATGTTAATAGCAAAGCGAACCTGTTTATAGAGCAAAGTTGTTGGAGGGCAGTTCCTGCCAGGATGCAGGGTTGTCCTGCCAAACTCAGCACGGTCTCAGAAAAAAGGCTCACCACATCTCTGCCAGGGGGTATGCAGAAGTGTGGGCATAAACAGGCACGCACAGTAGGTCTGTGCACTGCTTAACTCAGGCTTGTATGTCCATGAACTTAAATTCTTCCAGAAGCAAAATTCAGAAGTGAAGAGAGAAAAGCAGTGCAAAACTGATGGGGAAAAAGCAGAATTTGCCGGTTAGGAGGACAAAGATGGAAAAAGTTTGATGCGGCGGGTGTATAATTAGTGCAATCGGACAAAGAGGAGGCATTTGCAGGATGTGTTGTTTCAGTTCTTTTTCAGGACAACATGTTGGTTACGCACAGTAGCAGAGTGTAGTAAAATGGCATCTATTTATATATAAGTAATTAGAGAAGCATGCAGTGTTCAGAAAAGAACATGCATTTGGTCTAATACTGTTGTGGGGGTCCTGCCACTAAAATTTGACTGCTCTTTGAACTACCGCTCCGCTGGAGAAGTCCTGCAAGGGTGGTGCAGGCCATAGGGATTCACTGGATGCAGTCCCATTAGGTCTGAGGCCTGTTAAGTCAGGACTAGGAATTTTCATTAGTTATGAAGTTCAGCTATAAGTCAGTGACGTTGCATGCTTTGAGGACAGAGGGGTTATATATATACCTGTGCACAAATTCTTATGTGTGAAACAGAGATTTCCTTATTTTGTCTATTGAATTTGCTGTAAATCACTTGAATAGGATAGTGGGAAAGTGTGTTCTGTGCTGTAAATAACACCATTAAAAATGTACCTTTTCACTGAGAGAAATCACATCAGTGAGTCCATCAGTTAACCAGGTAAATGTCCATGAAGCCCTGTGAGTGGTTTATGGTCACTTTGAAATACAGTAGTATGCTTATTTATATTAATAGAAATATAGTAGATTTTTAATAATATGCAGGAATACAATATTTTCATAGATATGTTTGTGTTTGTATACATATCTATACATTTATATTTAATAAATAAATCAGGAATGCAACTACCCCTCATGTTCAACCCTTATTTCCAGCCTTTCGATATGTGTAGGATCATCTGAGCTGAATGTGAGGAAGACTGTTCCTCTCAGACCCTGCTGCTCACACAGAAGAAAGCTGCAGGGATGGGGGGGAAGTCTTTTAAATTAATTCTTCAGGCTTCTCCCAGCCTAGATCTTTCCTCTTTTGATGTCCTCAGATGCTCCCAAGGACTTCGGGGGCTGTTTGAGCTCAGCTCGGCGCTGCCTGCCAGTCCCATTGGGTGCCATTTCCTCTTCAAAGAGCTATTCCTGCAGCTGCTCCCTTCTGCGCAGGGAGCGGAAGCCTTTGAAATTGCTGCAGCTTCGCTACACAGTCTGTTGGAACAGCTCGCATCAAAAAGGAGAGGAGGAGAAGTGCTTGTGTCTGTTTAAATTAGTTATAGAGGCTCCGGCAGAAATGTGAAGGCAAACAGAGAGAGGAGACCTGATTTGTAGGGTACTTCTTAGAAAATCAATTGCTAATCAGTGCATGGACTTTTGCTCCCTGAGCAGAATGAAGCAGCTGTGCCAAAAATTCTTTTAACAGGAAATGTTCTCCGATGGGATGGACAGACAGGCAACGTGCGAGCAGCTCAGTAGCTGCAGTGCTGGTAGGGAGCGTAATGGGAAGGTCAAATCTTCAACTGCTTCAAAAATGGGAAGGTCCAAACCTGTAAGCAATGTAAGGAATTCGCTTTAAAATTATTCCTGAGACATCACAGCTTTACTTCCAGGCTGGTGAGTCTCTGAAGCTCCCCTGACCTACCTGAGGGACCTGTTCGGCCCTTCAGCAGCCCAGAAACGTCACCATAGAAGTTCCTCTTCTCTCTCAGGGTATGTCTTCCACCACGTGGGAGGTGCTGCGCAGAATGGTGGTCATGCTCAGCAGTGCTTGCAGGTGAGCTATGGGGAAGAGGATATCTTATCACATGGGCATGAGATGAGCTCCTCAGCCCCATGATGGAGACTGTGGGAATCATCCTGGAACGTGCTGAAAATCAGAAGGATTCAAATGGGTTAGGTGGGGTTTTTTGGCCTGCAGGTCAGCTTTGTTGCTTGCAGGTGTGATGGAAGGGAAGAGAAATCTTTCCGTATGTGAGGCACTGGTCAGACTGACAGAGTGGTAAACTGTTCTGACCAGGAGAGCTGGAGAAGGCCCTAAATAGAGCAGAATATGTGCAGCCTCCCCAGCAGCCCTGTAAGGCTGAGGCTCATGGCAAGTACATGCAGTTCTGTATGTCAAATGAAAGAATGATTACGCAGCATGCACCTTGAGGAGTTTAAGCTACAGCGTCCTTGACTGTGTGGTGCCAGCATCCTTCATATGAAGTCACCAGAAGCAATGAGCTTAGGTTCAAATGTTATGCTAAAAAGTGGGTTCACCCTTAGCTGTAAGATTTATCAGAGGTTTTGCCTGAAAGGAACTGACTTACAGGAAGATGCCTGGTCTGCATGTCTGATTAGAGGAAAGAGGCAATATTTCCCCCTCTTTTTTGTGTTCCTTTGGTTTAGTCTGTGTACGTAGAATACACCGTGGAAATTAGCTTAGCAATAGCAGTGCTGGTGCTTTTCTACATCTGCTTTCAGTAATACAACAAGACTTTGAAAAGGGATGGTTTGGGTTTGGTTGCTTCATGCATTCCTCAGCCATGGTCCAAATCTGCTGTTGCTTTATTTAAGGTGCTCCGGGAACATGGTGACAACAGAAACTGATCTGAAGTGTCAGATGCAGGACAAGTCTTGTGGCCTGAACTTCTTAGCTGGTATCTCCTCGTTCACCAGTCGCCTCTTGAAAGGATGAAATGGCCTTTTAGCCACAGGGGGTCTCTAGGTCCCTGTCCCAGCTTGGGGCTTGAGCTGCTGCTGGTTTTAGAGTCATGGCAGAGCTGGATATGAGCAAATGCTGGAATAATGCTCTCTTGACATCTTAGGATCAGGAGAGGTTCAGTGCAGCCCTAAGGTGTCACCACTTCAGGAGGAGGGACTCTGTAGTTGTCAATAAGTAGCTGATATTTAGGAGGCAAAAGCCGGTTCTGAGCTTCTCTTATTAGAAGGAGGCAGTGTTCAAGATGCCAGGCTTGGATGCTTCAGGAGTTGCTGGCCATGGATTAATGCTCTTTACAGAAGGAAAGACATTTTCCAGATTTGGCTTGCAGAATTCTTCTCCCATGCTTTTGCTGAGCTGGGAGAAACAGGTTAGTTTTGCAGCAATAATGGAGGTGGCTTTTCTCATGATTTACCAGTCTTAATAGCATATTCTTTCTGCACTGTTTTTCTCTGCCTGGTACATTTAGCTGCACTAAATCAGAGTGAATTTCTAATCCTTTGCTTTTGGAGGGGGGTGGCGGCAAGGCAGACGACTACAGTACCTCTTATAGAATATTATTATAAAAGAAGTGTGAATTACCTCCTAGCCTCTCATGCTGTTGAAAAATTGATTTGAATGACATTTTCAAGGTGTTGTTTCTAAGATATTCAGCAATTGCCATTCATCCATGAATGGTTAGTGAGATGAATAACAAAAAGTGGTTTAGGATTCATAGGAGGAAGTGTTAAAAAATAACATTTGGCAAAAAACCACACTGGTTGTGCTAAATTCTCTTGTATATCTAAACTGCACCAAGGTTATCAAAGTGGTTTTAGGTAATCCAGACATCGTGAAAAAGATTGTTTGAGACACAGAAGTGGCAACATCATTTCTGTTTGTATGTGGACTGTAAGAGTTACCTATGTCAAGTGAAATACGGTATTATGGCAACATGACTTTGAGGGAAATAAAACAAGCTCTCCTTGCTGGACATTCTTTAGGCAGTTAAAATACAGAAATATTGCCTCTGAGTTAATTCATCCCTTCAGCAAGCAAATGTCAGAATTCAAACACGGCAGAGAGAGGAGGGAAAGAGGACTTCATCTTTGAGTGGAAACCTTGAGAATAATTGACCTGCCAGGAGACACATGCATTTATTTACTGGGTGGTTGCATGTAGGCTTTAACAAAAACAGCAGATTTCTTTCTGAAAATACTACAAAGAGGTGGTGTGCCTCAAGAAGCCAAAATACTTCATCAGGATCTTAAGAAGATCCATGTAGCTCTCATACTTACATTCTTATGGTGAAGACAGGAACTTACGTTATTTTGCGGATATTTTAAGTTTGCTGATAACTTAGATTTAAAATAGTAAGAGTTTTATATATACAAGATATGCAGATGTATCTATGTGTGGATGTTAATAAAGTACATGAATAAGGTGTATAATTAAAGTACATTATGTAACTTGTGGTGGATTTTTAAAATTTTGTACTTACTAGCACTTTATAGGTGGAAGGTATCAAAACCTGAATATAATAACTAAAAGCTATTTCCAACAAAAAATAAACCTTTGTCTTTAGGTGGAACCTTCTTTTTCATAATTTTTGGATAAATCTGTTTTTTTCATCAAAAATTAACCTGCAATGGTTTGGATTTTTACCATTATGGATTTTCTTCCTCCCAATTTATCCATTTTCCCATTATTTTCCCTTTTTTATGTCAGCAAATGCAAAATAAAGAGTGATATCCAGAAACTTTCCTCATCTTTCATTCTTTCTTAAAAAAGATTAAGATAGAATGAAGACCTGAAACGGAAATGAGAAAATGCTGGAAAGCTGTATGTCTTCTCTTTGAAATATACAGCTTGTAGGTTACATACTCAGCCTGTGTGAGCCTCCAGGCTAAGATATGTACATCCTACACAAATATCATTAGCAGTGCTGAGCTTTCATCTCATAGTTCAGATTCCCAAAACTTATTCTCTCCCAAAGCAATCAGTAAAACAAATATTTTCCAGTTCCTTACAAGAAGGACTGCTTTCTTATGCTAAAGGAATAGGCTGCTAAGGAAATGCTATTAAGAGCACTTAATAGAAAAGTCTTCTTCCACCTGTCCTCTTCTATAACTTCTGTTTACAGAGCATGCTTTGACTCATATGTTCTCCATCTGCTCTGTTATGCCTATCTGTATGCTTTTGCTTTGCACACGCCTGCTCCAGACGCAAGGTAAGTTGCCCATCTCTCACTGCGAAGGAAGCAGGGAGCATAAACAGTTTGTGCTGTATTAATAGCAAGAACTGGCACTTGTGATGTGCAATGCATTGTCCCTAGAGGCTTCTGCACTTTGCCTGCCCTCTACGTTCCCTGAGCTCTGAGTGCTTGGTTGGTTCTGTTCTGTTTTTTCTGTCCTTGCAAGACTGGGAAAATACTGCCTTTCACAGTGTTAAAAATACCATTGATGTGGTTCATTTACTTTTCTTCCACTCCACATTTTAAACTTGAGCATCCTTAACCAAGAATGCTTTTTCTCCAACTTCCATGAGCTATCCTCCTTGGAGGACTTCATAGCTGCACTCCCTCCAGAAAGACTGCCTCTTGCTGTGGCTATGAATGAAGTAGTAGCTTCTCTTGTGTCTGGTACTGGACTAGAGCACAACAAGGAAAGACAGGCCAGGCCAGGGAATTTCCTCCCTGCCAAAGGCCAGACAGGACATCCACTGTGCAGCACAAGTGGAGAGATAGTGGAGGAGCAGAGCAGCATCCAGGTAATGTGAGGCTGGAAGCAGAAAGGGAAAGAGGGATTTTATAGAGAAAAGACAGGTGAAAGATAGGAGGAGAAAGAACACTTCACGTGCTGGTGGCTCATCCCAAATTAAGTCAGGGCTGGAGGTTTCCCTGCTCTCAATACAACCAAGGCACCAAAATGGTAGTTGAAGTGATTTAGGAGTCCTTAGAGGGCAGAAAACATGGTATAATGTACTGAAGACTGTTGCCATATTACAATTAATCTAATTTTTGTTTCCCCACTTTCAGTTTGAAAGACTATTAAATGCATCTGGAATTGATAAATGAATGAATAGACTGCCATTTGCAAATCCTCACCCAAAAGGAAAGAATGTGGCTTCCTATTAAATGGGAGATTATTACTGTCCCAACATAAGCAGCAGCATTAGCAATGAGACCAGCAGAATTAAGAAGCTTTCTGAATGCTTTGACAAATAGAGTGCTAATGTCTTTGATGAAAAATTACTTTTAGCAAGATCTTCCAAATATTTTCTTCTATTCCAACTACATTTCAGTCCCACTAGCTGTATCTGTTCTTTGCAAAGGAATTCTAGTAGTCATTGGGATATTTTGTCAACATCACTGGTCAATTACTTTACCACCAGAGCTGGTCACATGATAAATTCAGACTACTTTTTAATGAAAAATGGCTTTTCAGATTGAATCAAATTAATACTTCATTTATTTTTTATTTTTAAGGGGAAAAAGTAGAATTGTTTTTTTCTTTAAAGATAAAAAAAAGAAGCCAAAATCCATATTACTTTCTCAAAAATAAAAGATTTTTGTATTAACCCTTCCCTCACAAAAGCAGCTGTAAACAGTTGTTTTAATACCATATGCGCAAGTCTCAGCTCTCAGACAAGGATTTACTGGTTAGAGGAGCTGTTGACCTCTCCTAGATGCAGAGTGAGAAGGTCTCTCCCCTTCTTGGCCAAAACAGTCCATCATCTGTAAAGTACACTGGGGAAGTACAGTAGAGAGCTCCTTAAGTCCTGCTGGGGCGATGGAGGCAGCTGCAGCATTGTGCCCCCACTGTCACCAGCATCCAGCCGTGCAGCAGTGCTCAGCTCAGTGCCCTTGTGCCCCACTGCCACCTCATCCTCCCCAGCACAGAGAACCTTCTGCCTCGGGGAAAGAGCTTGTGTCTCGGCTACCAGTAGAAGGATCATCAGAAAAGGTTTCCTGAAGGGTCAAGGCACAGTTCTTAGTGCAGCCACTTAGGTACTGGGTGCAAATAATCGACTGTTATGATAACTCAGTTCTCTTTTTAAAACACGGACAGTGCTTGCCTGCTTCACAGGAGTGCCGGAGGCTGGCTGGTGTTTGCCAGGTTCCCAGCTGTTGTGTGGGAGAGGCAAAGTGAGTATTTGTTTAGACAGGGATTGTGGCACAGAGGTTTGTACAATGTCCATTAGCCACCATGAGGTCATCCACTAATGTTGCTAGAGTCATTTCAGCCTCTTGATCCCGTCTGAAGGCCAGCCTGAGGAGGAGAGTGAAGTGCAGTATTTATCAGCTTCTTTAACGTTGTGGTTATTCCTAAATGTGTTGTTGACTTGAAGGGGAGATTGGAAACAGTACAGGAACTCCTTTCAAAACATTATTGTGATGTTCCTGACTCCCTAACCTACTACTGCATCCTTTCTCCTTCCCAGGATATGCCTAGCTGAAGGCATGCCGTGAATCCTTGAATCTCGACTGTATGAGTCACTGGATTGCATGCTGCTAAGCCGGGGCTCAAATTCATGGACCCTGTCTAAAGTTGCTCTGAAGCTGAAGTCCATTAGTTTTAAGCCCCCAGTTGCTCTCTGCTTTCACCAGCAGAGAGGGGTCAGAACAAGAATAAATTTCACAGGCAACAGCCCAAGTATTCCTCTGGCCTTTTTGTCTTCCCTCTAGCATGTCTGCGTTGACATTTAGGGAGGCAGATGGGCTCACATTTAATAAAAAGTTTTTAAAAAATCTGCTTTGATTGGGTGCCTAAGCTATTGGATTTTATCCATGTGATTTTCTTCTGCTGCCGTGAACGTATGGGGTCAGTACATTCAAGCCCTTAAGTAGCTGTGGATTTCCCACCAGCACTGTTCCAACTCTGACCTCCTGACAGGGGAGCAGTGTGGTGATGTGGGCTGAGCCCAGTCGAAGGCATCGCCAACACCCACATTCCAGTACAAAATCCATCACTGATTGCTTATCGCCTTGGTTTAGACAAAATGCATTTTCTTTCTTTGTGTGCGTTTCTTCACTGATAAAGTGCTTTGATTTTTTTCCCCCCACTGTCTCACAGAAATGTTATAAGGGTTAATTGCAGTATTTATAAAGCATACTGACAGGAGTTTTTTTTAATTATTAATAAGACTAATGATATACCATCATCACAAGGAATTATACTGTGGTGATACCTGCTGATCCTATAGTGAGTCTGGGTTGTCAGGGGTCTCTTTATGTACTTTTTGTCCCGGTTTGCTAAAAAGTCTGAAGTTTTGGTTCTATTTTGCTCTTTTTTTTTACTAAGGTGAGAAGGCAGTGTCACGCACTGGAGAATGTACTGGAGATTGCTGTTTAAACTGTGGGATTTATCTAAGGACCACAATACAGTTTCAAGTCTTCTTATAGTAGTTCCACTGCTCTTGGACATTGCATCAGTGCAGCAAGCTTTTCCTTACATTTTAGTATTGTTCCATGGCGGGGAGTATTAAGAAGTTGGTTATAGGGCTGAAGAAGACTGCTCAACAAGGTAGCCCAATAGGGCAAGTAATTAAAATACTGATAGGAGTCTGCTGCCAGGTACCTTCTGCAGAAATGCCAATGCAAAGTTTATCAACCCACTGAGAAGGCAGTGCAGCAGCAGCAGTGGGGGAGCAGCCAGAGCGCCGAGGGCGCAGTCCGGCGTGGGTGTACGTTATGTGCCCTCTCTGCACGGCGCTGCTGCCAGTCAGATGGGATGGGTTCAACCCCTTAGGTATTCCTGCTGAAAATAACACTGGCACAAGATCCTGCCTAGAAACCTGCAGAAGAGAATTACCCACGTGGGTGCCCCTGAGCAACCAGAGCTCCAAGGGCTTAAAGCAGAGACAACCTTACGGGGGGGGCGGGGGGGGGGGGGGGGGGGGGGGCGGGGGGATTACCATGGGGAAGCCCACGGTGAATAAACCAACAGTGTTAAGTAAGTCTCTTCTCCTTCTGGCATGCCTTTGCAGTGCTTGTAACTCAGGCCTCCTCAGGCCTGGGCGACCCAGGCCCGGGCGAGTAGCTGCCGTCCTTGCTGTCCCCACCATGGGCTCCTCATGCCTTGCTGTCCTGGCTCGGTGCAGACCCCAATCTGAGCAAGTCTGTCTTTCAGCCGGCGCAGCCGAGGTGGCTACGTCTCCGGTTCTGGAGATGGAGTCCCTAACCAGCCCATCTCGGCTAACCTGCTGATTGCAAGAGGTCTCCTTCTGTCACCCAGCTTCCTGCGCCCGCCGTGCTGGCTCCCACAGCCACGCTGCGGCCAGATGCGCTCGAGGCAGTTCTCCGGTCTTCCTCTGAGCAGCAAGGTTGCCCCTATTGCCCCCTCCCCGTGGAAAATATCACTGCTGTGCAGCTGAAGTGCTCTTAGTTAAATGTGCATTTTCCCCTTCCCAACAGATGCCATTCTCCAGTTAAAGACCTCTGTCAATCAGATAGTCTTAGGCAGCTCGGAATCCCTGTTACCCCTCGTCAGTGACACATTTGCAGTGATGTTCCTTGTTAGTAAGGATTTACTCTGCGATTCTGGCACTTGTGGTCTCTGAGAATTTTAGTTGCAACAGATCAATGTTATAGCTAACATTATGAAATGAGTCTAGCAACTGGCCAGTCTGTTGCCATCTGAAAGGCATTTCCATAATTTTCCACCTCAAACACATGTTCACACACAATGGGTTCATTAACAATGAGGAAACCACATGTAGAACAGGGACCTGCCTGTCATCTCTCTGTTTCCTCAGCTACAAAACGGTGACAGTTACAGGGCTATTTAGGAAATACTCTGAGAGTCTGAACAAGAGAGACTTCTGAAATGCACAGGGTGGAAATAATGCAGGTCAGGGTGGTTCAGCTCTACTTTTCTGCTCTCACCATGGGGGGCCAAGGGGATGATAGCAATGACCACATACAAAATACAGCAACTTCTTACAGACCCAGCCTTAGCCAGGGAGAGGAGATGGAAGGAGAAGTACTGAGAACTGACAGGACTGGATATAAAGGCCAGTGACCATAACAGCCAGGCAATTAGAGACATACGGTCACAGAACCACAGAGCTGCTGAGGTGTGAAGGCAACTGTGGAGATCATCTTGGTGTGACCGTGTGCTTCCCACCCTCCCCACCCTGCACCCATCAGCCTGAACTTTTATTTGCCTGTAACTCTGCTCAAGTGCTGACCACCAGCAGTGGTCGTAACAGATACGTCTGTCCATGATGAGGATGCATCTGACTCAGGGGGTAACACCACAATAGCCAAGGGCTACTTTGAGCGATACACCCACCTAACTACAGTGCTGGTCAAGGTCCAACTCAAGCCAGGTTTGAAAGAAACTGACTTCAGTAGTATGTATGATAATATTACTGTAAATCAGTTACTTCACTCCGTAAGTGTTGGACAGCCCAGGGCCCGCTGAGCTCTCCTGCGTGGCAGCGGGCTGCACACCAGGATCCTCCTTTGAGTAGGGACACCCCTCAAGGTTACTCCTCAAGGTTGAGAGATTCCTTGCTGCCAGATTCTCAGTAGTGATTAATAGTGTGCTAAACTTTGAAATCTTAGCTAAGTCATATAAAAGGTTGATTGTGCACATATAATCCTTTAGACTTAAACAGTTGATCAAGTCTGGGACTAAGTCTGGTTCCAGTCACATCCAATCTCCCCTCTGAGAAGTAGTTTAGAATGCAAGCTTCGGAATGAAGTGTAATTTCTGAACCTCATGACTCAATGGGAGGTGCTCCCTGACAATTTTGTCTGACCCCATCTTCTCTATGCAGTAAATTATCAAGTATACCTTGCCATTGAATCTTGTTAAACTGCTGTCACATCTGCTATCAAACTTTGTTAAATCGCTGTTTTATATTGATAAACACATTGCTAGTTCTGTGTTCAGAGTGAAGTGCATCACTCCATCCACAACACTTTTCCAAGCCCCCTGCCCAAGCAGGGTCAGCTAGAGCCGATGGCCTAGGACTGTGTCTGGTCAGGTTTTGAATATCACCAAGGATGGAAACTCCACGATCTCTCTGGGCAACCACTTTCAGTGTCTGATCACCCAAACAGTTAAAAAAGATATCCGTTATGTTTAAAGAAAAAGTTTCATGAATGACTTGCATCTGTGGGCGACCTCAGTCCCAAAACCAGCACCATCCCCCAGCGCAGAAGGATACATAGCAAAACTTTACAGATGACTGATTGTACAGCTTTATGAGCAGGTGCTACAAAGGAAGTTCTGCCTTGAATCCCTTTGACAATAGGGGAATACAGATACATTTTCTAGTACCAGAAAAATGCATTATGATACTACAAGTCTCACCAAACTTCTCAGACCACATTCAGCAGGGTCCTGGGAAGGAGACCAAGGGGTACCTCACATTAACTACTTTGGACCTCAGTATATTGCTGGGAAGCTGGAGGAGAAGTCCTTGAGACTCTTATTCCGTGACAGGACCTGCAACACCAGGCCGAGTAAGAAGTCCTCCTTCCTCCAGGGCTCTCCAGAGTCTGAGACATGAGACCACGCATCCTATCGCAGCCCTCCCGCTCACCTGCTGCCCTCCCAGGAACCATCACCTTACACATGCAATAGTTCTGCTCCCTTCCTTGCCTGGAAGAATGCTACCATGTGGTAAGAAGAATCATATCTCATCTCCAGCTGTTCCTTTTTCACATCTGAAATAGAAAAGCCATGCAGGTCACTGACAGCTCAAGGAGATCAGCCTGGCTGGGGACAGAGCTGTTAGTGAGGGAAGCGGAGACAGGCATATCAAGGTTAAGCTGAACAGAAAAAATCAGGACAAACTCTGCAAGACAACCCAGAGAAGCCCATAGCATTAATACTATGGATATCACAGCTCCACTGCAACCTGATCGCCTTGGAGCCCTTTGATCCCACATGCATTCAGTATCACTGTCCTCTTGTGATGCTCATATATTGCCCATCACAGCAGTCCTCAAACAGGTGCTTGACAGCAGGAAATAGGAGGCCAATTCCCATTAAAAGATTTATTGAGCTGTGCACTATCTGCATTAAAGTAAGATTACTTATGTTTGCAGAGTTCAGAAGTCAAAAATAGTAAGGAAATGTGAAAGATAAACTCTACAGCAGTGTTAACATCAGTTTTGTTTACATCCTCTGCTTTACAGTATTCATTAAATATGTACAGAAGTACATTTCTGTATGATATCAATGTTCATATTTACCAAGAAAAACAGGTAAATAGAAATGTGTTCTATGTAATGAATGCGATTGAATTTTGCTGTAAATGAAAACATTGTTTCTTGTTTGCTGACACTTGAGACCATAACTATATGAGTTACATGATGTATAGTTTGTCTTCACATCTCATCACTTGGCAGGGTTGGTTCACAGAAGATGTGAATGCCTTAGTTCAAGCATGGATGAAAGGCAAAACACCTGCCAGTCTCTGAATACATTCCTCTTCCCCCACCCTTCTCCCCACATGTGTACCTTTTCGTGCTTGTCTAAACCACACTTTAGCCATGCAGCTTATTTGGGTTTTAGAAAGATGTGACGTTATCAGGATTCATATGTATTTAAGAACAAGGGCAAACACTTTCTTGCATACTAAACTGGTTAACACTGAGATCTTTCTCAGTCTAAGCATGTATACACGTGATTTAATGTGATTCCATTTGTAAAAAGTATGCCACCCTCTTGAGACCCTTGTAGTTATCTGCTTTCAATTACATTTGAAGTATTCCGAAAGTCTCCTATACTAATCCCATCCAAGTTGGAAGCCACATAGCTCATGCATGAGGCTGTCAAACATGAGTAGTTGCAGATGTCAGTGCACCAGTGGCAGGAATCCAGAAAGATAGATCAAGGCTTAGTCACTGAAAAATACATGCCAGCACATCTCAAGATACATAGCATTGTAGCACCTCATGAGGAAAACGTGTCGTGACAGGAAATCAATAACCTCTTGGAGGCGATCTGTTTTTGAAATATTCTTGATTAATTATGCCAGGGTGTGTTTGGCAACTTTGCCTGATCCAGCATTAACCTAATGCCTTTTGCATGAAGCACTATTGTAACTAGTCTCATAAGTCAAATCTGATGGTTCAAGTCAGGTTTTAAAGGGTCAGGTTATAGATTTTGTAATGTCTTTGTGTCCGACATTGCTGCCTTTACAGTGGTGTGTAGGCTTTTGCTATCAATCAAAATAACAATTGTTTTAACATGAACAATAGCATTTAGGACTAATTGCATATGAAGCAGAACGATTCTCCTAAATAAAGTATGTAAAACAAGTAGGGAATGTCAGTGTGTTTTCATGACAGAAGACCCTAGTTCAGGATGTTCCCCAAGCTTGTTTGCTTGTGTGCCTTCTTTGCAGAGAAGCAGCTCCGGGAGACACATGAGCAAGGCTGCACTTCCATCTTTCTTCCCCTGCCTTCCTGCACAAACTCGTGTTCCCCCCACAACAAGTTTTCCAGTCATGGAACGTATGCTGTCCCGTCTGTCTGGCAACCAATGCAAGACCCCAGCTCGTGCCTGCTGCCTTGCCTACACCCATACCACATACCCTGTTGTCCCTGCACCCCAACACATGCTGGTGCCTTACACACCCACTGAGTGCTCTCACTCTTGGTCTTACTAACCGTGTGGTGCCTCTAGACCCTGCCTTGGCCTGGCTGCTGCATCCTGAGCACAGAGTGCAAGACCTCTTCTTTTCTTTTTCCTGCAGCAGGTGCTGTCAGCAAAGCTGGGTGCAGAGCTGGGGGCCGCCTTGGTGCCTGGCCATGGCTTATCACTGGTCATCGGGTCTCTCGGCAGTAGCTGCCAGTGTCCAGTGGCTGCTGCACAGCCTGGCCCCGTGCCATTGCACAGGCTGGAGGAACGCAGAGCTGATGCTAGCGCAGCACTTTGGCCAGGGGCATGGGCACCGTTACCCAAGCAGCTCTTCCTCATGCACCTCTGCCTCACAGTGGAGTACATGCGCTTCAGAAGATGCAGGGCAATGCACATGAAGCAGAACTGGTTACAGACAGATGGCTGGCTGCAGTAATGAGAGCACACTCGCATTAGTCTGCCGCTGCTTTCTGTAATATGAAAACAAAAAGCTTAGGAGGTTACGTCCTCTAGAGTTATTTATTAGAGGAGTTTACATGTGTAATATAAAGAACTAATTAAACAAAGATAATGACAATGACTGTGAGATAACTTGTTCAAACCGAGTTGCAGATAGTTGCAGTTACCATGTGGTAGGCCAGAGTTTGACCTTTGGCTACCTCACATGCACAACACCCAATAAATCCACCTCCTCAGTAACCTTTTCCAAGATTTTAAATTTCCGAAAAGCGTCAAAGAGCCACCATTTGAAAAAGAAACTGCCAAATAATGGTTTCTTGATTTTCCCAAATGTGGAATTTCTTTCCCCAAATTATACTGGCTCAAAGCCCGGGACAAGCAATATTCAGCCCTGGACCAGTGACAGATTGAGGGTCCAATGTCTTCAGGTTAGAAAGAGGATACTTTGGCTATCATGAAGCCAAAAATATCCTTCTATGAAAGCCTTAGTGCTATCCCTGGGAGACTGCCAGATATTAGAATTTAACATGGCACATTTTATGTACAGATAAACTTTTCAAGTCAAAGAGATTTAGAAAATGTATTGATACGCATTATTTTCTCCTTTTGGGGCCTCTGCAGTTAGACTCATGTTATGGAAGGATTTGGCTTTTCAAGGGGAGGAATACTATTTTCCATTGGAGTAAAATTATTTTAAAGCATTGCTAAATTACATCTGCAAGGGTTTTTTTGTGATTTTTGTGCTAAGAATACATGAGGTTCAATGACTTTACTAGCACTTTTTCAGCATGACCTGCATAAGCAGTCAACATTCATTCATGCAAATTAAATCTTGATGATACATCTAAGTATGTGTGTGTGTGCATAAACATTGGTTTTAAGGATAATTGTAAGAGACAAGAGTATATTTCTTTGCCTAGATAAAACTTTTTGCAAATAGTAGTTGAAGAAATTCTAGGGCAAGTGTTTTAACTTGTAAGAGGCAAATAGGTTGAACAAAACATGTAGAAAAATTACTTTGCATAACATTGTGATTAACGAGTGATCCTTGCACAGGATGTATGTGTGTGTATGTTCCACACTGTTAGTGGTGTGATTTTTCCAAGGATTTAGTGGCAGAAATAAGGATTTGAAGTTGAAAGTAAATTGGGGTTTGCAGGATTTGCTCAGCCGTGGCTGAGTGCAGAGAACCTGGGCTATGTCGATTCCCTTGTATTTTAACAAAGTCTCCTGATGGTAGTGCAGTGTGTATTGCCAGGAGCTGACTGGGGAGTCTGGGCACAGCACGGAAAGAACAGAAAGACTAGCTAACTGATCCCAGCAGAAGGAGAGAGGTGACTTACGTGACACTGCACTTTGCATGTGTTTAATGATGCCTGGATACATGACATGCATTTGAAGTGGTTATATTGAATTATACAAAGGTAAAGAAAATCAATCATGTAGCAATGCTGTTCCATTTGGCAACATGGCACTGTTTTTGCGAATTTTTATATACCAGATGTGCCATGTCCTGTCCTGTCTCGTCCCTGTCATCATCTTGTTCCAAGTCCAAGTGACCAAGATTTTGATGTGTCGAGTTAAGGCATTATCTGTGCCTGCCAAACATATTGATGCTTCAGTATGGTGGTGATGTTTCAATATGGACCTGTGGTGACTGAAAGAGACCAAGTCAGAAGTGAAGATGCGTCACCTGGGGAGCTGCTGAATCAGGGCCAGGAAGGCACAGAGGGGTAACTTGGGCTGATAGGGTGGGAAGGAGCTTGAAGTAGCAGGAGGTGAGATGGGAGACAGGCAGACAGCCAGAGGGAGGCATTTGAAGAAGCCTTCAAAAGCAGAACCAGGACAGATCAAGGTAACAACTGAGAGATGCTGAAAAAGGCCAAGGTGTCTCAGAACTTGAATGAGTATATTGGCTTTCATACCAAATTTTTATTACTTCTCTATACGTGCTTACTTATCTTAGGCTGACACCCAGGAACGTAACTGAGGAATACGATGTGGTCCTTCATTCCTCCACAGCTACCCTACATGACCTCGAGTGAGGCATGCCATGTCCATCTTGCCCTCTTGCAAAATGGGGATAGGATATCCTGCCCCTGCAGATCGGGGCTGCTGTGAGGGTATGTTTAGTAACACATCTGAGGTGCTGAAGTGCTTCAGTGATCGGCACTGTGGAAATTCTATAGATAAACACCTATATATAACCTCCTTGAAACTAGTACAGTCACAGGAGTGAGATCACGTTGACACTGCTATTTCAATATATAGTATGTACTGCACGTGTCAGAAACAACGGGAACAAATCCATCAACATGAGGTGTGCATGGAGAAAGTGATACAACTCCTGTTAAGTCGGATATGCCAGGCCACTGTGTTTATCGGCAGAAAAGAGGAAAAGAGGGGGTAACCTTAAAGAGGAAGTGTTAATTTTCTTTTCTAAGAACTCTACACTCTTATACTGATTGAAAGTGTTTGGCTTGTGTTTGTTTTGTGGTGTTATTGGGTATCAGTCTTTGTTTAGATCATACAATACTTCTTCCTCCTTCCAACCTACAATAACAATTAACGAGCTGTCTGTGGCTGCCTTGGAGTGCATCTTGTGCATCAGTGTGTCTCAGTTAATAGTCATAATTTCTCATTTGTAAGAGGAAAAGTGCTACCAGCGCTTTCAGTCTCACAAGGGCTCAGACTCACTCAAGGTTTCCAATTTATTATGCACCCAGCTCTGATATCCTGCTGCTCTCTTTATGGATTAGGCTGCCTTGGTGGAAGGTATCATCCTTCAGATGACACATAAATACTCTCTTGCCAGCTGTTCCTTTCTCAGAAGTTTCTCGACGAGTAAATCATAATCATGCCCCTTGTTTTACTAGTTTCTGGTCTGGTTATCCACATTAGTCTGCTAGGAGCATGCAGAAAATGGAGCTTTATTACTGCTGTTACTCTACAAGTGGCGCTGTCTACAACTGTAGGGATTTTTAGGCCTATTATTATTGGTTTCGAAGGTGGATACACCAGTAGTGGTTTTAAATCAAGAGGAACCGGCATAGGTCATTTTACTGGTCGTTTCTGTAAAACCTTTAATCTCAAGGTGCTGCACAAACCCCCGAGAGGTAAGAAGGAGATGCAGCCAGATTGCTTCACTCGTTCTGATACGCAGCAGCTGTTTAACAACATGTAATCTGGTTTTGAGCTCAGGAAAAAAAAAAAAAAAAAAAAAGTGAAGGGTAACACCCTGCTGATGGAAACTAGGTTTTATAGAGGAATTGAGAAAGACAGAAAGCAGAGGCAGCCGGCAGACGCAGCAGTTTGCACAGCAGGGTGCAAGTGAGGGGGTTTCCATCACATTTGTACCAGTGCCAGCCCAGGGCACAGTGGCAGTGTGCTGCAGGGCACTTTCCCCAGCAGATGCTGGAGCAGCTGCCCCTGCCAGGGCAGAGGCTTGGTCACAGACACAGCTTTGGGTGGCTGATGCAACCCTCCAGGTCCCGGGCTGCACCAGTTCTGTGGGTGAAGACCCACCTGCAGCCTTCTTGTTCCCAGGGAGCACCAGCACTTACAGGACCCTCCCAGTCCATCAGTTAAAATGCTGGTGACAGCAAAGCTGCGAGGCCCTTTTGCTTATCACCAGGCTTTCGCTGCCCCTTAAGAGCGTGGGCTGAATGTCATGCCGAAGGCCTCTCAACAGAGGTCCATGGTATTTCCTTTGTACTAAAATATCCTATACCCTATAGTTTTCAGTCTGATTGAGTAACAAGTCACAGTCTTCTGTTGGTTGAAATGAACTATAATCACAACTTACACGATCCCCAAATGGTTTCACCACCCTGCAGAACTTCTGCATACTGACTGGGTATCTGAGGAAGCAGATGCTTTTTTTACATTGGACTCCTTGTTGTAAAGGTAGCTTTGAAGAGTCTCTGCAGATCAGGACTGACTTGGGAAGAAAACACTGCCGTGTTTATGCTAAGGACAGAAGATACTGATACACAAAGCTGTCAAAGGTACTGTTTAGCACCTTTTGAAAAGCTTTAACATTCCATTTAAAACACAGTTAGGGGAGGAGAAAAGGCCAAGGAAGGTTTTGATAAAAACAGTGTTAAAAAAAACAGCACTTACTGGTTGGAAGATAAAATATATAACCAGGCTTTCAAGAATGAGCACTTAATTTGCCTAAAGGCTATTACAGAACTCATTTTTAATGTACCTGATTTGCATAAAATCTTTTTTTCCAGCTACCTGTTGCAGCACACACATAAAATGGGGAAGCACAGTCCTCCATCAAAGCTCAGTTTCTTAAGCCAACACTACAATGCACTGCCTACTTGTAATGTGACTTTCCAGTCTCAAATGTCTTTAGGCACATATATACCATGTAGGGGGCTTGCTATGTATTTTAAGAGTATCTTTTGAAGAGTTACTAATGAGCAGAGTTTCTCTCAGGAAGCAGTGGCGGTGGTTCCAGGAGTTAATCCACCTGTAGCCCTTGGGGTGGCTTTTTTTGCAGTGTGTACTAATTCAGCTTCACTTGAAGGCTGTTGCTTTGGAGTCAGTCTCCAGAGTGTTTTCTGGATTAAATTCTCCATATGATAACCTTCCTGCAAATTCCACCCTCGGTTCCTCTCTGTTTTCATGCATCATTACAAGCAGTTGAAGACTTAGCAAGCCAAATTTCTTCCCCGCTTGTAGATGATGGGACCTTGGGAAGCAGTGCCGTGTGGTGGATACAAAATGGGGAGGAAATTTCAGCTTGCTGCTCTGCAGAGACCAGCACTTGCTAGCAGACCTAGCAAGTGTAAAGACCTGTCAAAGCAAAGGGCAGTGGCAGGGACAGGCAGGGACAGGGCGGGAGGGGTCTTGAGCAGGATGATGCTGTGGCTGGGTAATGGGGCTTATGGCCATGCTTCAACTCACAAGGTGGTTGTGGTAGATGGATCCTTCAGGGAGGGGTTAACAATAGGTCTGAGGGTCACTGCCTTGGCACTTCAGAGAAAAAGGCATTTGTGGCTGGGAGGGCACCTTGGTGGGTAGCACCGCAGTCGCACCAGGAGAAGCTGTCGGGGTACGTTTTCTTTCAGGTAGATGCAGTTACTGAGCCCAGGCTAAGAGCTACTGCTAACGACAGAGTTCATTAGCTCCCTCACTGCTGCCCGGGCAGGGCTGAGGGCTACCCCTGAGCCTGCGGACACCGCGGGGCTCACAAGCAGAGTGGTGCCATCCCAGCTGGTGGAGATGGTGCTCCCTGACGTACCCACAGTATTGCTCAGCACAAATCTCTGGTGTCAGCACAGTCATACAGGCAGAACTGTCTCACAGGAGTAGCTGGTCTCAGTGGGAGCAGAACAAAATGTCCAGGTAAAAATGCAGCTTTGCTTAGAAGTACTTAATCCATAAAAAAAGTATATAGCGTTGATTACTAGTGCTAGCATAGTTTACTACTATGATAATACGATACTAGTCATTGTACTCTGATTATAAATTTGCCCTTTTCTTAAAGACTTTAAATGATGCAAAATAACAGTGACTGGAAAGCTGTTACAGCAGCTAATCATCCTTGCCATTTAAACCTCTTGTTACTTAAAGTTCCTCATTCCTCAGTCTTCTGTCAAATAAGGCCCTGGAGATACCTTGACAAACAAGGTGAGACATGTTGTGTTGTCCTCCTGCCTGCCAGTTAAGTAAAAGGGAGCAGTCCCAGAGATACCACTCAGGCATCTTTGATTGGCACAGCGTGATCTTTAATGAACAGATCAAGGCGGCATCAATGGTATTTTCTCTCTAAGCCTCAGCTTCCCATTGGCCCAAGTTTATTCAGAAATCAGGTGGCAAACACGTCAAGGGGTGTGAAATTTCTGGCCACCTGCAGCTTTCCCAGCCCTGATGGATCCCACTGCAAGCACATTTGACCCCTGCTCACCTTCACTAGGCTTCAGTCCAGGTGCCAATCTGATTAAAATTTGGTATTTTTAGTTCCAGAGTTTTAATTGGCACTGTTTGACAGAAGGTATCCCTGCCTACAAATTTTCATGTTTTTTAAATTAAGGTTCTTGGAGAGGCTGAAGTGTAGGAAAGGGAAATTTTATCTTGGTTGTAGTTTGGGTCAAACATCTGAAACAGCTTTTTAGAGTGGCAGTTTCACTAGAACGTTTGGAACCGAAGTTCATACTCTGGATTTGTAAAACTGCAGTGATTGCAGGTAGCATCGCCATTTGCCATAACAGGCAAAGATTAAAAATACACATCTCTGATTTTCTCCTTACACTTTACTTCTAAGAGGATTTTGGACACAAACTCTTTAGTGATACAGCTCATTATCCTCTTCCCCCAACCCCTCCACTTACCTTTAGAAAAGAGCAGAAGGGAGAATTCAGGAAAATAATGATCTATTTTATTATATTACCACAGGAACTGGGAGGAGGGAAAGGAGAAGACTCTAGATTACGGGTTGATTGCTGAAATTATTTAAACTACTTTTTAATTGGCAAGCTGTTGAGTTGTTATCATCAATAAAGAGCGCATCAGCAAGCAGTATCTAAAGTGGTAAACATTTCAGCTGAGAAGCAGAGCTCAGAAGCTCTGTAACCGTCATTCATATAGTGAAGATTTAAGATTAAGTGACTGGATCACAAGAATACATCGTACAAGGAATATCAGGGGTGGGGGTTGGAGTTAATAGTCTTTGTTGTCTTCTGTTTTTTTCTCTGAAGAATTTATGGAGGCAGGGCAGAAGGCAGCCTCCAGCCGCCCTGCTTTGGCGGCTGTGCCGAGTGAGGTACCTTTTCCATACAGATGCAAGACATGCAGGTGAATCTCCAGGGCTTGCTTTGCTGTCAGTCCCTATTAATGGACTATGAAAGTCCTGCACAGTTTGTAGACCTCTCATCTAATAGTGGGCACTTCACATCGCAGACCACATGTAAAACATCTTTGCATTCCCTTGAAGCTGATTTATACTGTTTAAGGGATGGGGGTGGAACAAGTTGTTAGAAGATGAAGAAATTGAAAGCTCCCCTGACTGCTGTATTATCCACCTGACATTCTCCAAATGCTAGTCATTAATTACTAATGCCTTGAAAATCGGAGCAGTTACCCAATTCAAATTATGTTACATCTCTGAGCCAGAGCATTTCCATTATCTTATCATCTCCCATTCAAACAATTCTTACTTCTCCACAGTTCTTAAAGGCTCAGACCCCACTCTTGTTTCCTCTCATTTGGACCTGTTATCCACGCAAGGGTATTTCTACTCCATGCCTGTCCTGTCTTCACATTGGTGAAAATCAGTGTGGGTTTACAGGATAATTATTACAAACTTGCAAATCCAGCCTTCTAGCTCCCCCCAGAACTAATTGTGCACATCTGATGGCAGAGCTTGGCCAGCATAAGCCATAACCTTCTTTTCCAGTTGGTGATCAAGTGCTTGGGGAAGGATGGAACCTGGTTTAGGGCTTAGGCTACCCTTGCAATCCTTGCACCTGCAGACTCCCTGTGGACTGGGCAGGAGAGTTCACAGTCACGCCAAGCCCCAGAGCCAAGCTCTCAACCAAAGTAATTCCCTTTAGACACCAGCGATAACTTGGCCCCATGGTGGCAAGGCAGAGTATGTTTCTGGAGTCACCAGTAATGCTCGTCCTAGGTGAGCTGGGTATCCAGAAATGATGGGGTTTATTTTCCGGCACATTTGTTTTTCACTTATGTATATTTCATGCCTGCCAGCACTCTGAAATCTAGACATCAAGTGTTGGGGGCAGGCTAGCTGCAATTTTTCATGCTGCTGACATTAATTGGATGAACAGACCTTCTCAGAAGGGGCAGTGTAGGAATGTGTATGGGAAAATGACAAAATAAGGAGTTTCACAGCTAAATAAAGACAAGTGGCTGGAAATGGTTTTTACAGCTTTGGCTTTCATATGTTTCATTTGGGAATCTAAAACCATTTTGCACAGCAACTAGGAAATTAAGATTCACAACACCTTTCTGAAGAAGATAATTGCTCCTGTCTTACAGACGGAGGAACAGAGGTATTGAGGCTATCATTTGAAAATATGTCCCCTATTTTCAAGTCCCTAGATTGAGATACATTTAAACCTAATTCTCAGAAGCATTAAACACCTCCATTTATATTCATTCATTTGGCATTGTTTGTGCTTAGAGTCTCTGAAAATCAGATGCGTTGCCTCCTAACTTGACTGGTCAAAATAACCAAGGTGATGTGGCAAACTGCAAGGCCAGACTGGGACTGGGACCCTCATGCCACATCCCATTTTCACTCACTGACTATCTGCTTTGGATTCCTGGACAAAAGGAAAAGCACGTTCTGCGCACTCAGTTTTCCTCTGCTCTCTCAAACAATTGGACGTTATAGCTATGATATTGTTTGGGTTATTGATCAACTTTATGTAGAGTCATTTTACCTTGTCTTTCTAACCTGCAAGAAATTGTCTTCAGATTTTTGTGACGAAGATTCTTATTGTAGATCTAGCATGGAAATGCAGTGAGAATCATTTGTATCACCTGGTTTCCCCCTGTTGTTTTGTTTTTTTCAGCATACAACAGTTTTGCCCTTTGTATTAATCGAGATGAGAACAACACATCATCAGTATCCCAGCAGGAGCTGTGGACTGGCTGCAGTGTGCACCTTCGCTGTTGGCTATATTTTATGGTAAGGACTATACACACTGTGTTTTCATATCGTATTGGGGGTTTTGTACTGCTAAATTTGGGCACATATTTCATTATGGATATAATCGCTAACAGATTCACGCTGCATGCCTCGTTTGGTCCAAGACCTGGGCTTTGTCTGGTTTCCCGAGATGCTTATATTTTTAGAAAGTATATGCCAAACCTCACACAACAGGAATTTGTTGAACAATCCCATGTAAGCAGTGGTCTTTCCAAGGGTACATTTTTCAAGCTTTTTTTCAGCTAAATGTTTTTCTTGGACCTTAGTTTTATTGCTTAGGGTTTTTGTTCTATCAAATAAAGTTGAGAATAGGCAAATGATTTCCTGTATCACTATTTAAGTGGCAACAGAAAAGATAGAATATTTTCTTCTTTACTACTTCATAAATTCTTTCTGTAAAATTGATTACAGAATAAGCCAGTAATCCAAACACTCTGAAGTTTGTTTTAAAAAATGCAAATGTTTGTGAAAAATAAAACTAAAACAGAAATAACCTTTCTTATACAACATTAAATTAAGTCTTTGGGCAGTTTCTATTCAAACACCTGACTTAAGGGACAGAATTAATTTACTTTGGTCATTCTAGCATTTTATTTTTCATGAAACCTTTTATTTACAATGCTTCTTTGATACCATCTATCCTTTATCCTTTCTGCAAACATTTCATGACGACATGTTCACTTCTCATATGATTTCTTCTCACCTCACAACACCCTTCCCTCAGCTAAGGGGGTATTTTCCAAAATTTTGGATAATACTGCTTTTTCCACCAGTCAAGTGAGATGAAACTAATGAGAGGCACACAGGCTCAAGGCAGTACTGTCGTACTGCTTCAACAATGCAGCTTACCCCTTCGGTCCAATGAAACAGAGGCCATTACTCATACACAGCCACGCACACTGAGTGATCATAAAATGCTAGTAATCCAGCTGAAGTGGGATGTTTTGTCCCAGGACAACAGTCACATTCTGCCATTTGCTTTTATAAACATACATATTCTTCTTAAAAAGGAGTAATATTTGTAATTGTAACATAAGGACAGCCTCATGCAAAAAGGCACGTAGTGATTCCTTCAGGAGAAAGTAGTTTGGGGTTTTTTTTACCCCATATATAATAATACGTAAGTGTGATACTTCACAACCTTCCTCTGAAGGGTACCTGGAGACGGGCTGGCAGAGTTACTGTACCTGTGATCTGACCTCCTATGGCAAATCCTTCTTTTCTCAAAATGATCTGAGTAGACAGATGCATTAGTATTCAATAGGAACAGCAAATTGAAACAGTCCAGTTCTGCAAGTGAAATAAGATGAGATGTTTTAAGAATCTGTTACAGTATCAGTGTGATACTCCTATGGCATGATCCTGCCTACTACAGTGCATCTGCATCCTACAGCTGCAAGTGCAAGGTAAAAGGAAATTGTAGGACAAGTGAAGCAGGGGAAGAATATTCTGTATTAAGAAATTAACTACTAAGCAGATACTCAATTACAGCCTGTGATCATCTCCCTTCGCTGATTTATTGGTTTTGTCTGCATGTACATTATTTCCAAACTGGATTGGGCTAATCTCAAGTGGACTCACCTTCTTCCAAATTGTGATTTCTCTAAAGATGGTCTGAGACATTTGTTTGTTCAGCCTAAAGGTCATCTTGCTAAATTTTGCACTTGTAGCCCATTTCTCTGGCTACTTCTGTGAAAGAAGGCCTTTGTGGAAGACTGGAGGCAGACACAAGCTACACTGTGCCATCATCTGCAAGTTCTGCATGTCTTCAGCCTGCAAGTGTTATTGAAGTTACCAGTACGGTGTATCTCAAGTTCACAGGTTGGAAAAATCTATCAGAAAGTGTGAAAAGTGAGAGTTTTCTCATCCTTCTCACTCGGAGCATGCCTGCCTTTCATAGATGAAGTCCACTATCTTCCTGCTGCTAAGTGACCACATTGAAGTAAAGACCTTAATCACTCAGTGGGTTTCGAATTACTTATGTCCAATTTACTGCCCTTGGTGTACCATTTAGACACCTCAAGGGTAGCACAGTGCATCAAAATGAGACCTGCAAATGACCTAGTTACATATAGCCTGGTGGAATTTCCTTCCTTTGTACCTTTGGTTGTCCATGGGTCCCCTGCTGGGGCTCAGTTCTTGGTTTATGGTTTTTTGCTAAGAAGTTAGGGATCTGCTGCTTCAGAATTTGTCCTTCTCCTACAGCGTTTTTTCCTCACCAGAAGTGTTTTCACTGCACCTCTCTCAGTATAAAGTGGAGACAGTTGCTAATCAGATGTTCTCTGTGTTTTGCCCTTGTATTTTGAACTCTCTCTCCACCTGAGCTGAAACCTTCAACCCGTGCTACATGATTTATGTATCACATCTCACTTTGTACTGTAAAGGAGCATACAGGAAGATATTGATTAGGTTTGATTCTGTTAACGCATTTTTTTCAACTCCACGTAGAGGAGAGCTTCTGTTATAAATGAGAAAACAGGCAAACAATTCTGATAGAATTGCTGAAGTTGGAAGAACATAGCTGAAAAACTTGATAGCCCCTGAGCATTATTCAGAGACGTTATCTGAGAAACTTCCTTTCCTGAAGAGTAAAACTTTTTTTTTTTTTTTTTTTTGCATTCTCTCCCTTCAGTCAGAGAGCATTTGAGTAGGCACACTTAGCTCATGTGCTCTCTGTGAGGGGGAGCTCTCCCTTGCTCTTAAGGAACTGTGCTCAGGCAGAGCATTCACAGATTTGCATTGCCTGTTGCAGACCATACATGGACTTTCAGGATCAAGGCCATGGGCTAAGATGGGGAAGGCCAGTTAGTTTTATTTAGTATGGCTTGAAAAGGTCACAAGTTGTATTGAATTGTTAAATCTAGACAGTGCTAAGAAAGCCCAAGAGCTTGCCAGTACTACTAGAAAATACTGCCAATGGGTGTATGGAGTTGGTTGTCAAGGAACAGAAAAGAGCCAGAAATGTGTTGCTCCCTGTAATAAGAATGACCTCATGGTAAGTAATATCAGAGTCTAATAGGTCCCTAAAATAAACTGAGACAAATACGTTTATTTTAGTTGGTTTTCTTGTTCCCTCTGCATTAGAGTGCTTGAGGATGCCAAAAAAACAGACCCTAAGAACCTGACTCCACTGTTCTAGCCATGCTGGGCTACGTGTTTGGGAGCAAAAGACTTGATGCTGCTCTCTTGCTGCTATCTCAAATCCACTAGGAGCTGCCTCCACATGTGCCAAGCTCGGACTTGCTTCATTCTTTCATTCTTTGATAAATCTAATTAAAGAGCTTAGGCACCTTTAAGCTTTCATTTCAAAATAAAGTTTCTCCTGAGGTGACTTTAGGAGAGTTCTGTAGATTTGCTGAGGGAGGCGTTTAGGCAGGGTAATTTGCTGAATTCTTCTGGAATGAATTTAAGAAAGGAATGTCCACTGAGAATTTGGAATGCATTTGAGATGGATGCTGTCAGCCTTGCTGTAGGATTTCCACTAGCAATTCTCTATAGAAGGAGAGGAAGATCAGAAGGAGTGGATGCTGGCAAAGGGATAAGGGATAACTGCTAGGACAAACCTTGACATTGAGAAGAGAGGGGTGGAGAGGCAGGGCGTGAAACTTGGTGGCAATTGGCAGCCATATTGATAAAGAAGGGCAAGACTGAGAAACCAGAAGGATTTCTGAGGTTGCTGGTGCCGATGGAGCCAGAGAGACACAGCACAGCTGTACTAGCGTGTGCTGAGGGTCTGTATGTGGGGGGTGTCATGAATGCATTTGGAAGTGATCACTGGGGACAGAAGTTCGGTAGAGAACAGAGGAATCAGTGGCTGGAGAAAAAGCAAGGGAAAAGTCCTTAAGGCAAGTAAAAGAGCTGAACCATGGGTTCGAAGAGAAATGGGTGAGGAGATGTGCAGCTCACAGGTCAGCAGCTTGAAAGCAGAAATCATGCAAATCAGTAGGAACGACTGGGAGGGGGAGAGAGAGACAGGCTTTGAAATCGGAGTGGAAGGCTGATGGAGAGGTGGGTGATAGATGAGACAATGCAGAGGAGGAGAAAAGAGTTGCAGCCAGAGCTACTCAGAACAGGAAAGAGTAGGAAGAAGTAGAAGCAGCAGAAATAGGCCAAGAGAAGATTAGCGTCCCCTGTACCTGACCCAGAAGGAGGGTGGGAGAGCAGAAGTGCTTTCAGCAAGAGAAGGCTGCCTGGATCCTCAGCCTGTTAGGTCTGACATAGCCATTATGGACTGTTACATTCTGGCTCCCCTCCACCTCCACATCCTCAAATGTTTCAGTCAAAGCAACAGTACAATCACAGATGACATGCATGGATAATACATTCTCACTTGCTTATGCAGCTCCTTAAAATATAGCTCAAGAAGGCATAGCAACTATTACTAAATTTAAAATGAAATATTATTTATCGAAATAGATCACTTGCAAAGATGACAACACCTTGCAGCAAATCATGAATCTGTGGAGTTTTCGTCTTTCTAGCTACCTGTACATAAACACAAATTTTTGCTAAAGTTTTTTTCATCTCAGAGGATGACCACAGTCATGCTGGGTATGTTTTGCATGTGACATTATTTGCAGCTGCAGTTTTCCAGGACTTGTCTTCTTCTGAAGGCATAACTACTCCATACCAGTAGCACAGTCCTATGACCCACGTACTGTCCAGCACCAGCCAGCTCAATGGAGAAGAATCCAGTGTAAGAAACTGGGTCAAGAGGGGGTGATTGCTGGTTTTTCCTAACTGATGTCTGTTTATTGAAGTTATTTTCAGGTCTTTAAAATTTCTAAAGAATGTACATTCGTAGTGTAGGTGACTTAGGCCTGGCTGGCTGGTGTCATAAGAAGCCCAGAATCTTAATGTGGCTGAGATCTTAGTAATTCTGATTAGATGCAGAACAAGTTGTCCTATGTTTGTGGGGCAGGGGAGAACAATCATAAAGATTTATGAAATGTGGCTCACATCAGTCAGTATTAGAAACCAAAAGTAGAACAGATTTAGTGTGGGTCATTGTGCTCCTGCCTCTGAAAGCACAAGGTTGGTCCCTACTCTATAACCACAAATGATGTGTTCATTCAAGTTTTGAATGACTCAGCTGCTATAAGCCTGTCATCTCCTTTGGGAGACATTCCACAATTTAATAGTTCTGGGTAAAGTTCTCACCTTTTGTGGAAAACAAAAAGAGTGATGCTAGGGTAGATCATGAAATAAAAGCACAGCAAATACCCACGTTCTGTTGTTTGGTAAAGAGTAACGCAATGGGAACTGGCCTAGGATTTGTTTGGGAGCAAAGATTCAGCCTTCCTTTCTGCCAGTCACTGGAAACACGAACAGCACAGAAGATGTGGGAAAGGATTTGCTGCTGGAAGAAATAACCAGAAGGGAACTGCCGTAGTAGGTCAGAGCAGTCATGTATCCAGGCTGTAGGTGTAGCCAATGTCAGATGCTTCAGGAGAAGATTTAGCAGGCCATTTTGGAGTAACCAGCCTGTAAGTTTTCTTCCAAAACCTATATCAAAAAGCAGATGATTGGATCCTTCAGTCTTGGTGGTTTATATACCTTGTACTCTTTGAACTTAAACATACTGTACACATTCTTATTGCTTATACAGTCTCCTGATTTCAGAAGCTTGCTAGAGTTGCATGGTACGGCCCAAAGAAGAGGAGTGGACTAAGAAGAGTGGACTATGTAGATTTCCAAAATTGTACACTTCAAAACTTTTTTGAGTATCTTCATTTCAGTGATGTATCACAGAAAGATAAAGCATTCCAGAGGTTAATTAGGTATCATTCAGAATGATATTTCCATTATCAGATTTTAATTTCTGGTCTCTGAGTTCTGTTGAGGTGCCTCTTCTGTTATGAGAATGAGCCCTGGGACCTCTTCAGCCATTTTATGACATGCATTGTTGTTCTGTGTCCTCTCATTCACTGCTCTTGAAACATTACACAGCCCCTCATCTAATAGTTTCTGTTTCCAGAACACAGCACTGATTGTTGTTTGGCTGTGGACTTCACTGAAGAGCTCAGCTGGGGCAGGAAATGAGCAGAGACTTTCGGAGTTCAGCCCACAACATACTGCCAGACTGTGATGCCTGTGCAAGTACGTTCAAACTCCTGTAGCTGAGGGCAGCCATCACGAAGGAACAACCATTTTCTGCAGCATGCCCCCCACTGCAAAATCCTTCGGGTGTTATGGTGATTTGCCATGATGTCCACGTGTCGGTCTTGCTTCTACCAGGACTAAATTTCACACATGCTGTTGTAACAGCTGCATTATTCAAAGCAACAGGTAGAGCACTTATAAACCACAAGGCTCTGAAAATTTTTTGTAGTTACTTTTCCTCATTAACAAAAGGTCTATGGCCAAAGAATAAATGTACATGTATCTTTTCTGCATAGTTTTCATTTCCTCCTGATTAATTTGATAGGAGAGATATGCAACATCTACTGTATACTAGAAGTGAAAAACAGCTACAAAGTCAAATTTTTGACAGATTTGTTAAAAAGAAGCAATATTGTGTGTTTTAAAATAGCTTTTTCTGATTTCTACACCAGCTGGTTGAAAATTTCCCAAAATCACTGCTTCTTTTAACAGACATTTTAATTTGAATACAATGTGCGAATATTTCCGTTCCTTCTTTTCTTACCAGTTATAACAAATGGCTAGATGAGCTCGATGATGTGCAACACATTCATCTTTGAAAACACACAGTTATGTCTATATGGACTGCCATGGAACCAAAACACAGGGAGGTTCAAGATAATTTTAACTTCTGAAAAGTAGCCGGTCCAGTTTTAGCTTAAACTTTTTCTCCTCAGTTTATTTTTGTCTAAATGACCTATTTTTTATACCTGTTCAATAACAGAGTCTTAAATTGGATCTAGATTTGCACTCCTAAGTAAATCTTAATGCATGCTCCCCTGTGCTTGTCTAATAATGAGGTTAGACAGGAACAATGACTACTAGAATTGCAATGTTGAAGGCATTCATTAACATCAGTAATCAGCAATCTTGTGTGGAAGCTTTATGCCTGCGTTGATCAGACCTTTATTGTGCGGCATCAAGATAGCTTGTATTCAAGCAGGAACCTAAGAAAGGCCATCAGGTGAGGTTTCCATGGCAGCAGCCATCCCTTTGTTGTTCCCGTTTGTGGTATAGACAATGCAGGAATAGCCAGTGTGTCACTGCTCAGCAGAGAGAAGGCTAACATTACTCCATCCCAAAGTAGTGAGCGGTGTGGTACAGCTCATTTTAAGAAAGATCAGGGTGGCTGCTCAGGTGGGTTTGTGACCATTGTTTCCCAAATGGCACTCGGTGCCTCTTGTGCTCAAAGCATGAGTTCCTGCGGTGTGACTGCACCAGGGGCAGGCGTATGACAGCTACGATGAACTCAGGAGCAGTGTCACCAAGCCATGCGTGGTCTCCTGCGCTGGGTGGCAGAGAACGGAGTGCCTGAGCTGTACTCAAAGACTCTGAACTAACCCAAGATCACCGACATTCGGGAGCTCATCAGTGACTCATTGGTTGGATTGAGAAAATATTTCCTCTTTCCAGCATAAATGCATTCTAGTAAATGCCTCTTCTGCTTGGTTCATGAAGTTGGCTGGGTAGGTGCAGTTTAGAATGTCCCTTGAAAAGTCCCTCTTAGAGGTGTTTTATAGTGCTGGGCAGTTTTATCACACCACAGAAAATAAGTGGAAAAGAAGCACTGGCTTTTTTCCAAGTTTTTTCCTTGGAGCTTGTTTTTCACAGAATGATCATAAAACACAGGCAAATGAAACTGGAAAAGGTTAGGCAATAACAGACACTCCCTGCTAAGCCAGCCCAGGAGTGGAGATCCTCCCATTACCCTCTACCCAACTGCCCCATCTTCGTATTTTATCAAGAGGAGCATGGTATCCCCGGTTACCATGGGTTACACAGGAATCCTTTATTTTTTTTCACAGATACCTCTGTCTTGTCAGGTTAATTCTGGAACAGAAGACTGTTGTGAAAAATAAATGTAAAGTACAGAGATCATTTTCCATATGTGAACTCATTTGGAGAAAGGGTTTTTAATTTGCATTTAGATCATGCAGATTAATTTACTGACACATGTAAATTCCTACATGAAGTGTCCAACTGTTAAGGGTTTGGCTGCAATAAAAGCTTTTCTAAGGAGGAGGGAAGCTATGACAACCATGTACATTTTCCAGGGTGTTAGAGAATCATTAAACAGAGATTCTGTATTCTCTGTGCGACAGGCATTTATGATCACAGTTTTGGGTGGACTTCTGTGTCTCTGTCCTTCAGGAACCTATGACTGTTGATCTAGTGATTGGAAGTCTTTCTTAAACAAACAGAAGTCTCAGAGAGGCAGAGATTTACATTCTGGAAGAGAGCCCAGCAGTTCTCAGGCCCCAGCATCTCTCCACTGAGCACTTGTCCCGGTTAGCCTCTGTGATGTTTGGCAGCATTTGCCTTTTTTAGCTTCCACCTACTGGAATGTATGGACTTGCTCTGCTCCCTCTGACTTCACCACTCACCACGTCAGATCCCAACGCAAAAGCTGTCCTTCAGAGGGTACAGGTGTCCACGGCAGTCACACACAGTGAAACCACGTACCTGGAGGGCTTCTTCAGGCTGCTCTGCTTTAAAGCTGACACCCTGTCTCTTGAGTTAGTGTACCAACAATCTCCACTGTAACTGAACACTAAAAATCTCTGTGTCACCAGCAAACTACCATCATTCCTTTTCCTTTACTGTATATTGAGCGTGGAGCTGGGCAGAATTTCACTGATGAGGTGGGGTTTTTGATTGTTTGGGGTTTTTTTTAAAATGTTTATCCTACCTGGAGAAAAATTGTTAGATCCCAAATGATACCAGGTAATGGAAAGAAAAGGAGGAGAAATCTAAAACACAGGTGCAGAAGAAATTATTCTTTCAAAATGAAGCTGAACCATATGTTCATATGAACAAACTCTGAAACTGATGCACTTGCCAGGTGTAGCGAGGAGAGCAGCAGAAACACACAAATGTGTACAAAATGAAAGAACACTACAGAAAGCAGAGAGTTGGGCTGTGTAGGAGAGCCTGGAGAACCCTAACTGCTCTTTGGGTAAAGAACCTGCTTGGAACAGAGATGGCTGCACAAAACAGTGGTGTGTATTCCTCGTAAATACAAATGCAGCAAGGAAATACCCGTCTACATCAGAACACAAAAACTGGCCAACTGCTCATATTACATTTAAAACAAAGCAGGAAGAATGTGGGAAATCAGTCATAGTTTCATCATTTGTGATGCCTGGCCTGGGTAGATGTCATCCAGGTGCTCCAGTTCCATTGAAGCTTGCAGTCCTTTTAAATAATTGCTTTTCAGGTTACAGTAGCAAAGCCTATAGCCCAAGCTACTTCTGAAAAACAGGGCTGTAAGAGTCAATACTTGTTATTTTTGTTTTGTTTCAGGGTGTGCTGGATTCACCATGTTACAGGAGTGTGGGTGTACCCACTTCTTGAGCACCTCAGCCCAGGCGTCAAAATAATCTTTTTTGCAGCTGTTACTGTAATAATTAACATATTCTACTTGGTGGGAGAGGTCCTGAACAACTACATCTGGGATACCCAAAAATGTGAGTATTGATTTAGGAATATTACCTCATTAACACTGTCAGGACTAGAGTCTGCTCCCCTGAAAGTTGGGAACGGTTTTAAGCTGGCTAAAACACAGGGGAATGACAGAAGTTCCGCTGAAACGTCTTGCCTGCTTGCTCTTAAAAGCAGCCAGATGAACAGAATGGCTGCTGGGAAGCATGATGAGCTATGAATATGTATTCTTTTTTATAACTTCCAATACTGATTTAAGAGCTATTGGCAATTACCTGAGAGGATTACAACCCACTTATTAGCTGACGAACCCATTAAAGGTAGCTAGAATAAAGTATCATTCTGTGGGAATGCTGTTAATGGTACACTTAGAAATAAAATATATTCTTTCAGTATTTTCAGATATAAGTTGTTTTCTGCTTATACATTTACTCAAGGAAAATTAATACCTTCATGTCAGTAAAATAATAGGAATGAAAGATCGCCTTAGTGCCGGGTAAACATAACTGTGCAGACTCTACATCATCTACCCTACCTAGGCCATCCGTTGCTGAGTAGAGGAAAAGTGAAAATAAGACAAACACAAGATTAAAAGTAGGTCCCTTTAATCTATGAAAGACATTTTTCATTTATCAAGTTGCCTGAAATAAGCAAACAATATTCATGTTCGCTGCAGTGGCAAATCACATCTTGACTGAAATCCATGCTCCGTGGGAATTCTGCCATTGCATGCATTGGGCCCATAACACATTGGGCCCGTACGAACAGCCTGTATCCCCTTCTGGGAAACTTAGTGTGCACTGGTT
The DNA here is from genome assembly GCF_023638135.1 of Falco biarmicus. NCBI lineage: Eukaryota > Metazoa > Chordata > Aves > Falconiformes > Falconidae > Falco > Falco biarmicus. The sequence continues at coordinate 49,937,311 of NC_079293.1, read as the reverse complement.
GATACAACATCAATTCACGTGCTAGTTTATTGCACGCACAAATTCTTTTAACAAGTCCTCCAGTACTAGGTAGAGCCTAACGCCAGAAGCTCAAAGCAGTTTTACTTGCCGTTTGCTCATATTAGCACTCAGGTATAAAGCATCTTTCTTTTTTTTTCCTCTGGAACCAGCAATCATTGGTCACGGTGTTCAAGTCTGGTTTTCAGTCCTCAGTCTGATGCCACATTCACATCTATTTAACTTATTTAATTTAATTCAGGAAAAAAGTTTCTTAAAAAGGCAGCCACAAGGAATAATTTTGCTTGACCTAAGTCCTGTATGAAGAACTGTATGTGGTGAAGAATCACATGTTCTTACTGAGTTCATGAATAAGTAAATGGTGGTAAATCCGTCACTATTCCACAGTAGGCATACCAAAATCCCTGGTTCTTGTGGCCCTCCACCCTAGAGGAGCTAACGTCAATCAGGTCATTCTTCCAACCTCTTCCAAGGTTTGGTGAATGGCCTTACTATCCTCTCCATCATTTCCTTGATTTGATTAAAGAATATTGATCCAAAGTCCTTTGTGGCTCAAACCAGAAAGCCATGAGTCACCTGGCAGTTTGCTGTGCTTGAAACACTTTGCATAAACCTAACCTGAAACGTATGGCAGGCACACCACAAGCAGCAGAGATGTTAAATAATGCCAGTCTGTCACTGTGCAAGACTTGGGAAAATACTATTAGAAAACTGTACATTTAAAAGGGGCTTTTGAGCCGTAAGATCGCAAATCAAAGCAGTCTGCCATGAGAAGACTTCAGGGGTGAGAAGGGTTGGTTTGGGTTTTGAGTTTTTTCCTTTTCCTCTGGAGATGTATTAAATAAAACCTCACTACTGACAAAATGATTTGCAGTTAGTTTTTCCAAGTTAAACCACAAACATGGTAGGCAAGGAAAAATTTGCCCTTTGTACAAGCCAGTGTCTGTCCACAGTTTTGAGGGTATCTGCATTTCTGCCAAACTATTTTATGCATCTGCAGTAGAGTGCTTCAGAAGACAGGAAAGAGGCTCTTCTAAAAGGCAAATAAAACAGCTCATTTAAAACTATTGGAAAAGTTCCTTCCAGCAGAAAGCAGAAGACTCAGGATTGGCTCTGGAGAAGCCTTGTAAACCCACTGTAATCTTTTGGACCCAGCCTCTTGTTTTGGTTGTTAAACCTTCAGCTGTGGCTCTTCCATTACGTTGGTTTGCCAGCATCAGCCAGGGCCGTTGTGCTTGGGCCGCCAGCAATGCGCAGACCCATTTGTTTCCGTGTTGCTTCTTTCAGCAAGACAGCTCTGTAGCTGTACTTTTTAACTGCAGGTGGGTCTTCTTGTTTCCCATATTGATATTAATTAACTATGTTTTTAAAGTGACTTTTGGTGTATGTACCATCTGTGCGTGTATTGCATTAGCAGGTGATCCTACTTGTGACTGGATTTTCCTCTCAGAATTCTCAAACATTGCTTCTCCTCTCAGCATTCTCAAACATTGCTTTTCTTTTGCCTTCAGTCCTCAGAAGTCTTTCTTTTCCAGCATGCAGCAGGCCCGAAAACCTCCAAAAGAAATATTTGTATTTGAGATGTCTGGCAGAGAGGGCTTAGTCAGAAGAACAATACTTGTGTCAGATACCAATAGCAATTCATTGTCCAGGAACAGGCATATGAAATAGCTGAATGTTTTCATTGCCAGAAAAAACACAATCTGCTGCCCGGCCCAGACTTTGCTCAGCATAGAAAAGAGACAAGTCCTGCAGCAAGGATAAGCTTTTTGAGAAGCTCTATACTCGGCCCTCCTGGCATTACTGAAGGACGTGGCTGCTACAAGAAGAGAGGCGCCCTGTCAAGAGTAATTGACTCTTCATTCTTGTACTCTCAAAAAAGGGAGATGTACTTGCAAATATTTAAAAATCCGATGTTGAAATGGAGGGGGCCTTAAAGCTATTGAATTCTGAAACATAATTTTTAAAACTTCCTTTCAAATAAAGTCAGCTGCTTCACTTCAGCTATAATAACATCTACTTTAATTTGCTTGTAGGTAAGCAGAGGAGGTGAGGGAACTAACTGTTCCCAGACCCCTGCAGCTGTCAAAGGCTGAGCGTGCAGCAGGGGGTTAGGCTGGTTTGAAAATGGTCCAGAGGGAGGGAGGATTGTGCGGTTCATTACTGGACAACCACTGCCATCAGGTGTGCAGATACTCTTTTCCTTCACAGCAGGTGAGTTAACATGTGAGAGCATGGGAGCAAGTAGGGAAGAAACAGGAGCAATAAAGGGAAAGAAAGATTAATGCATTGGAAGAACCTCTCTAAGTAAACTCTTCATTTTTATTCATTGAGAGATTGTTAAAAGCTGTTCTCCATACATTTTCAGGTATTGAAGAAGGAAAAGAAAAGCCAAAATTGGACTGAACAACAGAGGCAACATGGAGGATTGTTTCTGGCTGCATGGAAGATTTCTCATCCCCAACAGAGGTTGGCGTGGAGAGGAATCTTTTGGAAAGGAGGAAGTTAAATGGGCCCTCTGCTCAGTGCAAGGATATTTTGGGGTTTTATATGGAGGGAAAATGATTTTAGTTAAGAATAATGATGTTTCAATCTCCATTCCTATTTCTTCATGCTTGCATGTGACATACATATATAAGATGTATATTTATCTCCACGGCACTCTCAATGAGCATTTCTTGCATCAAATAAGTCATTAAACCATTAAATCATTAGAACTTTTCCACCAAGAACAATGAGTCCATCCTCTGTATTGTTTGAGAAAAGCCTAATCAGATAGATCTAATATGGAGAAACAAAACAATCCTATATATTTCAAAGTACAGTGTGAAAATACAATAGAAGTTAATTGCATGAATGTATCTGAAGAAGAATTCAATCTGACTGAAATATTAACGTAACACTATGTAACAGCTGCCTTAAATCAGTGATGTTAACAATTTTATCGGTCCAGTAAATCCTTATTTGCAGTGTTAGACTACCTAAATACGATGCAACTTTTCTTAAACAGACCTAAATAAAGATCAAATTATCCCTCTGTTTCTGTTTCTTCATGCTAATTCTTGAAATTCCAAATGGATTGATGACATTTGAATAATACATTTTCAGGTTTTCCAGCATCAACTGTAGATGATATTTCTACATGAGGATTTTTCTTCTTGTTTTCCTAGTACAAGACCTGATCCTGCATTTTCAAGTTGTAAGTTCTCAGTAGATGGGCTGAGCCATTAGTGTTGTACCAGAGAACATTTAAGTCTTACTTCAGGAAGGCACGTAAGCAAATATTTAAAGTTAAACAGTTGCCTGTTTGTATTAGGAATTCAGTTGCAAAATACTAGTGATCATTTAAACTTGACAAGATTCTGTTTAGTTATCAGACAATCAAGAAAGAACTCTAGTAGGCAGAAAAATTGTCTAGAATTTAAAAAGTGAAAGGAATATTTTTCAGCAAAAAATTTTTTATAAAAAAGTAACTTTAAGATCCAAATCTCTTGGTATTCACATCACACATTTATTCATTAGCATATTTATATGTATTTATTTTAACACATACAAAGTACTTCAAAGATGCATGATGTTAATGTGTGATTTTTATTAAAGGGATTTCTGCAGAGTTTTAATATTACTTAACCATGTTTCTGCTCTGGAACAGTTCTGGAGGAACCTGGTCTCATGCAACTCATGACATGCCTCCACAGTATTTTTTTATATGTACATGTATTTATGTACACACTAATGTACATGTACTTATGTACATAGTAAAAAGTGCACAAGTTCAACAATGTTGGTTTTGGTTGGTTTCCTTCAAAATTAAGGCTTCTGTGATTATATTGTCTTTGTGACTGTCTGCCTGTCCTCAATAATTTTTAACTTGTTGATCAGAATTGCAAAGATTTCAAAGCTAGGCAAGTTACTAGAAAGTTCATGGAAATAAGTTGCCAGATAAAGAAGGAGGACCTCATCTGATGGTCCCACAGAGGGAGAGGACAGGACACACAAAACCAGCAGAATTTGGAAGCAAATTAGCTGTAGCCGTGTGGCCTTGTGTTAGGGATATTATATTCTGGTCCTGAGCTGTACATTACATATGCAGTCATCCTGCAGTATGGTTACTCTTTCCACAGGTAGCTAGGACTTGATTTTAATAGATGGTTGTTATTGGAGGCGGTAAGATGTCTGTTATATGCAACAGGTTTTCCAAACTCAGGAAGGAAAGAAAACATGGATTCAGTCATGCGTAGTGAGCTAGGAACTTATGGAATGTTTAAAGTCACTGCTTCTGAAAGCTGTGGTGGCACATGGAAGTACTGGTGGGCAGTGAATGTGCTAAGGAATCTGGCTGTACTTTCCAACAGCAGCAGCAGCAGTGACGGACATCCCCTTGTGACAGATTATCAACTGCAGCTTAGGGTGGGAAGCCCAAAGCACAAACCCTGTCGACTTGTTTGTCATTTGAAGAACTTGAATGACTTGTACTCTGCTGTTAAGTCTAGTACATTTTTGCAGTTTTTTTCATGGGGATTGTTTCCTTCACTGCATTCAAGAATTCATTCTGATGGAAGGATTGTGTTAAATAAAAATAAATGCTGAAATGCCACACAGCTGTACACACTCTGCTAGAACACACTCTGAACATCTCTGCTGTATTTATTGCACAACTGAATGGCTGAGACCTCAAAAACTGGCTGTTGATGGAAAGATTCCTCTTTCTCAGCAAGTTTTGCATCTGCTCAAGATAAGTTTTTCTTCTAATAACATATTGGTTTAGGTGATATTGGAAATGTAATAAGAATATAAAGAGAACAGAAACATCGGAGACCAAAATTGCATAGCTGAATCCATAGGTAGGTGTGCAAGTAAAAGAAGACTCCCTTTCAGAGGTACAGCATAGGGACACTTTAAATTGTCATCCTTCGTATCTGTGAATTTGTGAATATTCAGCACCTCAAAAAAAAAAAAAAAAAAAAAAAAAAGACTACCAATCTTAGATCTTGCTTAAGCCCCTGAGGTTAGCAATGTTAGCCAAAGGCACTGTATGTGCCACAAAATGTGGTGGGTTTCATTTGGTTTGAGGAAATTTGTAGTATTCCAAGAAGGTTTGAACTCAGTTTGTCTTCTCAGATCTCAAAAAGTCCTCCACCTGAGAACGATGAGCTTTGAATCATCATATTTAAAGTCAAAAACATTTTAGAGCATTAAATCCAGCCTATGATGTATGAACCATGATATAAATAACTTCGGGGCCTGTGTACCCAGAGAGCACTCTTCTAGACTGTGTTCATTCCCTTTAGAATTACACAATCCATCATTCTTAAGAAAGATGATGGATGAATGATGACTAAAGTAAAAGTCACTTGTAAGCTTGCCAAATTTCAACCATCTTGGCTGAAATTGTCCCTGAAAGGTATTTCTCTTGGGGGAACTATTTTTTTGGTGGAAAACTTTTTGTCAGAACAAGTCATCTATTTCAAAGTGCAAGTCTATGAAAAAAAAATCATGTCTGGAAAACTTTATTCTTCTCTTGCTGTGGAGTTGGGTCTTTGGAAGAAGGATAGCATCTATGTTAGTAACACTTCTGAATTTATGGGGAAAATATATTTGTCTTTGTCAAAGTTTTAGAAAAAATATGCTTGAACATATGCATGCACAGGTAATTCTCCAAAGTGTTTATCAACTTTGGGGAATCATCCATCTTGTGGCTGAACAGGATTTTTCCTACCATCCCTGATCTGTGGTCCTTCTCCAGGTCTGACTACCTAAGACGCACACCAGAATGGGGACTCCCCAACTTTGGTTCCCATGTATTGTCAAAACCTCCCCAAAGCTGCCTAGAACATGTATGAAGGAAGCAAAGCTTTGATGAAAACCTGAGTGACGAGAATAGGTTTTAGATGGATAAACTAAGTGAAAAAACTCCAGCTTTTCCCTTGAGGACTGCAGTAAAGTTAACTTAGTAATTTTTATTGAGTATGTCATAGCTGTAATGATAAACCACATAGAAAACATAGACAACCCTGTGAAAGAATCATTAGTTTTGTTGTCAAGAGAATAATATAGCATGCAGTAAATAAGGCAGGCTGCCACACCTTGAACCACAAGGAAAAAACAAAATACAGTTTCATCATTCAGTGGGCACCATCCATCATGTGGTATGAATGAGGCAAAGGAAAAAATATTGTGTGATCATCTAATTAAAGGCAGTATCATACTTCATACTCACAAGGGGCCAAATTAATGTTGAACTGGTTGCCTTCATTCTGACATTACCTCACTCTTGAATGCCTGGCTTTGCAATCTTAATAATACTCTCTTGACTTAGTATAGAACACAAAAAAAGAGGGAGATTTTTTTTAAGTCCAGTTACAAAGTCTAGCCACAGAGTTGCCATGAATTTCAGCATGAACCTATCCCCCGTTTGGCTTCAGAAAGCTCATACTCGCTTCCTGCATGAATTTAGCTACCCCAAAACTTATATGCACAGTTCCTATACCACTCTGTTACAAAGGGATTGCCATAATTTGCAATCTTTCACCATAATTTCAAAATTAAATTATTTTAATCTGCAGTTTGGCTTGTGTGTGGTAAAACTGTTGTTTGCTGTCTCTCTGTAGCTACTGTTGCCTAATTTTAAAGGAAAATGACAAATATTTTTCACTATTTGTAAGCTGATACTTTGTTTCTCTGCCTACATGAGTAACAGCTAAATTACCACCAGTGCATGTCAAGTACTTGGACACTGTGAGTAGACTGAAAAATGGCTGTCTATTCTGCAGGCTCCCATGTGGCAGCTTGTAGTGACAGTGTATGAGGCATACACTTCTTAGTTTTCCCTATTGAATTTGCTTTTCAAAGACTATTTCAAATCCTAAACAACAATTTCTTCTTCATGTTTTGTTTCTGTAAAGGTTGGTCAATATACAGGGCTCTGATAAACACTCTGGTAGCCTTTGAAGACCATTAGACTGAGCACTGAAAGGGTTTATAACCTAAAATTTGAGTTATAGTCCTGAAGAGACCATCAACCTGAGGTTAGCATCACTGAGGTAGGTTTGGTGTTCCTGCCCTGGGAGTAAAGGAGCAAGCAGTAGGAGATGTGTAGGTGAGGTTGCCTCTGAATGCAGCCTTGGAGAATTGACACTACTAATCCTGTCTTTTAATGCGCCTGTTTTTCATGTGAACAGGGGCAAATGCTGGCATTTTCCATCTGCAGCAGCAAAGGACAGCTCCTAATCAAAGCACCGTGCATCCTAGTAGAAGAAGTCAGCTCCACTACGGTATTCCAGTTGCTCTGCTCCTGTTCAGAGCTTCACCTGCTGGTCTACCCAGCTGCTTAAACTGCACACAGGTCTTGCAGGGAAGGAAAGAAACCTGGGAGTGTTATCATATATTTGGGCCATTATGTTTGCCCCAACATGTATGAACATGTGTTGTAGAAGTGCAGGTGTCTTCCATGCGTCTTGTCTGCAGTATTAAACCTGAGGTTTGACTATTGCAGAGGTCCCAGGAAAAAAAAGCAGCTGCAGGTTTGCCTTTCTACAATGGCGGTCATCTCTCCTCTTTCTGAAGCAAGAGGAGCAAAGGGGAAAGGAAATTAGCGTTGAAAGTAAAAAGAACTAGCTGTTAACATCTGTGTAGAGTAGTACTTAGGTGCTTGCTGAACTTAAAAGTGCATGCATAGATGCTTTTCAGTGCAGGGGCTTTGCTGAATGAGAGGCAAGTGGACTTGCAGGTGCGATGCTTTCTGTAGTGCTTTTAATGACATAATGAACTGAAAGAGCTTTTTGTACTTAGAGTGAAAATAGGTCTTTTGAGCATAGTGACTTCCTCTTGTACTATTAAGTAACTTTAAGAACAGAACTGTCCAATTTACAGACCATAAACATCAAATATATTTAACATATAGTCTCCAAAATAAGCAATTTTATTTTTATCAAAATGCACTCCGTTCTGTTCAAGTAACAGATGGAAATCAATGGATTTTAGTGTAACTCAGAAGAGGCAGTTGTAGTTTTATTCCCCTAAGTGCCCTTTTCTTGTTCAGACCGCAGCTGTAAAGGGATTGGAACCTCAATACAATACATGCCAGCACGGAAATTTGAAAGGTAGGCCACAGACTTCGTGGCCCACCAGAGGAGGCATCTGCTGTTCCTTAGAGCTGAGTAAAATAAAGCAGAAGTAGAATAGCATCTTTTTCATATAATTCATGTTGTAGTTAGTCATCATGTCCAAGTTCACCATTTTATATATAGCCTGGGTATTAAAAAGTAAACATCTACCATTAGGCTGGAGAAGTATCTCCACAGTGTGCATTCTAATTATAGAGATTGCTATGGTACAGTCAGTACTAGGACATAATATCTCAGTGCTTTTTTAATATGCAGATCGTCCCCACTTTATGTATGTTGTTTACATAGAAGTTAAACGTGCACATGCATACAGATACATATATACACACAGACATGTATACACATGGACACACATGATCTCCTGTAGAGTCAGATGTTAAATGGCCGTTAGCTGGAAAGGAACCAGGCACTGTGAAAGGTGTCATTCCTGACCTGGGCAGTAATTCCACCATGACATAGCAATAGGGATGATGTGCGGCTGCAGTACTCTGCAGTACTGCATTTCTGGATGTTTAATTTTGCAGGCAGAGCCATGCCTGGCTAGTTTTCTACATATAATCGTCTTAACTTCTTTACTATGTAAAATAGAATAAATTGCTCTTACTCAATAATGGTTCCTAATTTGACTTCTAAGTTTACATCTGACAGGTGTAATGGGATAAAAGAGAGGGAGGTCACTCCTTTTCTGCTACTGGTATTAAGCTGCAAACCATTTTCTCTAGAGATGGCTTAACAGGAATGTCGTTAGTCACAGAGTGGGAAGAGGCAATTAAGCACACACTTAGGCAGCAAAAGTGTGATAACAGAGGACCTCAGCTACCTGTGTGTAGTCTGGCCAAGAGTCACCATGGAACAAGTTACAAAGAAGGAATTTCTTGAATGATTGGTTCTTGAAACAAGTGGCTGTGGCGTACACAAAGGCAGGGAGGGCTCTCAAACCTGGGTGAAGCTCAGGAGCTCATTGGAGACATGATCCCAGCTGAACCATTAAGCAGTACTGACCACAACATGATTACAGTCACCCTGCCTGAGGAAGGGAAGGTACCAAGGCTTTGTACAGTGACCCTAAACGTTGGAGAGGAGTGGTGGGGAGGACAGGAATGTGGGTGGGGGGAAAGATGTAAAAAACTGTCACCATCTGGAGGTGACTTGCCTCCAGCAAACTGTTCCACGAAGGAGCTCCCTTGGCACAGACAGTGGGAGCTTCTGCCATCCAGCAGGAACGTTTTGCAGTGAGCACTCATGAGGCAGCTCTGGGGACCTGTGTAAGAGAAGATAAACTAACCTGGTTAGAAAAATCACCTCAGTTAGGTGTAGCCTACAGCTAGGTACACCTCCAGTCCAGCACTCAGTCACGGTGGGGTCGGGCCTCTCTCTCTGCTGAGGCCATACAGTTAGGCAGGATTTTGAGCTCATTCCTCAGGGGAGGAGCTACTGAGGCCAACCCTTATGGAGAAATGGTGCCATAGGCATCCTGCCAAGGACAGCACAGTGTGTAAAATCCCAGGTCTGAGCAAAAAATACGTAGACATGTGACACTGTATTGTGATACTTCTAATGTCAGAACCACTGTTGGGATAGGCATAGTTAGATGCATATATATATATATAGTGGTATAATTATATTCTAGCTGTTTCTGGTGTTACGGAGTTTTTGGAGAGAGCCACAATACTGAATAGGTGGTAAGCTTAGAAAGGGGTCCGCTGGGTGGCCTATGATACATTCACATCAGGAACACTTAAAAAGTCAAGTACCTGGCTGCCACTGCTGTCGGGGTTACGGAGGTGGGTTTACTGCACAGTGTGGGAGCACACCATTTGTACCGGCCCACAGCTGAGCTCTGTAACGTGTGGTACTTTTCCTTCAGCAGGAAGTCCCTGTAGCCCAGGCCATCCCAGGAGCTAGCCAGGTCTGGGCTGCAAACACGTACTCTGCTCTGCTTGTAAACTCAGCTCCTATAGGGCGACGTACATTAGCATGTGGCATAGGTATGTTTGGGGTGTGTGTCTGGAGATTTCAGACTAACTCGAAGGAAAAAAAAAAAAAAGATGTAAGGCTTTGTTTAATAGAGCGTTAATTATGCAGGTACTGGAAGATTTCTAGTTCCTTTCAGCACTTTCACTTGGCTTTTAGATTCTGCTGGATATACTTAATTTTTTAAAACCCTCTACATTTTGCAGTTTACACATTTGCATAGCGTAGGACTACTGTCAGGAACATATATCTGCAGATCTGGGGCATAAGCTGTTTCTCATCGTTTCAGTGGGATGGAGAAGAGAAAACAGTTCAAAGGAGGAGGATGGGGGAAGGGAAGCATTTCCATATTTTTTTAAGGAATCATAAAGACACACAGGCAAGTGTGTCAATCATGAGACATAGTTGTCTATTTAATATTGTCAGGAATACAAAAGTTCACAGAGCACATGTGTGAGAAGGTGCTGCGCTGCCTTGACTACATGATCTGCATGATACATGTCAGAAGATGGGAATGTTGCTATGGCAATTCTTCCCTCTCCTGAATACTAAGTTGACGAAGAAGCCAGTCCACAATCAGGCAGGCTCATTTATGAACTTGCCTGCTCGGAGATGCTAAACACTATTTATAGTTTCTCTTGAAAGGAGACAACATTGTTTTCTGCCCTGGCCTCTCATGGCCCTGCACCCCATTCCTCCTATATTCCCAAGGTTTTTGTGATATGGAAGCTGAAGACAGAGATTTAACTGAATTTTGTGCTGAAGGCTGTTGGGGTTTTCCCTTAGCTTATACAGTGTCCTTCAATTTCTAGCTTGCTAAGAAGGCAACAGACAGATGAGTCTCTCTGCATTTCCAAAAGCCATCTTGCTGTTTTATGAAGTTCTGGATTAAGTAATCCATAAATCTTTACTTTCAGTCTGCAGAGGAGTAGCCTGTTCCCATTTATGTTTCCCCCGGCAGGACAGCGAGAGAGGGACTGGAAGCCTGTTGGTTCCCCCTACCTACCTTTTAGCTGGGCAACCCTTAGAGCCCATCCTGTCCTTGCTTGTACTGTTGAGCCTTTCCCACCGTGCTGTGAGGGTACTGTGATGGGAAAGTAATGCCTTTACTACCGGCTCTGCTAATTGCACCTTTGATTTCCCTTAGAAATAATATTCTGTTTCATTCCCTGCCCTAAAAATCTGTATAGTACTGCTTTGTGGACACAAAGCAACTGGCAGCTCCATTGCAGAGGTGGCAAACTTCAGTAGATGCAGTGATTCCTGTATTATGGTGTTTCCCCATTGCCCAGATTGTATCATGTTTCCTACCAGCAGGCTCTGATTTCAGTTATTTTCCTTTTACCTAATTTTCATTGTGTAGACTGGAATATTCCCTGCTAGGAAAATTCTACATGTTTGATTCAGGCTAAATACTGGGAGGAAATTTTCTAAGATGGCTCAGGCACTCCAAAAATGAAGATAAGGAAAAATAGACTGAATTGTCCATATTAAAAAAAAAGTTCCATCAAATTAGTTGATCACATTGTTTTTATTTGGGGCTTTTTTCCTTTTTTTTTTTTTTTCTTCTTTTTTTTGGTCAAGATGGATGCTGCTTTAGGGAACTGTGGAACTGTGCAGGGAGGGAGGATTTAAAAGCCTCATCTGATGTGCCTTAAATGAGGCAGGACAGCACAGGAAGAGAAAGGGGAATCTGAAGACTGCTTTGCAGAACTGGATGCTCTGCTTACATATGTGATGTTGGGCAAGTTACTTAATTTTACCACTTCACAGTTGGCCGTTAACTTTTTTTATAGTTTGAAATGTTTATTTAGCACCTCCCATAGGCTCTAAAAGTAGCAAAATAAATGAGTTCTGGAAGAGCAAATGAGCAAGGCAATAGGTATCATTGAAAATTATGGCAATCTATATACCAAATCACTCCAATACCCACCTCAAACAGAGAACGTACCCAGCATATGGATTTATCTGATGCTTCAGTGCTCAGTTATAGAGTAACAGCCAACAGAAAATACAACAATCTGTCATGGGGAGAAACATGACCAAAACAGCAATAAAAGAGAAATTTTATGTCCAGTTTATGTGTGCACAGATTCCAATAAGACTACTGAACTCTCTCAGACAAGTCATGGGTTGGTGTAGGTGAAGAGGCGTCTGCAAATACAGGACATCTTTGGAAACTTCGGGAACAGGTGCTTTCCAGAGAAACGTGTGCCGTCCTGATGTAGCATTCATGTGTTCTCTGTAGGAACAAGAAATTGATGGAAGAATTTTAAATTTAAGGCTTAACTCTGTAATGCATATGCAGGCATAATTTGGACACCCCAAAAAAACCTTATTGACTTAATTATTTATTTTGTGTCTGGTTTCTAATGCGCTCACCAAAAGAGCATTGCTCAGTCCAGCTGCTCTGAGGTTTTTGATACCCATCTGACTCAGAGGCAGAGCTTCAAACCACAGTGTTCAGTACAGAGACATCAGATGTTTTCACAGTGCAAAGGACACAGGAGTGAAAAGCATTTACTTGGTTAGCAGGCGTAACACAGAGAGGACACTTAGCAGTTTGCAACCACCCATACCTAGGATTCTTAAACTATGCTCTTTCTTCTTTCTTTTCCATTTGAACTCTTTTTTTTTTTCCCCAGAGATTTAAAGGACAAACTTGAGAAGCCACCTCTGCTGCAGGTACTTTCCATGTTTCTGAGTGAGCAGGCCAAGAAAAACAGCAAACGAAGGTAATTTTCCTAGTGTCCGCACCAGCTAGAAAAGGTGATGAACAGCAGCAGAAAATTCGCTGACCATTTTAGCATACAGAGCAGCTCACCCTGCTGAAGGGGGACCAACGTACATTGTACCAGCATTGCTGTGCCTCCAGGTCAAGTTGTTGTACTGCAGCTTACCCAGAGCAGGTGTGGATGTCATGTCTGGAAGGACTGCAAAGCTTAGATTTCCCTGTTCAAATAGTGGCTTTTGCCTCATGCTGCCAAAAGCTGTCCATGACCGTGAAGCATCGTCTTGGATGTGACCAGGAGAGCTTCCTTGGCTGCGCTGTTTGCAGGCTATCTGCTTCTAGTGACCACAGCACGACCCCTTCACTTTCACCACTGTAGCTGAGAATCGCTTGCCTGCCCCTGGAAGCGCTCCTCAGCATTCACAGCCATGAAAAACCACAAGAGCTGGAGAAAAATGAGATTTATTCAGAAAGAGGGTATGAATCCAATTAGAGCAAAATAAACAGTCTACACGACACATTTCTTTCTCACCTCTGCAGAAGCTGATCTAGCTAATCCCTTTGTGTTCTAACAGGAAAATAATCGACAGCTTACAACTCTGAAGCCAGTATCGGAGGACTCAGGCAGCAAACACCAGCTGTCCGGGCCTCCAGCCCATCCAGCTCTGTGTTTGTTACTGTGAGCCAGCAGCTGCCTCTTGTGTGTCCTCAAACTTTCTGCAGTGGTGCCTACATGCAAGCACTGACTTGGGGCCACATCTCATTTTCTTATTCCCAAATAAGCATACTGCTTTGCTGCCATGATGCGAGTTTCCTAAATAAGATGATGTTCTGGGAAAGAGATCTTCCTGTGTGCTCAGGAGACAGTCATTTCTTTCTGCAAGCGTGGCGTTCACATAGGCTGCACTGACATCCTGTGGCTCGATTTCCCTGCCTGGAAGGAGCACGAAGGGACAGCTTCACCCCTGTTGCCAGACCCCTCCATGTCCCCCCTCTGCTCCCTGTGGGTCACTGATGCCCCATCCAAACCCTCTGGGACAGGAAGGGGCACTTGCCCTCTTGCTGAGTCCAGCACCGGCTCCTGCCCGCTGTACCAGGCTGCTGGACACTGGACCTGGTCTCACCGCAGCTGTCACCTCACCCAGACAATGCCAGCCTGGGGAGCCAGTGACCATCTCCCCCCGGCCTTTTTGGCATCCCTGGGATCACTGCCCAGCTGAGCAGGGCAAGGATGAGCTGTAGTGACCCATCGCTAGGTGGGGGTGTTGCTGGCAGGGCAGGGGCTTTTTTAAGGGAAAACTGATGAGGATGCTTCACACACCCCCAACATCTGCCCACCAGGACTCCAGGTGGAGCCCAGACGGCACTTGCCGCACACATTCACAGCACTGAGCCCTGCTGCAGGGCACGCAGGGTCTGCAGCGAGCTGCATCCCCCAGCCTGGGCTCAGACACTGTGCGGAATAGCACCCAGCCCCATCAGAAGTAGAGTTTAATTTTACCTTCCCCTGGGGAATAGTGTTAATCTGTAACTTTTTAGGCATCACTTGATCAGCTGAATAACAGCTATTAGCTTTGGACTCTAGGCATTTTTATGAGATATTAGTTCCAGGGCTTGTGGTTTGGCATAGAAAGCATATTATTCACACACAAAACAACTGCATTAAAATAACATTAGGAATCTGGCTTAAACTGACAAAACCTAGGAAACTCAGAATTAAGGCTGAAAGTATGTCCTTAGCTCACCCACCGCGTGGCTGGTACCACAGCTCAGATGGTATGTCAGGCCCACCAGCTGCAGCCCCGGCTGCCTCCTGCTGAGCCGTGCTCCCTCCTTTTCCAGGGAGGAAACAGGGCTGCACCTCAACCACAGTCCCACCACCCTTGGGGAGCAATGGCCTGTCTTTGTGCCATGGAGCTCTCATCCAGTCGGACAAGGTTTGGGACTTCAGTGTAATGCAGCTCTTTTCTGTGCGTCTTTACTTACAGAGCTGGGTTCCTCCCGTGTCACCAGCATCACCATGGTCAGAGCAAAAACTGCTAAGAAAGCAACACAGGCTGAGGAGGAATTTGTCCGGCGTGTGGTCAGAGGTAAGACATGAGCCAGACAAGAAAATCCACATGGTTCCTTGCTTTGACCTGCCCTTGATTTGCTTTGATTGATCAAGGTACCGCAGCCAGAATGAAATGCAGCCAGGGCAGCGGCTGCCAGCTTGTGCTGGGGGCTCGGCCGCGATGGCTGGCTGGGGGTAGCACCAGCCCCGAGAGAAGCAGACGGGCCTTTCTGAAACCTGCTGGGGGAAAATCCTTGGCCCAGAAAGCACCTTCTAAGGTTGACTTTTTGGATTGCCTTACTGCAAGGGAACTGAGGCCAAGAAGTAATGCGGGGACACAGGTTGCTGTCACCAGAGCTGAGGGGGGGAGGGGAACTTGTGCACAAGCTGTGCCAAAGGGCTCCCCTTTCACAGGGCCTTCAGTCAGGGGAAGCCACGCTGCACGTCAAGAAATCTGTGTCGTAGCATCCAGTGGCTGAAAAATGAAGGAAGGTCCCCAAAAGGGTCATGTGGTGGGTCAAAAAGCAGCAGTGCTGGGGACATTCCCAGTCAAAACATCTGCTGTGCTCCCGTTTTTCTCCCAAAGCCCTGCCCTTGATCATGGGACACAAATATCAAAATGCTCATCTGGCTGCTGGCTTTCCAGAAAGTGTATCTGAGCTCTGGAAAAGGAGATCTCAGCTGCAGCATGTTTGCTGCAAAAGCAAACAAAAGCGGTATCACAGCTCACATCCTCCAAGAATCACCACAGGACCCTAGGAAGGACCAATCTGCCCACTCCTGGTGACAGACTGGCATGATTCTTTTTAAGATGTCTTTTTTTTCCTCTGTGGGCAAGTATTTGCCTCCAGTTTGCAGTAAAATCAGCTTCTGTAAAAACATATATGAAATGAGCTTCACTTCTGCTCTACCCATTCCTTTTATTTATGAGCTCTGCCATTTTGTATGAAACAATCCAAGATGTTCGTGCGTGAGACATCTCTCAAGGATAAACCACAGTAAAGGGGAAAAAAAAAAAAAAAAAACAAACAAAACCCCCAGAAGGTAGCAGCCAAAAAAAAAAAAAATTCTGTTCAAATTGCAAGGTTGTCACACTGCTCTGTAAAAAGGGGTGCACCTTAACCATATTGGGTGTGATTTTCTCCTCTTGGTGAGGTGAGAGAGACATTTGCTATTCCTATCTTGGAAGCAAAACAGAATAATTATTGCCTTTCCCAGCAAAGGCAAATGCAACTGAACTTAGCTGTGTGCTTTTTACTTGTGTGCCATAAACCAACACATTCCCTCGCTGGCTGGCATTTGCAACAGACCACAAACACAGTACTACACCTGGCACCAAATCTGTATTTTAGGTCAGAACTACATTCTGGTGATAAGATGAAGGATGCTTGTTCTCTGGACACACTGTCCCAGAAACACTGTAGCTAAATTTACCATAGAATAATTCCAGTTTAATTCTTAGGAGGTTTTCTAATGCAAAATAAATGTTTTGCTTGTTGTGGAACCATTCTCCAAACATAACCTGGGACCCCAGCATCAAGTTTCCTTGGTCTTTTAAAGTTGCTGAGTGTCTCTGTGCCTTTTAGAGTACAGCTAGTGCCACAGGTACTCACAGCTTCTGAAAAAGCAGTCTGAAATGAGTGGGTGCTGCGTGACATAGGGTCTGTGTCCACAACACGCAAATGATGACCATATGTGAATCAATCCTAATCCTCTGCTGTAAAAAAAAAAAAAAAAAGCTGAGCCTAAAAATAGCAAATAGTAAAATCTCCTCCACATTGGGCCCACCTTGTGCCACAGAGCCAGCGTGACCTGTTATGGAGCAAACACCTGTGCCTTGCATGTCCCACAGCCGCAAGGTGCTGTACGGTGCCTCCCCTGCACACGAGCATGCGCTTGGCCTTTGAATTTCATGAGGCAGCTGCTCAGAGCTGTGCCAGTGGGTGTCTATGGGATGTACATGCAGATGTACACATACGAGCAGTGTATTTACAGAAAATGATAGAAAATAAAATAGGCCAGGATGTGGTTTCAGGTGCCACCTGGAAGGCTTTTTACCAAAAAAATAAAAGTTGAGACTGCAGTTGTGTTCAACTTATTAAGTACATTGTGCCCCTTTAAAAATATGGTTGAAATGGCAGGTGATTGTTCCCGTATTAAGGAAGGCTTAAGAATGACTGACAAGATCTACTTTTGCAGCTCTTATTTCTGCCAATCAAATTACCGAGGACAAGACTGAATAGTGCATATTTAGAAAATGTATTTTTAAAGTTGGGCTTTGACGGAACAGTAACTTCATGAGAAAGTGAAGCCTTCCCTTCCCAACTAGCTGTGACTGAAATACACCAAACAGAATGGGGAAGGGGAAGGGGAAGGTATAACGAAGAAACAAAGCCATAAAACAAAAAGGCAGTTTTGCCAGATGTGCACCTGCACCCTACACAGAAAGTGTAATTTCTTCAAAGAAGATATCTAGGCTTGGGATCAAATCTGGGTGCTCATACCCAAGGGCTTTGATCAGAAGAGACAGGCAAGGAAGGAGAGGTGGGGGGGTAGCCCTGTATGTTAGGGGGTGCTCTGGTTGGCTAGAGCCTAATGATGGTGACCGTAGGGCTGAGTGTTAATGGGCAAGAATCAGGGGGAAGGCCAACCAGGCAGATATCCTGGTGGGAGTCTGTTAGAGGCCACCCAACCAGGATGAAGAGGTAGATGAAATATTCTATGAGCAGCTGGGAGAAGTCTCACAATCATTAGACCTTGTTCTTGTGGGTGACTTCAACCCACCAGATGCCTGCTGGAAACACAACACAGCAGGGAGGGAACAGCCTAGGAGGCTCCTGGAGTGTGTGGCAGGTCCCTTCCTGACACAGCTGGTGAGTGAGCCACGAGGGAAGGCGCCCCGCTGGGCCTGTTGTTTGTCAACAGAGAAGGACCTGTGGGTGATGTGATGGCTGGAGGCCGTCTTGGGCACAGCAAACATGAAATGATAAGAGTTTTCAATTCCTGGAGAAGTAAGGAGTGGGGTCAGCAGAACTGCTGCCTTGGCCTTCCGGAGGGCAGACTTTGGCCTGTTGAGGAGCCTGGTTGACAGAGTCCCTTGGGAGGCAGTCCTGAAGGGCCAAGGAGTCCAGGAAGGCTGGACACTATTTGAGAAGGATATCCTAAAGGCACAGGAGCAAGCCACCCCCATGTGCTGAAAGATGCACCCTCAGGGAAGAAGACTGCTCTGGCTGAACAGAGAGCTGTGGCTGGAGCTCACGAAAAAAAGAGTTTATGACCGTTGGAAGAAAGAGCAGGCAACTCAGGAGGACTACAAGGATGTTGTGAGGTTATGCAGGGAGAAAATTAGAAGGGCCACAGCCCAGCTAGAACTTAATCTGGCTATGGCCATAAAAGACAATAATAAATGTTTCTATAAATACATTAGCAACAAAAGGAGGGCTAAGGAGAATCTTCATCCTTTACTGGATGTGGGGGTGTCCTGTTTTCAGCTGGGATGGAGTTAATTTCTTCTTAGTAGCTAGTACAGTGCTGTGTTTTGGCTCTGATGTGAGAACAATGTTGATAGCACACTGATGTTTTCAGTCGTTGCTGGGTGATGTTTATACTAAGTCAAGGACTTTTTGGTTTCTTGGGCTTCGCCAGCAACAAGGCTGGAGGGGCGCAAAGAATTGGGAGGGGACACAGCCAGGACAGCTGACCTGAACCAGCCAAAGAGGTATTCCATACCATGGGACGTCATGCTTGGTATATAAACTTGGGAGGTTAGCTGGGGCCTGCAGATCGTTGCTCAGGGACCAGCTGGGCATCCGTCAGCAGGTGGTGACCAGTTGTGCTGTGCATCACTTGTTTTCCTTTCTCCCTTTCCCTTTGGATTTTATTCTTTCCCTCACCTTTTCCATTATAACTGTTGTTGTTGTGATTATTATTATTTCCTTTTTAATCTGTTTAAATTATTGAACTGTTCTTATGTCAACCCTCGAGATTTACATTCCTTTTCAATTCTCCTCCCCACCCCTCTGGGTGGGGGAGCGAGCAAGTGGCTGCGTGGTGCTTGGTTGCCGGCTGGGGTTAAACCAGGGCACAGGGGAAAACGTAGTGACAAAGGATGAGGAAGACCCTGAGGTACTTAATGCCTTCTTTGCCTCAGTCTTTAATAGTAAGACCTGTTGTTCTCTGAGTACCCAGCCCCCTGAGCTGGAAGACAGGGACGGGGAGCAGAATGAAGCCCCATAATCCAGGGGGAAATGGTTAGCACCTGCTACACCAGCTAGATACTCACAGGTCTATGGGACCAGATGGGATCCACCCAAGGGTACTGAGGGAGCTGGCAGAGGTGCTCACTGAGCCACCTTCAACCATTTATCAGCAGTCCTGGCTGACCAGGGAGGTCCCAGCAGACTGGAGGTTGGCCAATGTGACACTCATGTACAAGAAGGGCAGGAAGGAGGATCCAGGAAACTACAGATCTTTCAGCCTGACTTCGGTGCCAGGGAAGGTTATGGAGCAGATCACCCTGAGGGGCATAACGTGGCACATGCAGGACAATCAGGGGATCAGGCCCAGCCAGCATGGGGTTATGAAAGACAGGTCCTTCCTGATGGACCTGATCTCCTTCTGTAACGAGGTGACTCAGTGGATGAGGGAAGGGCTGTGGATGTTGTCTACCTAGACTTCAGTAAATCCTGAAACTGTTTCCCACTGCATTGTCCTGGATGAACTGGCTCCTCATGGCTTGGATGGGTAGCCTCTTCACTTGGTAAAAAAACTGGCTGGGTGGCTGGGCCCAAAGCATGGTGGTGAATGGAGTTACATCCAGCTGGCAACCTGTTACAAATGGTGTTCCCCAGGGCTCAGCACTGGGGCCAGTTCTGTTTGATATCTTTATCAATGATCTGGATGAGGCGATCAAGTGCACCCTCAGTACTCTGCAGGCAACACCAGCTTGGGGGAGAGTGTTGATCTGCTGGAGGGCAGGAAGGCTCTGCAGAGGGATCTGGGCAGGCTGGATCAGTGGGCCAAGGCCAACTGAGGTTCAACACGGCTCAGTGCTGGGCCCTGCACCTGGGTCACACCAGCCCCACACAGCGCTACAGGCTGGGGGAAGGGCAGCTGGAAAGTGCCTGGAGGAAAGGGCCTGGGGGTGCTGGCTGGCAGCCGGCTGAACGTGAGCCAGCAGTGTGCCCAGGTGGCCAAGAGGGCCAACAGCATCCGGGCTTGTATCTGAAGCAGTGTGGCCAGCTGGACAAGGCAAGTGGTCATCCCTCTGTACTCGGCACTGGGGAGGCCGCTCCTTGAACCCCGTGTTCAGTTTTGGGCCCCTCACTGCAAGAGGGACGTAGAGGTGCTGGAGCGCGTCCAGGGAAGGGCAAAGAGGCTGGTGAAGGGTCTGGAGAACAAGTCTTACAAGGAGCAGCTGAGGGAACTGGGGCTGCTTAGCCTGGAGAAGAGGAGGCTCAGGGGGGACCTTATTGCTGTCTGCAACTCCCTGAAAGGAGGCTGTAGGCAGGTGGGGGTAGGTGTCTTCTCCCGAGTAATAAGCAACAGGACAAGAGGAGATGGCCTCAGGTTGTGCCAGGGGAGGTTTAGATTGGTATTAGGGAAAATATCTTCACTGAAAGGATGGCCAAGCATTGGAACAAGCTGCCCAGGGACATGGTGGAATCACCATCCCTGGAGGTATTTAAAAGATGTGTAGCTGTGGTGCTTAGGGGCATGGTTTAGTGGTGGATTTGGCAGTGCTGGGTTAGCGGTTGGATTTAAAGTTGGATCTTAAAGGTCTTTTCCAACCTAAACGATTCTGTGATTCTATGATTCTAACCCTTTCCTCCCACTCTGGCTACCACCCACATCTCAGCTCTTCATCAGTCCCCTCCCTCTTCATCTGCTCTTGCTGCCAGGTGGTCTGGCATTCCCTTATCACAGCCTCAAAGGACTCTGCAGTATGGGGGACTGGAAAAACAAACTAAATTCTGCTCCTGACCTAGGCAGGTAGGTCCCCAGGTGCCTGTCCTCATTACAGAGATTGTTTAGGGAGCTGGATCCAGCTGGCAAAGGTTTCTCATTAGGATGGCAAGGCTGAAAATGTGAAGCTGGAGGGAAATAATGTGGTTCTGAAGTAGAGGTGGCCTGGAGGCTGGGGTTAAAGAGGTGGTGGTAAGACTTTTTTTTTTTTTTTTTTTTTTTTTTACTTATTTTATTTTAGCTTAGCATTGTGGGGTTCAGTTAGTTATGGAAGTGGCAGCACATTTTGGGTGGGTTCAGGTTTGTTTGGATTCCCCCCTTCCCCCCCTCCCCTGCTCTAAGGATGTTACAATTTTACAAGTGTTACATTTTGACTAGTTCTGACAGAGACTTGGGACAGGAAAAAGCCTGGCTTAGGGTTTCTTGAGTCTGGATCTTGTGCAATGTGTGGGAGTTGTGCTCCTGCTATTTTTTTAGTGAGTATATGAGGAAAGGCAGGGAGAGTGGGCAGTGCTTAGACTCTGCTTATTTTTGCACTAGCAAACAGCATAGCTTTGGCAGAGGAAGAAAGATTTCATGTGTTGAGCTGCCACATTAAAGCCATGGGCAGCTCCTGACAGCATCTTCTCTTTTAGAAATATCACAGATATGAGAAAGTGGTCAGCAATAGGGCCCACTGCCCTTTTGACTGGAAAGAGTAGATAACAACAGAATGCAAACAGGAGAAAGAAATTAGATGGAGGACAATTGCAGAGGCTTTAAGGGTCTCAAGACTTTGTGTTTCAGGTCTGCTAACCCTGCAGAAGCTCTGTCTCATTTAATGTCATTAGCCAGTCCCCTATGTGAGAGCCCACTTGTGTGGCTGCTAAGAAGCTTTTACAAAATGTGCTTTATGGCCAGTTATAAGCTCTTCAGTGTTCTTACAACAGCAGAATACTTACTTACTGGAATTGTTGGGCCAGCTGGACCACTGTGTATACAGCCACGTGCCTTCCCAGAAGTGGGTAAGGCATGTGTTTGCATGTCCAAGGAAACTTTGCTTGGAGTGCAACTTCACTGTGATTGTTTCAGTGGCTTCTCTGCCCCTTGACTTTGTGTACAGAATGAGAGGTGTTCTGTGTAGCTCAGCCCAAAATCACCAAACTCTGCTCTGTGTACATTTCAAAGGATCAATGAGTCTAACAGCTGCACTTTGTGATAGTGATAAACGTTAGCTGAGGTAGCTATAGTCTGTTAAGAAATATTCCTGTGTCTGTTGGCTCCTGTTGTCTCTTATTCTGCTCTTTGCACTAATGGCATCTGCACATCCAGCGCTGTTTGGGTGCCAGGTGACCGCATGATCTAGCCATCCAATTGCTTTTCAATGATGAATTGCTATAGCTGCTGCTGGCTGCATATGGCAGGTCAGTAGCATTGCCTGGTTACCTGCGGTGAATCTGCATTGCAGCTACTGTTTGCTGAAGGATGTAGCTGAGAAGAGGAGACTTAAGGAAAAAGAGAGGGGGGTGCACACACACAAGTGAAATAATACTGAGGAAAAACTGGAGCAGTTTTTAGTCCTCAGGTCTGTAGTCTAGTTCAGCTGAAGGCATAGGAAAGCTGGGCAAACACAAATGAACTGCCAAACTTCAGAATTAGCCCACCTCATCCATCTATCTTTCCTTCCATTGCGGGGAGGTTGAAAATCTCCATGACTCAATGATCATAATTTTTCTTCACTCCAATAGCTGCCATCCTGGCTGCCTGCCCCTGCCAGCCCGCTACACAACTTGTATGCTAATGTTTGGATTTTAGTGGTGGGAAACGAATGTCAGGCTGTACTGTCTTCATGCACCACCGAGCTGTGCTTATGGTTGCTCTTGGCAGAACCAAATGATTAAACAGATAAAACAATCAGTCTTTTTATTTCCAAACATTAACCTAACTGTTAATAAAGCACAACCCATGTCATCCTTATGGACTCTGCAGAGCTGAGTCATATTAAAAACAGGATTTGAATGCTGGAAAAAGTCTCATACTTCTTTCCTGTGCTGAGAGGCAGTACCCAGAGCTTGCCTCCGAGAACTTTGCTGTGAGGAAGCTGGCTGGGCTACAGCTGCCAAGGAAAGAAAAGAGGCTGTGACCTGCATGCTTCGGTGTGGGCGCAGTAGGCTGCTGTGCTGGTGCCCTGGATGGATGGATGGATGGCTGTGTCCCTGCCTCTTCCCTCCCTCCCAGTGCTCAGCAGGGATCTCCTCTCAGCCTCCCAGGGTGGGTGGCAAAGGTTTGTCAGGCTCCAAGGCAGAGGAAATGGAGTGATTCTCCCTCTCAGTGGACTTTGCCCTTGGTGACTGAAGATATTTTTCCCCAAACATCCCCAGTGAAAACAGAGGGGTTTTGTAAATTCATTATGTCACTGAGGAATCTGTTTAATCAGCTGCCTTTCCCTGGAGGCACTTAGCACTTAATGAGAGACATGATGGAAGGAATCAAAATTGGTTTACAAGATTTTAGCCTCAAACCCCCTAGCTGATGCATTGCTGAGTGTGCTGTAATTTAGAGGAGCAAATGGAGACACTGAGCAGCTCTCACCCTGTCTGTGTGGGTCAGTGCCAGAGGCAAGAGGTGAAGCCTCAAGCTCTGTGTTGCATTGTTCCTTTCCTAGGTGTTATCAAAATTAATAGCAAAAGTCTTTTTGTTACCAGGAGCCTGAATGGTGCTCCTGGTACAATCTGGCAAGCGCTCTTATTGCCCATTTTGCCAGTTACACTAAGGCATATCCTAGTTTAGTTTATCTACATACTAATTCAAAAAGCAGCCCAAAGAGAAACATTGCATATACATGAGAAGGAGCTTTATGCACTAGATAAACAGTGGGACAACAGAGCTGGTTCAAAAAACACTATAAAAACCTTTGCATGTAAAGTGAACGTACAAAGAAAGGGCACTTTCAGAAAACGACTGTGCGTTGTTTGCTTGCTTTCCCTGGTTGCCTGTGCTACCCCTAGTCCTTCCAATTAACTTGTACCCTGCTATCTTAGTGTGATGGGACAATGGGACAGGCTGATGTAGCAGCAGCTTTCCCACTAACAAGTTATGTTTACAGGTGCAAGGTCTTCATGAAATCTCACTCTGAAGGACTCTCTGCGGGCTTGTGTGTGATGTGCCCTCAGGAACGTATGAAGTATTTTATTACTGTAAAATAATTCCTATGCCAGCATCTCATTAGCCTTTACCTTTTAGCTTCTCCACTCCCCCACCCCTGAGTAAATAAAGACTAAATCGTTTGGAAGCAGATTTTCCTGCAGTGTAATTGCTGTGCTAGCAACAGCCGAGTGTTTTCCATAGGGCAGGGGAGCAACATGCTCTGCTGGGAGGGGAGGGTGGTTTGTTCACTCCTCTCAAGCAACAGCTGCTGGAGCCAGCACTCACTGCAGATTTTTCACCCCAGTATCATTTTTGCGATACTACTTTGAGAGGGAACCAGCACCCTTTGCCCCTCAAGCAATTATCAAAGAGACAGCCAAAAGTGAAAACCTTTGAACTGGCTGGCTGCTTTTTGACCTGCTCTGGGTCCCAGTGATCTGAACGTTGAGCTGTCCTCAGTTGTGAAGATACTGTCCAAAATCACTTCCCACAGTCGCGTTTATTGAAAGAAGTGCAATTTTGCAAGGATAAATCTATTAATGTAACCTGCCAAAGCATGACAAATTGAACTTCACAGAGAAAAAACCTAAAACTTGTGGTTTATTACTCATGTATAGTTTATAATATGCTTATATGTAATCACGCATGTCTTGGATGTAGATATTTAGATTTTTATATAGCTAGAACATATTGTTTGTGTTAAATTCATAAGATATATAGCTTGGACTAAAAGTAGCATTTTCTCACAAAGATGAGATGTAACGGATGGCAAAGTAGATGTACGCTCATCACATTTATTTTACTTTCAGCTGTAATAATTGATAGTCTATATAATGTACACATATGAGTTTTTTTAATATAAATATGGATTTGTGAGAGTGCTGCTTACCATCAGTCTGTAACATGTGATTTAGAGATTATTTATGGGCTGTTGGTATCTTTCTCACTATTTTTTTTTTTAAGTTCAAAAGGACTGCAGGGGAAAACACAATTTAGCATGGAATTGATTTTACGTCAGCTGGTTTTACATGAAATAATATTACAGTATTAAAGAATTGCATTGTCACTTCTTGCTGTGAAGTTGCATTATGTTCTGTAGCCTTGGCTCACTTATTAATCCTTCAGTAGTGCACACTTAATTGTTCAGCAAATAACATAACACATAAAGAAATAATACCTACAATGTGATTTATATCTCTTCAGGCAAAGACACTGAGAACTGGATCATCTGCCTTCGTTTATTATACTGCAACACAGCACAGCCACGGGACCTGAAAACTGTGGCCAGTTAGGACACACTGAAAATCCATACCCTGGAAACAAAAGGTACGTCTGCTCTATCAGTCAGTCAAGTACAAGTCTGAATCGCTTTTAAAACTAAACACATGCATGATGCATTAACATATGCATCCTGTGGTGGACAGAAACTTTGAGGCTCTGAGCTTGCTGGACAGAACAAGGGTGGTGTGATCACCAAAGCCCAGCTTAGCTGCTGTACGCTCACTGTAGGGAGCAGGGGTGTGCAGCCAAATAAATGTAGTCTCTGACTCCAAGGGATGTAGATATATTGAGCCAGTAGGACTTCTAGGGGTAGAGGGAATGGGAGGGTGGGCAGAGAGAAGTGATTTTAATAGCTGATGGGGTTTCCCACTAGGAGTCTACCTGGAATAGCAGAACCATTTGCCAACACAAGCATCGGTTTACAGGTTTCTAGACAGCGTCTGTAAATGGTGGAGAGCAGAGTCTACTAGAAATAGGTTTTGCATCCAGTCCAATCCCAAGCTTTGGCATACCAGACTTTGAGTCTCCCCAAATACTTAATTTTTAATACATGCTGTAAAAACCTGGTGTACATAGATTGTGTGGCTCTTCATGATTACAACTCCTTGCATCTTGCCCTCTACCTTGAAGGACAAAGGGTGCAGATCTTCTGATGCAACGTGCTCTGGAGAGTAGAACCAGTCCATTTGTTTTCCTTCAGCCTTCAGAAACAGCTGGAGAGCAAAAACCTGGTCTCCACCATGTTCCATGGGTCATGCTTTCTAATTAGTATTTATTTTTCCTCCAACTCCACCACACCCATTTCTCTTGCTTTTTCCCAAGTAATTAATTTAAAAACAAACATGTTTTCAGTGAAAGGAAGTTAGAAGATAAATGTATTCAAAATAGGACTGTTTTCTTTCCTTGTAAGTAAACCAGGCTCCCATGTGTGCCCTATGTATTTCACAGGATCAAGGCGCTGATCATTTTGCATATTAGCATTTTGTATTTGTAGCACTCTGACTTGCCAAATTTTTTGTGTTTACTTGAATTTTCCCTTTCTGTGCCTTTTTTTCCTATTCCCCTCTATTTCTGATCTTTTTATTTTGTCAGGCAGAAAATAAGCACACTCTATAGGCCAAACTGAAATACCACTTGAATATATCATGGATTGCACAAAATACTGTCCCTCGAGGGCACTACTTGGAACGTGTTAAGGCAATGGTAGCCTAGTCCAGCCAAGCTGCTAAGTGGCAGACTCCTCACATACAGTATAGCTCAAGTGTCTGTAAGAGAGGTCTTAAGTTCATTCACAAGTTCAACCCTTGTATGCCATCTGCACACCTTACGGCACCTCCACTGCATGGCCACAGGCTATATTCTGGAGATCTCTGAAGGGAAAAGTCCAGGCATGCTCACCACCTTGATGTGTGTTCAAGATGTTCTGGATGAGTCAGGCATGGGCAGATTATATTTCAGCCCTCTAGCAGGTGCAGCAAGTCCTGCTCTTCATCAGTAGCATGTGGATGGCCCCAAGTACCCACAAGATAGATGGTGGAGTTCAAAGAGGACAGTATAGATGGAAGATTGGAGAGGTGCATCACAGAGCTTGCTATGTTCTTCAGCTCACGGCATTCAGGCATAACAAGGCTTAAAAAACTTTTCCAGGCTCCTTGCCTCAGTTTGGGAGTCTCTGAATCCCACTGAGAATCCTTTATGCTGCTCATTTTGTTGATCAATCTGCTCAGGCCCTAAATGTTACTATTCTAAATCATCAGGCTGTGTGGTTATGAAGAAGCAATAGAGCGAGGGTCTTTTGCTTAATGGGACTCAGATGCACAACTGCATCTTACTTACACTTCTATGTGAAGTAAAAGTGGAGACTCTTTTGTCTAAAAAATGGTGGAAAAACAGAAATTAAGAGCCATGAGGAAATGTCTGGGAGCTGCTGGCAGTACTGTTCAGGAAGGAAAGCAAGCACAGGGTGTTATGCAATTCCTGTGCATGGTCATCTGCTATACAAGCTACAAACCCTGTTGACCTAAAGGACATCTCTTTTGAGTTTTAAAATCCTTTAACTAATCTGAGTCATTTGCACAGCTGAACAGACTCAAGGCCTCTTAAGCGAATTGGCAATACCTATAATTCTGCAGGAAATTAGGGAATATTAGGTAGTCCCAAAGCAGAGGAAGAAATAAAAAGGAGTCATAAAACCTCTGGTCTCTGGGAAAGCTCTGGGTGTAGATGACTTTCTAATAGAATTTTCTAAACTCTTTCAGTCTCACTTGGCTCCTGTCATACGGAAAATTTTTCAAAAGGCCAAAGCAAAAGGGTTCCATTTCAGCATTAATTGCAGTGTTGGGTTTTCTTAACTCTCTTTCCTAGGAAATAACTCACTGATGCACCATTTGCAATAATTAAATTATAGCCCAATTCTTTTGACTAATGTGACTCAGAAGACACAGGTTAAAATAGCATCTAGAAAATGTCTGAACGGCATACCTTATGGGCAAGAACTTAGCATATAGCTTGAGGTTCACATTAATCAGAAAGCTGCTACAGAGTCTATAGACCTGTTATTATAATTTGCTATTTTTAAAATTCTCTGAAGTAATCAGAAAATCAACCAGCTCAACATCCCTAAAGAGAGCTGCTTCCCACCCACCAGCAGTGGCTGACTTCACTGTTGACATAAAAATCATGAAGATCTCAGTCTAGATTCTGCCATGTAATTGTATCTTTAATTTTGGCCTTGTTGAAAGTCTGCTGGAAAACTGAGCTTGTGTGTCCTCATTAGAAGCAATTCATATGTAAATCACTTAAGATTTCTTCTTTCTTTTTTTTTCTTTTTAACTTAAAGAAAGCAAGCCTCCCTGTGACTCATTCTGCAGGCTCTTGCTCCTCTAGTGGCTCCCGTGTGGCTGTGACTCCTGGCAAATTTGATGCAGAGCGAGAAGGTTGCTGGCCACACTGGGCTTCTCTTGCCTTAGCTGCTGGAGTAAGACTTTACTTTTTGCCGGCCTTGATTTAGTCGTTGAAAGGATGTCAGATGAAACTATGCTATCTTCTACACGCTTGTGCCTGGTGTACACCCATGGAAGGTGCTCCCTCCCTTCAGTCAATAGCAGCCATCTACTTATCAAATTCTTTGTATATTGGAAGGCTTAATTTTTGCTCTTTTACATGCAAAAATAAGCTAAACTGGCAGCACAGCCATAGAGGAATGACATCCTAGTGTTAAAACGGAATGACTTTGAAAAGACATTAAATAAACAACAGTCAGATGAGTTTTCTGGACCTTTATCAATAAAATTGATGAAGAAGCATATGAGGTAACAGCCAAGTACTTGTCTAAGAGTACAACTTCGATAAAGTTTGGGCACCTATTTCTTCTGAGTATTTCTGGAGCTGGAAGTGGAAGCTATCATAAGTATGCTATTGAAAGTGTTGACAGCAATTTGAAGGTGTAAAGGAATATCGCGTTTTTACCATGATTTCTATGCTTTTGAGTTGGATGAGCCGAGTCCCTTCACACTCTTAACTGTTCTTAAAATATAACGTCTGAGGTATTTGTCTCTAAGAAAGCTGAGTCTTTGTTGCTCATGAATACATTTTAAACTATTGCTGAAGGTGTTTGGAGCTTCCTTTTGGCACCTTGTTATTGTAGGTACATAAAAATGTAGACAAGTGGGACTAGGTAGCAGATGATGAAATTCAGGTTGGTTAAATGCTGTTTGTCAGAACTGGCGTTTTTTTGTTGCATAAAGAATTCTACATGGAAAGGTAGCAGGGGAAAAAAAAAAGGTAGAATCCAAGGTAACCTGGGAGGCAGGTAACGTGTTTATTCTTCATGAATTGTCCAGTTCATTGCAAAAAAAAATTTAAAAAAATAATAAAAAATCTTATAGCTGCTAGGAATCTGACCTTGTGCCCAGAAATGTGTTAAAGCACAGCTGGCCCTGTCTGGGCTGGAAATCAGCTTTAAGACTAACAGCAAAGACTTTATTTCAAGAGAGTATTTAGCTTTAAAAAATGAATAGGGGCTGCATGCTCCAAATGTCATCTGTCAGTTTAACAAATGGCAACTATATACACATCTTAATGCCAGATTGCCATTTCATTAGGCTGCTATTCCTTCTTGGTAGCTGGCATTATTCTAGCTGGAGTGGCAGAAAGGCAGGAGGGCAGAGGCTCCTCATCTCTGCTGCTCCCCAGATAGGCAGCGCAGCTCTGGGCTGCTTTTTTTTTGGGGGGGGGGGGCGGGGAGCAGCAGGAGAGGAGAGAGGATGAAAATGAATGGATGAGATCAATAGGGAGGCACATTCCTCAATACAGCTTGGTCAAGCTTGGCACGGGACCACTGTCAGCAAAGATATTTTGGAGTTAGGTTTGTAGCTACAGCCTCAGCAAGCAGGCAAGTTCTGATGGCTGCTGAATAGCGCCGCAGTGATGGTTGTCTGAAATCTGAAATGAACAGGCAGGTGGCTCCAAATGGGAGCGCTCTGTGGCTCTGCCACAGGGTGTAAAGGAAGATCAAAGCCTTGCCCTACCTTGACTAAGACCTGCAGGAAAGAACCAAATAAACTTTCAGTACAACATATTGAAGTGAGTGAGCACTGAGGAAACAGCCATGGCACAGGGTTAAGGTAAAGATGGGAAGGAGTCTGAGCCTCCACTTTGCCCAGCTCCAACCCATTGCCATGCGATTCCCTAACTGCCCTCTGCAGCACTGCAAGGACTCTGCAAATCTATAGGTAAATCCATAGGTTGAACCTCCTCAAGCTGCAGCTGCCTGCACTGAAGTTGCCAAATCTCCCCTGTGGTGGAAATGCTACTGAAGTGTCCTATGTTGTAAGTAATCAAGGTTTTGTTGCAACTGTGGCTGAGAGCTTTCAGCCCTCCCTATTGTCGCTGGCAGCTTGAGCATCCTGATGGAGCTCCCTGACGAGATAAACACATTTAAATATTAAAAAGTGCACTGAACAGGAATAGTTTTGAATGATTCATTTAGGCTGCTGCCAGTGCTGCCAGGTAAGTGCTGCACAGCATGACTGGAAAGAAGTGGCAGAGGGTAAGAAAATTAATTTCTTTAAAAAGCAAGTATTTGCTGTCTCCAGGGTCAGTTTTAGGAATAACAGCCTGGCCACTAGACAAGCGGAGGGTTTCCTTGATGGGGAGCTCCACGTATATGAGGCCAGAGCACAGAAGGGCAGCTAGGTAGCTTTGTTCCCAGGCTAAACTGACTTAATTTGCTTATACCACCGTATTCAAAGCAGTTTCATGCTGCAATTCATAAACCACAGGCAATGTGAACTACTGTCCCCCGTCTCACAGCAGTCCTGCTAGGAAGCTGCTTCTCTTTGCGAGAGTCTCCCTGCTTGAGTGCAAGGAGCTCAATAAATAAGCTGCTGCGTTCAGCACCTCACTGGGAGGCTTTTGGGACGGGAAAATAGCAGTGGGTCCTCACAAAGTGCTGGCACCTGCTGATATGTCCATGCGGAGGCAGGGAAGGGTCTCCTGGGGAGCCAGGAACAGTTTACCAAGAGTCCAGTCTCCTGTGATCTCTTTTCCTGCTCAAACCAGCTGATAGCCCAATTTGTGCAGATTTTTTTCAAGAAAAGCAAGGTTTGCAGGGAGATGATATATACAAAAAAGTACTTAGCTTATTTTTGGTTTACTTTCATTGGGTGTGTGGAAAAAGCTGGTAAGCTTTTGAACTTGCTGTCCCTATGGCTGGTGGTTGAAAAGCTTGCCTGTTTTTTCTGACTACCATTTGGCTTAATAAAAGATACTGCTGCTCCCTACAAATCTTTTTTTCTCTTGTGCAATATGGCTGCACAGATAATGGCAGTTGTTTATATCCTCACAAATTAATGTGACTGTAATGGCTAACTCTCAGACTTCAAAAGAGAACATAGGAATCGAAGTCATGGGAAGCGTCAATTTTTATTACGCTGCCTCCTTGCTGGCAGAGAAAGCTCTGAAGGTTAGAGAAGTGCCACGGCAAACCTTCCCCCATGCATAAATGTGAAATCCTGACACCACAAGAATCAGTGCCCAAGCAATTTGCCCCTCCAAAAGCACTACAGTCTGAGTCATATCTTAATTACAGAAACTGTTCCTGCTTTTTCCAGCAACATGGGCAGCCCCCACAAGCACCACAGCAATTGAGGCTGGTGAGCATGGCCGTAGCTGAGGTCAGTGCATGGCTTTTCAGCCAGAAAGCAGCAATGAGCTCAAGTCACTGCCCCTGAGAAGGGCAGAGTTAATTACACCATGCTAAATGCTCAGGTATGCAGAGACCTTATTTTATTTTATCCCCCCCTCCCCCTTTTTTTTATCATCTCTTAAGATTTTTAAAAGACAAAAGGAAGGCACCATGTGAAAACATTGCTATGGAAACATCACGGGCTCACTTGTACTTGCCTGCCAAGCAACTACCTAACTGAAGTTTTACATCCTATTGGATCACTGTTTGGCCATCTGCTCTCCTTCAAACTTCTCTGAATTCCATATTTCCCTGAAAAGTTCATTTTTAGAAAAGAGGGAGGAGGAGGCAAAGGGAGAATCCAGCATTCTTGGCTAGTGTGGAGCTATTGTGAAAGAGGAAGATAAACTCACTTTGGGGCAGCCCCTTAAAAAGACAAAGATCCATGTTTTGCAAAGTAATTTCATAGAAAATACCCTGTTTCTAGATGCACTTTAATGATAAGAGTATATATTGGCAGCCACAAGGCAAAACAAATAAACAGCTGCTTCTAGTACTCTCCCCCTAATTGTCTTCCTCTCCCCTTCTCTCATTTAGCGTCAAATGTATTTTCTTCTAGAATGTAACAGTTACTGCCTACACTGGAGTTGTTGGCTGCAGGCTCCCCAGCCTTGCTCCAAATAAAACACAGAAATAGATTTCCTGCCAAGCACTGGGGAAGTTTGAAGACTTCAGTTTTTAAAAATATAATCTTTTTATCAGTGCCCTAAGCCTGCCAAAGGTAATTATGGGCCATGGCACATTTACATTAATGCATAGGATCTACAGACATTTCAAAAGCTTAATGGAGAAACTCCATAAATGTACATATTGAAAAATAAATTAATTAAACTGTCATGTAAAGATACCACTTAATTTTGCAAAGCGGAAGGCACTCTTAATGGGAATGGAATGGATCAGTGAGCATTTCAAAACCCAAAGCTATAATTTAAATTCAGGCTCTCCTCTAGCGTGCAAGTCACAAGACATATTTATTATAGCCTTGAATTGTCAATTGTAATCGGTTTAGCAGAGACAAAGCCATGTTGTTTTGTTTCCTTGCCCTCCTAGCCAGTTCAATATATTTTGATGTCAGACTACTGACAAGCAAACAAAGGCTGAAATAAAATCATATTTATCTGTGATGAACTGGCAAAAATGCAGTCCAAGGTAAATATAATGCTGAAGCCTATGTATTTATCAATCATGCAGCAAGGGGAAAAGTAGTGACATGAAGCATTTAAACTTCTTTAAATGAACCAGTTAAATATGTTTACTGCTGCTCTTGAGGCCTCCTATGTGGCAATCTAGACACAAATAGATAAACAGAAGTAAAAGCACTGTGAAAATGAATAGAATAATTTATAAGCCACTGCTCTGAGTTTTCCTGGTGGCAGTAACAAAGTTGTTGCCTTTGACACTCTTTTAGGGCTAGAGCAAAAGCCTGAGACCTAGGTCCCCAGCAAGCAGACAGCAACGCTTCTTGCAGGCTGTGGAACCAACCCATCAGATCCTGATTCCCGGGTGCCTCTGGTGCGATCTGCTGCAGGATTTTATTTGGTAGCAAGTTACAAACCAAGCCTATGCTTCTGCAGCCATGAGCAACAGTCTCCTCCTTGCTAAATAAGCATTCCAAGAATCGTTCAAGTCTTTTTCTGACATTCTTCTTTCTGTATTCTCCAATACTCTTATTTTGTCAAGTTCATTTTCTGATCTGGAGCACTGAAACTGGTCAGTTCATCGGGTTGTAACTGTTGTGGCCATCTCCTGCCTTCTTCCAGCCCCTGTGCTGAGCTTAGCCATGGAGATGTTTCTCTCAGCCTGAACCTAGAGCCTTCTGCCCAGGATCTCCATAACTTTTTGTGGAGCGCTCAGTTTTGTGAATCCAACTCTAAACAACACTAACAAACTAACTTATAACTCATGGTTAGGAAGAGCCGCAGCACATCAGCCAGGGACAGCTGCCCTAGGCATACCTCTGGGGGCAGTGGCAAGTGGAGGCCAACAGGACCCACCTCAGTGGGCTCCTGCCACCAGAGCTGCTGCTACACTGGTGGGAGACCAGTCATTGCAGGGAGGGAGGAGAGCACTGCCTGCGGGGAGACAGGAGGAGACAGACACCTACCAGTTGTGGAGATGTCATGCTACGGCTGCGATGAGCAGCTTGTCTTCAAACAGGAGTTAATGTCTTTTTTTATAAAAATACCTGTGTATCTGCATTTGTTCTTACTCAGGTAAGTAACAGGATTTTAAGGAGAATGGGCTACATTTTTGCTTTCGGTGTAATCTTTTAGCAGTTTGTTCCCCAAGCTAATTATTATACTTAAAACCAAAACAAACGAAAACCACACACCCAAATGTGCCTCTTAATACTACACTGTTGGGGTTTTTTGCTCACATGTTAAACTGAACAGTGAACAGAAGCATCTTTTGTAAGCTTTCTGGAATACACTAGTTTTTAGCTTGCTATGCTATTCCTCTTTCATGTCCTTTTTCTAAGATGTACATTACCCTTGATCACTCTTATGAGAATTTTTTTGTCACTCTCTCCAGTCTCTTTTGGATTTGAGCAGCGCTTAAACTGTTGTTTTAAGTGACAGGCTGTCACTGACTCCTGTTACAAAATAGTTCTGTTCCACTTTTAAGGGTTCAGAATTGGGCACACCTTTTAAAGTGTGTTTTATCCTACTATTTACGTGGCTCCTGCTGTCACACTACCCAAATGCTAACAGAATTCTTTTTTGAAAGAAAGCAGTGGGGAATGAAAGCATTCTTAGCCCCTCTGCAGAAGAACAGGTGCCGAGAGATTTAGGTCCTGGTCCAAAACAGTATGTAGGCTCCAATTCCTACTGTCACCGATGTCAGTGACAAGCCAGAAGTCTAACACCTTCCTTTAACTTGGACTTTCATGACTTCTTCAATGTGTAAGAAAATTACGTTCCAGTTGAGGACTGTATGTATGTATCTGTATAGACAAATGGCTAACTTGTATCACCAGCCAAATACCGTAACCACAGGTGGGACTGTTTCTTTCCTTAAAGCCACTGCAGTCATTAAAAAGTGGTCTTTTCCTAAATAGCTTTTCCAGCTCAGCTGTCTGGTTCACGAGCCCTTGAAGTGCTGAAACTGTTGAAACCTTACAAATGCAGTCATAACTTCTTTTGCTTATAGAAAGGAAAAGACTCAAAGAGTGCTGTAAGTAACAGTGAGGAGAACAGGTAGGTCACAGACAGCAGTTAAAGGAATACTATTTCTAAACTCTGAAAATAGCCATTATGGTAAAAATGCTTGTTTCCCATGTCAGTTCATAAACAATAAGTAAATGCACAAAATACAAATTCTAAGCTATTGGGAGCAATGATGGCAAAGTAATGCTTTTAATGCTCTTTTAAAAAACACTTTTGAAAGTATTTATTTGAACAATCTAAAAAGTTTAATTGTATTCAATTTTTATAGTCATAGAATTCTAATGGCTCTTTTACATTTAAAAAAAAAAAAAAGTTCGGGTATTTCTCAAATTCCTGAATATCAGCTGAATAAAACACAGTTTCATGCTTAAGGTAAGTATCCACTAAGAGGTATATAATCAAGATTGAACTGTGCTTGTATTCTTAATTCATTAGTGGAACTGTAAGGCCCTCTTCTGGATTACAAATTACTGCACAGCCAAGGAAAGTACATTGAAATGACAAAGTCAGCCATGAAAACACTATGAAAAGATAAATACCTTAATATATTTTCTTCATACTATTACCAGTTTCATTTCCTGGTTTTACATGTACCTGCCCATCTCAGGTACTATAATTGAGTAGCTGAGAACAACTTCTTAGCAGATTCTTAATGATAAAGTATTTCTTATGCTAATAGTCACAAGAGGAGAGGACAATCTAAAGAGTTGTGGAGTTTCTCCACAACTCCGTATGAAGATTCTGTCCAGCCAAGTGATGCTCGCTTATGCTTATTAAGCAATAGCATACACAAACTGAGACGTGATTCCGCATATATACCTGTCTACATACATATGTGACTTCAGAAGTTATGTCTGAAAATTTGGCATCTGTAAAAAAACAATGAAGAACCATTACAATGATCTTATCTCAAGTCTTCAAGGACTGTACAATTCCTTACATGCCTCTGGATTAAATATATGCACAAGGACTGTGAAGTTCTCACAGATGTAACCTTCCAATAGATTTCCTTACTTGCCTAAGCAAACATTTACTACTGAAAAGCAAGACGCTTCTCCACAGACAGAAAGAAAGAAAGAAAATACTCTAGAACGGGCTGTACAGAATGGCATCATTTTAATGGATCCATCTGGCTTTAAACAAGTGAACCTGAACCATAAATTTTCCTCTTTCTAAAAACAGCCACTTAATTTTCTGTTTGGTCATGTATAACAAGAAATCAATACACAGAAACACAGGCATAGGTACTAAGTATCCTGTTAGTAAAAACTCTGTACAGAACATTAGACATAGTTTAATTGGACTGTACATTTTAAAAAGCAGGGATGCTGAAGAATTCTTTGCATATTTTTGGTAAGTTTCTGTCTCCCATCAGTGTAAGGCTAATTACGATTGTCCTTTTTCCGTACTTTTGATTTTGGTGCTGCCGAGAAGAAACAGAAAGGGAGAAAAAAACATCAGAAGTGAATTACAGTAATACTAGTGCCAGCATTCTTTTAAATTAGGTTGGGATCAAAATGGATCCATTAATGTGAAACCTACCATTGGGATTTTCTTGTCTGTAGAAAGCTTTTAACATTTCCACTGCTTCTTTGGCACGATAGCCAGAAATGCACTGTTCAAGTTAGAATGATGCTCGTGAGTACATCTGAGAATAACATGCTCCATGCTTCACAATAATGCCTTAAGTACAGAATAATTGTAAAAAACTGTATTGTCTATTTGAGGGTCAGAAAATCTCCTTTTCAGGCTGAATACCTTATACATTTGAAAAATACTGTGTTGAGGCTTACTAAATAATTTCCCTAATAACTTAAAAGTTCGGTAAAACAAACTTTGTTACTAACTTACATAAAATTTTTATTCAATCTCCAATTTCTTTCTTATTAATGTGTTTCCAACTTACTTCATATGTTCCTCAAGCACTTGGAAATCTAAGGGATACACACCTAGGTATTTGTAGATAAGATTCCTACCAGAA
Organism: Falco biarmicus; assembly: GCF_023638135.1. Lineage (NCBI taxonomy): Eukaryota > Metazoa > Chordata > Aves > Falconiformes > Falconidae > Falco > Falco biarmicus. The sequence goes on along the minus strand of NC_079293.1, from coordinate 49,900,643 downwards.
AGCATTTGTCCACACACCCGGTCTTTATTCCTAACAGTCACCTCTCAGACCTTTTTGGTCCTCCTAAAATATTTTTCCAGGCTGTAAACATTAATAACAAAGTGTATAAATGTCACTAACACTAAATGAATCTCCACCCACACTAGGAAATAATTATAGGAAATAATAATTATATTATAATTAATACAATTAATTATAATAAATAATCCCACTGCAATTGCCTACAGAAACAAAGAAAGGATTTGTGGTAGTAAGAATCTTCTCCTTTCTTTCTTCCAAACATATAGCAAAATTAAATACCGTATGCCAACGTTACCAAATGAACACTCTTCTAGTACTGACCATACAAATTAATTCAGATGCTAGCCTCACAAACACCCTGACAGAAAGATGCTTAATATGGTTACACTGGACTGCCAAATAGAGTCAGCTTGCTGACGGAAATTCTTTCTGAGCCTTGAGCCTTCAGTGCTTATTTACAATGCTGAAATATACTACTTGGTTTTTACATTCATTAAATTATAAATGTTAAGTGTGAAGAAGAGACTTCTAAGAACCCTAATCAGTATCCTTGTATAAAACAGGACCATTTACAACTGTGTATAATGTGATAAATGTAATGCTATAAATGCTTTATCTATACAGATGTATAGATACCTATACTTATAGGTATACTAGAATAATGCTGTAAAGCATCTGTATTGATGTATACTGTACCTCCACTGAACGCTTGTCCAGCCGTTCTTAAACGACGAAGATGTCATTCTCCCCACTCTGTTCCAGTCCTTCAGTATTGTTACTATCCAGAAAGTTTCCTGCTATCTACAGTAAATCTCCTCTGCTACTTTTCCAGTCTGTATTTTTTTGGTGATTTGAACTATATGAAGTCTATGCTAATGCATTTTGCCTCATATATAGATAGACTGGGAGCAAAAATACAATCATTTCCAGTGGCTCAGCTAAAAATCAGTAACTTAGTAAGCTGCTGTTACTTGATCTTTATTGATTATGTGTCTGTATATTCTACCGTTTAAAAAATATTTTCTCTCATGTCATCCCACAGCATACACTTGCTGTTCTAAGTATTACACATCTTTTAGATATATTTATTCCTTACTTTGTTCCACAAGTATAATTCTTTCCTTTCCACTTTGATGCATCCTTTTAAATAATTTTAAAACTGTCATCAGGCTTTTCCTCAATTTTATTTTCTCTAAGGACTTAATCTTTTATCATTATTTTTTTGTTAAATCAAGTTTACTTTGATCATCCTTTATCTACATCCTCTTAAACGGATGCATAACATTCTCAAAGCAGGGTAGCGAAGCTAGGCACAGTACCCTAGCTGAAATATAGAGGAAAACATTTTACTGCTTACTTCAAATGGTTCTCCTGTGTCAACCATATCATCAGATGAGATGCTTAAAACTGAGCCACAGCCTCCAAATCGCTCATTTCGACAGCCATATACGACCCGCGGAATTTATATGAATGAGTTAAGGTATTAAGTTAAAATGAAAGGCAAGCAGGAAGTACAGTAGCTGGATTTAAGTAGTCATTAAATTTCACAAAAATGTGCTTGTACTTTTCAAACTAGCTTGCACTATAATTCCTCCCTCATAAAATCAAAATTTACTTCTGAGTAATATAAGATCTATTGCTGAAGATGCACATCCAGCCTTTCTCAGAAAAGGATAAGCAAGAATCCCAAAGCAGAGGCATATAAAGACACGGTTTACGGATTGTTACAACATTCAAAACTGAACACTAAACTGAGATTAGTTCATTTACATAATAACAGACATGTCTAAAATGTATTTTCACATCCCTAAGAGAAATCATTGCTGGTCATAATTGCACCACTTCTCTTTCATTCTTGAGTCTCCCACTATTTACCACGTAGTAAATGGAGGTGGGTGCAGACTCTCAGACCATAAGATGGTACCCCTGTTGGCTCTGCCTGACATTGTCAAGCCCTTCTTTGTGGGCTCAGTGCCAAAAGACTTAACAGTTTGATATATGGTCTCCCAGCATGAAGAAGCATGAAAGGATACTCATCAAGCGCACGGCAGCTGCACACATGATGCAAGGCTCTACAGTTACGTACAATATCGAGTGTGCAAATACTTCGTTATAATCTCTGTTGCGTTGCTTGCACCAGTCAAGGACCTGATCGATTGCCACCATTTCTGCATGTCGAGTAGCCTAGGAGATAAAAATAAACATTTTCATAAAGTTTGCATTGATTCACAGCTTTAAGGTTCTCACTTGTACAAATACAAATGAAATAAAATGTAACATCATAAAACTACTCTTTCAAGTCAAGGGCATAATCACCTGACATCTAATTTATTAATAATGCAATTATTTTCACTTCTCTTGAAGTAATACAATGCTTTCTTGAGAAGTATGTTTTCAGCGCACCTCTTTGCTGGTTCAAGTTGCAGAAGGAATTTCCTGCAGCCCAAACTGCAGGAAATATTCAGCCGAAGAAAACATGTTCAACCTCAGTCTCATATGCAACACACAGAAGACCCACAAGTGCAAAACAGTTTTTTCTTCTACCTGTTCCTAGGCAGAGGAGCCTGCTCAGAAGTTCTTCATTACCCCTCTCTGTCATGTCAGCATAGTAAGACATGAAAGCTCTGCTTGAGGCTTAAGTGACACACAAAGCCCATTAGAACAACTGATCTAGCCCACTGTGCTTCCAAGAGCAGGCAGGGATACTTTCTCTGGAAATCTTAAGAAACTGCTCCTAGCTGGTACCTCTTCCTCCCTCTGCCGATGTTACTATGCCTGCATGGAATGAACGTGCAGTGATTTCAGTATGTTTCTGGAACTGCTTAGCCTACTGCATAAACACAGTATTTTCAGTTTGCGTCAGGTTTAATGCTGCCTGGGAATACGTAACACATACAGTAAGTTCCTCAAGTAATAGGCAGGGATTGCAGCATACGCCTGATTACAAAAAGACATAATAATATTGATTTATCTTTTTTTAATCCAAGATAACTGAATGATGAGTATCTCAGAGGTCACAGCAATAGTTATGGCACAAAAACCTGAACAGAAGAAATGCTGACTTTAATTGCAGAGACAAAACCGATCAGTAATGTCCCACTATCGCTCCGGAATGTCTGCAGTGGTGTGTTTTGCCAATCAAATGTCACAGCAAAAATATCACAAAGTACTAGTTTTGAAAGGACTGTCCAGTTACAAAGCCTGATGCTCATTTGAATGAAGGCTGTAAGTACTTCCCTTCCTTCTAATCTACTCTAGAAAAAGGATGTTTTTGACACAGGCATTAGGCTAAGACCTAATCAACCCAAATTATACTTCTACCTCTGCTACACATGTCTTTATGTGACCTTAGGTAACTTCCTCTCAACACATGAACTTGGGTTAATGTTCTACTACTGTGAAGATCTGTGGTGGTAACTCTGAGATGCTCTACAACAGGGGTCCTCAAACTTTTTAACCAGGGGGCCGGTGCACAGATGCAGTGGCAGGCAGTCATCTGCGGCTGCTTGGTTCCCCCCCAACCCCCAGCGGGAGGGGGAGGTGGTGTCTGTAAATACCGGGGGCCAGATTGAGGACCCTGGAGGGCCGTATCCGGCCCACGGGCCATAGTTTGAGGACTCCTGGTCTACAATATATGGCACAGGACTCACGTATAAATCAGTGGTAGGTTTAATACAGTTTAAAAATGTTTTAAAACGCCTACAGAGATCTACATTGCCTAAGCCTACATTAGCAAATAGTGCAGTGCAAGAGGACTGTATCCGTAGGGCAAAACAGTGCTAAGGACCCAACGCCTACTGAGGAGAGTTCACACTGGCCTAGCTCCAGTTCAGTCCCATGGACGGTACCTTCCCAGCAACAGCTGTCGTGCATTAGGTATGCTCCCTGAGCGCATTTTTCCAGTATAGTTCCATCTGAAAGGAAGACAGCTTGCCATCTCTGAGACACAGACCAAAGCATGGTAAGCAGACACAAGAAATTTATTCCATAGTGCACTTGTGATCTGAAATAACATAGTAATGAACCCACTCAGAATAAAAACATGGATCTGAATCAATATGCAGGCACGATTCCTCCAGACCTACCAGTGAAATGTTGCCATGAAGGTTCCCTAGTTGAATAAATGCAATCACATCAGCTGAAATCTCAGTGGAAACACCAAGTGCAACACCCTCCAGCAGAAAGATCCCTCAGACCTACTACAGCTACCGTAACAGAAAATTATTAAGTTGTGGCTATCCTAGTTTTGTGCCCCTCAGACCACAAGACACATGAATACCACATTGGCTTTCTAACTCCTGAGCACGAATTGAAAGCATATAAGCAATAAGCCTGCATGACTGGAGGAAAACATGCCTCTGACCTATGACACTACTTTACACCGAGTACACCAAGTGGCTTTTAGGCCTCTGCTGCTCTTGGGAGTAGAAGTTAAGAGAAGTCATGCAGCTGCTCTTGGGAGTAGAAGTTAAGAGAAGTCATGCAGCTGTTCTAAGTCATACTGGCTTCTACAGTAATAGAAGACAGCTACACAAAAGAGATTATGCTAATATAGAACATTACTAGGTCCCAGTGCATCCACATCTTAAGTAACGCACACTGGTTTGGTCATCTCACCTCACGAAGACATGGGAACACCAGGAAAAATCCACCACAGGGTGAGAAAGGATTATCCAAGTTACAGAACAGTCTCTGTATAAAGACTAATGATGTCCTGGTTTCAGCTGAGATAGTTTTCTTCTCATTAGCTGGTGCAGTGTTGTGATTTGGATTTGGTATGAGAAAAATGCTGATAGCACACTGATGGTTTTGGTTGTTGCTGGGTGATGTTTATACCAAGTCAAGGACTTTTTGGTTTCTTGGGCCCTGCCAGAGAGAGGGCTGGAGGGGCACGGGAAGTTGGGAGGGGACACAGCCAGGACAGGTGACCCCAACTAGCCAAAGGGATATTCCATACCATATGACGTCATGCTGAGTATAAACTAAGGGAAGAAGGAAGGGAGGGGGGAACATTTGGTTTTATGGCGTTTGTCTTCCCAAGTAACCGTTACGCGTGATGGAGCCCTGCAGTCCTGGGGATGGCCGAACACCTGCCTGCCCAGTGAATGAATTGGTGAATGAATTCCTTGCTTTGCTTTGCTTGTGTGCGCAGCTTTTGCTTTGCCCATTAAATCGTTCTTGTCTCAACCCTCAAGTTTTACATTCCTTTCTGATTCTCCTTCCCATCCCTCTGGGTGAGGGGGGAGTGAGCGAGCAGCTGTGTGGTGCTTGGTGGCCAGCTGGGGTTAAACCACGACACTAGACTACAGCTCTTAACTCACCAAATAGTCATTAGTTTTCCAAGTTAAGATGACTACAGTAGACATTTATAAAAATCAAGAAAAATGTGGAAAAGCGAACAGTAAATTGTGATTTATTATTTTTCATAACAAGCAGGCACCCAATGAAATTATCAGGCAGCAGATTTAAAACAAACAAAAGGAAGTACTCTTTCACAAAGCACATAATTAAATTGTGGAACTCATTGCTACAGGATGCTATGGAAGCCAAAAACATAAATGAGTTCAAAAAAGGTTTAGACAAATTCGTGGAGGATATGTGCAGAGACAGCTATCAGAAACAATGATCCAGATACAGCCTTGTGCTTTGGAAGTCCCTAAGCTATCCTCTTTCTGAAGTGGGAAGGTTACATAAGGCAAAGGTGTACACTACTAATTTCTTGTTTCTTGAGCTTCTTTCTTAAGCATCTGCTAAAGGCCCCTCTTAAAGACAAGATATGGTGGGGAAAACTGACCTTCTAGGTCTGCCTTAGGATTTTATTTTGTATTGAGCTATGACTAGATAGTCTTTTTTATTGACTTGCTGTGTGTAAAGTAACATACAAAAAAGATGATGTTCATTTTGAGTCACTGACTCAATTCCTAAGCTTCTACAAACCCCTAATGTTTTTTATCTTCCTAATATTATACACTATTTTAAAGCCAAGAAAACAAAAGCAGGTACGAGTAGCAAGGGAAAAAGAGAATTCTTAGAGAGTAGCAAATGGCGTTCCAAGGAGAAATTATTTGAAGCTGATGTCAGTGGGTAAAAAGCCTTGACAAAGCCTTAAAATAGTGCCCCAAACTGTGGCAAATGTTAAAGATACCAGCAGTGCCCCGAAAAGCTTACCTTCCAAATCTTAGACCAGAATTAACAAGCAAGAGTAAAGGGGATCAAAGGTCAAAGTTCTATATTATCTTGTGGCTTCATTAGCAATTTAAGAGTGCAAACAATACTTCATTTTCAATTATTGCATACTGTACTTGCAAGATGATCTGGGCAAAGACACGCACTACAATGACCCAGCAGGAGATAACAAAGAGAAGTCTGCATGTATCAACAAAGAGCCTAAGACAGAGAGCATTTTAGTGGGAAGCAAATGATTGCATCACACATGGGAATAAAGATGCCAGAGGAAAAAAAAAGGATTCTGGTCAGAAAGGGTCACATATATTATAAGGAAGACAAGTTTCTGAGGCACAACTGTGAACAAGCAAGTGTGGGACCTGCCAGAGGCAACACAGTACTAGCACAATCTTGTGAATGTATTGCCAGGCTGTTGAAAACAAACGTCTTGCACAGAAAATTGTTGCACTATTGCCCAATGAATACAAGTAATTACATGCCTAACTATTTTGACATGCTGATGCCACAACCACACTCCTAAAAAAAATACTCTTTTCTTCCAACAGCAAATTTTTCCAGGAGAATGTGGTGATGATCAATAATTTCACAAATAACTTCCACAGAGTAAGTGGCAGTACTCCTGACATTAATGTGTTCTGCTAAGGACATGCAGGGCAGAAACAAAAGTATGGAGAGTGACAGGAGACAGGCTTAAAAAAATGGGAGAGCTTTCAGCAACTAAATCTTTTTGCCAAAATGAGCAGTTTGGGAACAAGAATGAAAGAGGGCATAAAGAAGACACTACCTGCTCCTAACTCCCGTCAGTTAGATCAGAGGATGCAGAGACTTACTTAAGGATAAGACGGAATTTATTTGACATGAAGCCTTGTGACCAGCTGGTTTCCAAGCAAGGGGAGAACTGCAGGGAAGAACTGCAGATTTAACTGGATAAACAATAATTTTTTAAAAGCTGGGAAAAAAGTTTTCAAGGAGTGAAAAAAGGCCAATATATTATAAAGCTACATTTTGGAGGTCAGAAAGCAAAGGCTAAAGGAAGAGTCACCAAACATCAACCCTGCAAAACAAATTACATAAAAAGGAAAAATACCTTGAAGACAAAACATGTGAAAAAGGAGTTAGAACTACTACAGTGACCATAAGATGAGGCTGAAATATAATTATAGCACTACTCCAAGACAAAATTAGTATTTTGCCTTTTCAATAAAAATGACGTGGAGAATATGGCCCAAAGGCAGAATAATAGTATGACACCACAAATTACAGTATATGACATACAGAATTAGAACTTTAAGGGCATGGAAAAGGGATAAAGGGCAAAACCCCAAACTCATCTCCATCAGAAAACTGCTAAAGAACTCATGCATGAGGCTGACAGTCACATAGCAATGCTTTTAATACATCAAGGGAGAGTTATCACATGACTGAAACCTATAAGAGCAAACAGAGTCACTGTAATGAAAAATAGGAAGGACATACAATCCTGACATCTACAGATCCAGGATAGTCTCAAAAGCAAAACAGGCAACATAACACACTTTGAAGGTAATATTCTAAGGACTAAGTCTATAAAAGGAAAACAAAACAAAATACAACGTGGATTTACATAAAGATAGTTGACACAAAATTAACCTAGTAACTTTCCGTGACAAACGTTTTTTCTAGGCAAAGAAACACCAATCTCATCTCTCTGGACTTCTACAACGCATCTGGCACAGCACAAGACGTGAAATTATTGTCAGTCTGGGGAAAACACCATAGCACAAGAAACTTAAGGTAAGCAAGCAAAGAAGAAAAGTTGCATCAAAAGTGGAAATATTTGTCCAGAGGGAACCAATTAGCAACAATGCTCAAAGATCATTTTGCTTAAATGTTTTCAGTTGTGACATTGGCATTAATGGGAGAAACATCTAGAAAAAACAACTAACAATGTGATGTCTTTCATCTCATGAAAGACATCATCAGAAGAGACAGGGTCAGTGTGTCACTCGAGAGGTGGATGGCCTTATAGATAGGAGAAAAAAATAATCAAAACAACAAATGAAGAATAACAAAACACCACAAAGGACCAAGGAAGCTTCAGAAAAGATGGGTGGACTTACTTCTGGGGAGAATGGGAAGAAGTATTGTTATCAAACAAGGCGCAAGAGGAAGTCCATCTGGAATAAAGCGTATAGTTCTGGTTAAGTGAATTCAAGATGAATCAAAGCTGGAATGAATGTATATAAGAATTATTAGAATGAACACAGAAAGAAAGCCTATCTTCTGAGAGGAAATTAAACAGCTGGCTTGGGGAAAATAGGGAAAACAAAAAGCCAGAAGGGAATACGACTTCAGAAACATCCAAGCTATGTAAAATAATGGTTGATGCTGGCACAATAATAGGGAGATATAAACAGACCATAAAATGTTGAAAACTGGAAATCAGATGTTTTCTAGCTGTCTGAAGAATGATGTTCTGGAGAAGTCCTCCAACTTGAGGTGGGACGAGCAATTAGTTTTAGAATAGACTTTGATAAAATGTAAGATGTCTGCCGGAACCGCCCCAGTGTTTCAAGAGCGTTTCTTTTTTCCCCAGGATCATTCCTAAATAATGCCAGCAATTGTTAGGAGAAAACTGAAAACAATTTCCTGCATTCACATTTCCCAACAAGTGCCTCCTTCAAGCTTACATTTTCTTCTAGACTATATAGAGCAATTAGGTAACTGATACAAAATTTAGAAGCACTGAGTACCAGCATTTCCAATCACCGTAATATAAGCATTTATGAAAATTAAGCCACAAAAGAACTGAAACTTGAGCTAAACAGAAATTGAAAAAAGGGTTGGCTTTCAAAGTTATTAACAGTTTACTGTTTCTAAAATGCAGCCAAATTTTTTAAATCAGACTACTTGGATTTAAGTACCTACCTTCAGACAACCCTAACATTAAAGCCAAAAAAGTCCTAGTTTCCCTAACATTTTAAAATTGATTCTGATTTTTGCAGTCTCGTCAGTTACGTTCTGCCCATTTATTAACGTGATTTTTACACAGCATTAATATCTCTGGCACAATTTTCCCAAGAAGTGCCTGCTTCCCCACAGTGTTTATGCTGATTTAACTTGAGATACTTAGCTTCTCTGTCATCTGGCTTTCTTGAGTTGTATTAGAATTATCTTAATACATTATGGATTGTCCTGTAGCACAAATTAGTATAATGATTCATCTCTACTGTTACATTTTTGAGCTTAGAAGCCTCATTTTCACCTTTTATTATGTTCCCAGATTTGAGACAACTAATATAAATTACAACCAGATCCTGCAATCAGATTCATTTATACAAAACTTCCAGTTGTACAAAATCTCTGTTGGCTTTAATTGGTCTCCCAGAGTGTAGAAGATCTAATTTGATGGCTGAAATCACAAGCATCAGGTCTAAAATTTACAGGCAGTACTTTTTAGAAAGAACAATTTTGCTAAAGGAAGAATCTTTGTAAACTAGACATGAGATGTTGTTACCCTATGTATACTGTAACTACGCAACTTCCCAACTCCTTGTGCTCCCCCATCTCTTGTAAAAAGAGACTGGTAATTATTTATTCCTTTATTTGTATGGAGTTTTTCCTAGAAGGGCAACAGGCTTGCATTTCCGATTTATAGTGCAGTACTTTTCAGGTAAGGGGGAAACAGTGCTTTGCTAACGACGTGAACTGTTCCTGCAGCGCCCGTGGGAAGAACACCGACGGGAGGGCTGCACAGGCCGCTCCCTTCCCGCTCTTAACCCGCAGGCGACGGCAAAGGCCTCCGGAGCGCCCCGGGGCGGGCAGCCTGCGGGGGCGGCAGCCGCCACCTCACACCGCCACGGGGCGGCCTCCCCTGCCCCGACTGCGGCCCCGCCGGCCCCGCCGCGCCCTGAGAGCCGCGCTCAAGCCCCAGCCCCGCCGGTGCCGGTGAGGGAGCCGCGCCCGGCGCAGCGGGGCAGGACAAGGCAGGGCCTCCAACACGGCAGGGGCCCGAGCCCGGACTCACGTTCTTCGTCTCGTTGACCTCGTTCCTGCCCCTGCCGATGACCTCGCCGTTGTGCACCAGCAGACAACCGACGGGCACCTCCCCGTTCTCCAGCGCCTCTTTGGCCTGCAGGGCACACACAGGGAACGGGACGGCGTTACCTGCCCCAGCCACGAGCCGGGCTTCAGCCAGCCCCCGACCTCCCGCCCCCACCGGGAGGCCCCGGCCAGCCCGCTCCGGGGCTCCCAGCTCCCCTCCTGCCTCCTGCGAGGCTTCCCCCCGCGGGGCAGCGGAGCCCGGCCACCCGCACCCCTCGCGGGCCGGGGGAGGCGGGAGCCCCCGCGCCGGCACTGACCACGTCGAGGGCCCGGTCCATCCAGGCCACCGCTGCCGCCTCCTCCTCCATGGCCGGCACCGGCGGGGCGCGGGCGGCGTTTCCGGGGGGCCGGGCGGCGGGGCACCGCGGGCGGGGCGCTGCCACCGCCTCTTCCGCTGACGTGGGGAGGTGAGGGGCGGCCGGGCCGGGCGCGCAGGATGCTGCGCTCGCTCTGGAGTTTCCTCAAGCGGCACAAGAAGAAGTGCCTCGTCCTCGGCACCTTCCTCGGCGGTGAGTGCCCGGTAGCCGGGCCCAGGGGCCGCGGTGAGCGGTAGCACGGGCCGACTCCGTGCCGACCGCGGGGCCTCCCCCGCCGCGCTGTCGCTGAGGTGCTCCCGGCTCCCGCTGGGGAGGCGCCCCGGGAGGCGGCGCTCGGCCGCTGCGCCCGGCCGGCCCCCTGCGGTCAGGCGGGTTCCCGGCTGGCGGGCAGGCCTAGCAGCCCCCGCGCCCGCCCGGTGCCGGCCGCTGGCGTGACCCCCCGCGGTGCCGCGGGGCTGGCCGGCCTCGGCCCCGCACCGCTGCGGGCCGTGGCGCAGGGGGCTCCGCCGTGGCCTGCAGCCCTGCGCCTCGCTGGGGACAGCAGAAGGCGCCCACCGCCCGCCCGTGGGACAGTGGGGTGGCAGGGGGAGGCCTCTCCTAGGCAGAGAGGAAAATCTACGCGTCGTCCTTTCGGGCTGCCCGGGTGTGCTTACGGCGGGTGTCTGCGGGGTTCCCAACAGCATCCAGCTGCGCAAGGCGCGGGTGCCGCTTACATTGTAGTTCTTAGGACGGAGGTTGAACGCCTGTACTTCTAAAAGCGATTCGTGCGTTCAGGTGAATTGTCAAGTATAAACAACTGCAGACACAAAACTTTACGGGAGAGGAGGATTTACGTTAATTATTCAAGCTGTTCTTTCTTCCTTAAGGTGCTTGTCTAACCTGTAGGGTGGTTATGATTTGGTAAGCTCCTCCTTTCCTTGGAGTTATTATAGGGTTATTTTTAGTTGGAACTGGATTTAAAAGAACACCTTGGATATTTATCTGTTTAATAATAAAGTGCATATCTGTGCAGGTGGAGATTAGATAGTCCTCAAAAGGTACAGCCATGCCTTTGCATGCTCAATCATCAGATGTGTCTTATGCAAATGACGCAGAATTAAATATTACAGAGTTGTTAAAGAAAGTTTGTATTTCTTTATACGCACTAGAACTTGCCTGAACAGTTAAATATTTTGAGAGCTACAGGGGTTTTGCAGTACATTTTGTCTCATATTCAGGTGAGGTCTCTTGTGAAGGTAAATTGTATATACTTCTGACTTGCCTTGGTTGTTGTGCCCTCTGCATCCTTTCAGCATTAATTCCTTCTGCATTTTTCGCATATTAATACTTGATAATAGGTTAGATTATGGTAACTGAAGTACTTGTCGGGCCTATTCTCTGGCTTACCCCCTCACCTGCAGGTTTCCTGACTCTGCGAGTACAGCAGAATATAATGTTTACCAGTTTCTGAGCCACCACACTTACAGCCCACCAAGTTAACAGATTTACTTTATCGGGTTGTAACCTGCAAGCTGTTCCCCTTCAGTTGTCTTTGTGAGAATGGTGGGCAGGCAAACGGGAATAGTAAAATCATCGGTTGTCCCAGTTTCCACTAGTAAACATGGATTAATGTCCAAGTGGGAAAGCAGATATTGGGGGCCTTCTGGCTCTTGGTAGTCTTCGTAGCCTGAAATCATAAATTCATCGTGTATAAACAGCTCTCTGCCAGCCTGCAAACCATCCTAATATCACTGAATAAGCTTTTTCCTTATAATTGGTGCTGTTTATGTACAGTTCAGTGTCACTTTCACTGAAACATTACTGACTGGATAAGGTGCACTTAAATAAATATCAGGGACTAAAATAAAGTTAATTAAAGTATGACCAATCCATGAAACCCCCAAGATGCTCCTCTTCTAACAAGCTTTTCAAGTTCTGACTGGAAATACTGAACTATGCAGTTGTTGCCTAAAGCATTAGTACCTTTTTCCTCAGGCCATGTTGTATTTGAGGTCTCTGTAGAGAATTACTTTTTTGAATTTGATCCTTGGTAGTAAATCAGGGCATCCACAAGCAGGAGAGCATCATTAGCTGCCACCAGCTGCAACTTACACCATGGTATTTTGAGGCAGCTCGGGAGATGGAGGGATTTACTGCAGAATGCTGAATTACAGCTGTTCAGCAGCTGAATTGTGAGTGCTTTGTCCATCTGCATACTAGTTATGGATCAGACCTTAAAATAACTCCAGAAGCTATGGTAATGCCACCACCAATTAATCAGAACTCCAAGATCCACAATAAACTCATTCCAAAAAATACTGCTTGACTTTGAAAGGTACAATGCAACTTCACGCAGCTGCTCTTACTTGAAGGCAGAATATTTGGAAGTGGCTGAATGATTTAAGAAAAGCATCCAAATCTGCTGAGTTAATGCCAGAGACTAGAATCTGCATCTCTCTGGTGTATGTTTGCTTTTTTAAGAGCTGTAGGTGCATTTTCTGAGGAGGATGATTTAACAAAGAAAATGGGACATCACAAGGTTTAATGATTTTAAGTCTTTAACTGGCACATGGTCATACATTAATGTGAATATTTAATGATTTGTTAGACAATATAGTGTTTTATCGGTGTTGTGTTACTGAAGAATTATTGCACCACAATTCAAGTTGATTGGTAGCCTTTCTTCTGTTTACTGAGATGGATTCCTTGTGCACTATCAGTGGCTGTTATTCTTAGTGTAATTTCTGTCAATCCCAAAACTGCAACGGGTTTTTCTGCTAACAAAGATACACAACTCATAAAGTAGGAGCTCAAATAGAGGGAAAAGCAACTGAAATGGATGTAATTATCCCTTAACGATAGCGCAAGGTTGAGAAGACCTCAACTTAGCAAAGACCCAGTACAAACCATTTCTTCAGAAGTCTGTTCTTTTAGCAATATAAAGTAAATTGCATACTAAAAAGATTGAAATCTCTTCAGGCAAGGAAGATCTAGTGTTCTGGGGTTAAACCCACTAGAGATATTTAGAGAGAATGCTGGCATGACAGAGCTGCAAGGACATGTTACCTTCACTTGTTCTTATTAAGTAGAAACGACTTTACCACTTTAAGGTGACTGCCTGTCTCAGTGCTCAGTTAAAGGTGGATTTCAATGGATATTACAAACTTACTTGCTGTTGAAATTCTCTTGCTGCAGTAGAAGAGCAAGTTCTGGGTGTGTCTGCAACGTATGGTTCTGATTTCAGTGGTGAACTGTTGCTCAATTTTCTGCAAGCTGAAGGTTGCAGCAGGTGAAGAGCATTGCAGTTCAGAAATCTGTCTGCGTATCACAGGTTTTTTTGGCTTGTGTGTGCAGGGGTGTTAAGAACGTTTTGGTGGGGCTCGAAGGTGCCAAGAGAATAAGGCCTTCTTATTTTAAATATGGTTTTCAACCATAATGGGACAATTGTGTGTCACCTGATGCATGGCTTGCTTGTACATAAGGACAAACCACAACTTACATAGCTGTCAGTATTCTGGAAGGGTACAGGCTTCTGTGTGTCAGAGCAATTTCTACATAATAAAATTTTTTAAAATGAAAATTTGCCTTTAGTTTTATTTTCTGAGGGAAATATAGCAATGAGGGTAAACCAGGTCACATAGGGTTGTAAAGAGGTTTCCTGAAAACTAATGCCTTCTAGTTACCTATCCCACCCTTTTTCTCTCTCTATCCCACCTGTGAAGAAAGGAAAGAGCTGAGGGAGAGGTAAGCCGTAACTTAAGTGATGTGAGAAATATCCTACCTGTTTGAGGCCACTGGCATGAATGTGTAAGAGCCTGCAGATTTTGTTCGCTTACTTCCATTACTTACATTTAGATGGGAAAAGACTGTACAGTGCTGAAGAGAGCTACGGAGACAAATTAGAACATATCTGTCTCAATTCACTGTTAACAGATGAACCAAAGCGTTGCTCCCACAGGATATGGATGTTGTAGGACACTGGTTTAAACTCAGCCGCTCACTCACACTCTCCACTCCTTATCATGTGCTGCCCCCTGCCCCCACCGCCAGTGGGATGGGGAAGAGAATCAGAAAAGTAAAAGTGAGAAAACTCACAGGTTGAGATAAAACCAGTTTATTATTGTAATTTTTTTTTAATTATTAGTACTAATAAATTATAAGGAAAAGGGGGAAGAATAAATGAGAGAGAAAAATAAAACCCAAGGAAGACAAGTGACGCAAGTGAAAACAGTTGCGTGCCATGAACTGACTGATGCCCAGCCAGTCCCCGAGCAGCAGTGCCCCCCGCTGCCAACCTCCACCCTAGTTTTATTGCTGACATGATGTCCCATGGTATAGAATATCCCTTTGGTCAGTTGGGGTCAGCTGTCCTGGCTGTGTCCCCTCCCAGCTTCTTGTGCCACCCCGGTCTGCTCACTGCTGGTACAGTGTGAGAAGCAGAAAAGACCTTGACTCTGTGTGACTACAAAAGTAGACATGGGGACAAATGACTGTATGTTAATGTAATGTGAGAGATGTGGTGGGATAAAACGATTGGAAAAATCTTGCGTTCAAAAATTATTTGCTAATACAAAAAAACCTGTTGCTGTTTCAGTATGTTAGCTGCAAAATAAAAGATAAAATAAATCAGTACCGTCACAGTTGTGTTCTAAATAGATATTCTTGGCAGGGATCGATAATTTTTAGAGAAAAATAATCTAATTGTTATTTATGAAGTCTGATTTTGATGATAATTTAGTTGTCAAATTGCATTTTTTGTATATGGAAATATATATATTAAAATTTGCATCTAATCGGGTGCATCTTCCACATGGCAAGTGATCAGTGTGCCTAAAGTCTGAAGCAAGAGAGAGTGACTTCCCCATTTTTATTTTATGAGGCTTTTGGGAAATAAATGGAAGTGACTGTGGGTGTTCCGAACCGGTCTAGCCTGTAGTTGCCTATTAGAAAACCAATATGAATAGCCAGGGTTTTTTTGCAGTCATGAATGCTGGGGCACAAAGTTGACAAGCCTTTTGACATACTAATGATAGTTTTGAAGAATGTATTGAAAGGTTTTAATGACCCAACAAATGTAGCGGAATTCAAAGTCTTGGGGAATGTGGGGTTTGTTTGTGGGTTTTTTGTAGTTTTTATCGATCTGGCTTATAAAAATAGTTTTAAAACTTCCATCATTCAGCAACTGTTAAATGCCTCATTCATTCAGATACTAACTTTGAAATGTGAAAATAGAACTTTGAAGAAAACTGTGGCTCTGTGTTTACAGCCTTTGAAGTGGAAGTACTTGGTGGAAGTAAATAAAGGTTTGATATTCACGTTTCTCCTGTGTGCCGTTATTGACTTGGCAGAGTTGGAGCTGACGGTCTGTAGAGCAGTTTCAGTACTTAGGGAATTGTTCTGCAGTGGACAGAAGATGATCATCTTGTACAACAGTCTTTTTCTGCTTGGGTCTGGCCTACCTTATACAATCCCCACCTTCCCTGTCAGTTTTTTCATGAGAGAACATGGGAAGGGCTGGTTATGCACCTAAACAGGGAACTGCTGCTACTAGTGCACACAGGAGACCGCAAATGAACTTGGTACACAGGGTGTGTTGTAAGACGGTATCGGTGGAGGGGGAGAAATCCATACAAAGCAGCTTGCAGTGGGCAAAAGGACTGGGGGTAATCTAGACCAGGTGTCCTCAAACTTTTTAACCAGGGGGCCGGCGCGCGGATGCAGTGGCAGGCAGTCATCTGCGGCTGCTTGGTTCCCCCCCCCCCCCCAACCCCCGGCAGGGGGGTCTGTAAATACCAGGGGCTGGATTGAGGACCCTGGGGGGCCGTATCCAACCCACAGGCCGTAGTTTGAGGATCCCTGCTCTAGAAGATGTAGTGGTATCTTGAGGAGTGGCTTAGAAAGCAGGGTGGAGATAAGGAAGGATGAGAAGAGGACTGCAGGCAGCATGGAGAGAGATCTGAACCCCTGATGGTATGGGAAGAGCAGTTGGGGGAAACTTCAAGGGGATTTATGCTGGGAGAGGAGGAAATGTAGAGAAAAAATTTTGGTGGGTCTTCGCAGAAATGGAGATTTGTAGTGAAACTGATGAGGGATTATCGGATCTTCAAGGGTAGAAGAGGGGATCTGGAGAGTAGGAACCAGGCATGGTAAGAAATGAGGGCGACAGCCAAGCCCCACCAAAGCCAAGGTTCTTCTCACAGAAGTTTCAGGACCAAACAAAGGAACTGTTGGGTCTGTAACGTTTTTCTCTTACGTGATTTTTAAGACTTGGGGTTTACCTCTAACTTCTGCTAATTTTAGAAATATACCTTTTCTAAAAATTTAAATTTTCATCCATCTCCATACCTATGCATTTCCATTTATTTTCTCTATTTTTTGATTTTGTTACTCTACATTGTTTTTTCTTCCCAATATGTGCTTTAGTCTCTTCAGTACTAGTTGTTCACATTGCAGTAGTACTAAAAATGCCTTCTTTGAAAGGCAAGATATATCGTGTCAGGAAAGTTTCTTATGCTGATTCAAGTCATTACCCTTGATACTTTAATTAATTAATTTTGAAAAAATTATTTCTAAGTATTATTTTGTCAATCAGTATTAAAATACTGAAGACCCACATATACCCAGAAAACCCACTATTGCACCCTTATGGTTTAAAATCCAAGGAGGGGGCTGAAGGGGCCTTTCTCGCATTTTCAAAACAGCTTGTAATATGCAAATCTCTCTGTAGGAGTCTATTTACTGGGAAAATATGGGCAGAAGAAAATCAGAGAAATCCAAGAACGAGAGGCAGCCGAATACATTGCCCAAGCACGAAGGCAGTATCATTTTGAAAGTAATCAGAGGACATGCAATATGACAGGTAAGATAAGGAAATAGCTGCTGTTTGTGATAGGTGGAATTATTTGGAGATTTATACTACATGTTGGCAGGATGGAAGAAGAATAAGAAATGTAGGTGCATTCAAAATCTTAATTAAATGCTAGTGCATAAATAGTCATTTGCATAATAAAAAACAATCTGAAGAACAGAGTATTGAAGGGATTTCCAGGGGTTATCTGAATACTTGTCCATCTATAATGCATACAGATATACTCGCAGGTTACAATTGTTTGTTACTTCAGAATCATTTGTGTGTTGCCCTAAACTGCATGTGGTATTGAGGTATGAAACAGCAGCTAGATTCAAACAATACTGAATCTACAGCAGGATTACTTTACTCATTCTAGCATGTTGTTAGTAAGCTACACAGAGTTTGGTGAGTAATTTTTATTTACAAATAAGCATGTCAGCCTGTTAGTTCCCTGTGTTTTAACATGCAACATTTAAAAGGTACCCGACTAGCTGGGAAGCAGAAAGTACAACTATTCATCTTACAGCACTGGTCTTTGGATTTTTGAAGAGGAGATGGTAGAGCAGAATTTAACAAAATCCTTGCTATTGTTGTAGATACAGGCCATTCAAAACTAGTTCTATAAAATGAATCAGGCTACATTTTCCTGTTGAAATTTGTATTAGATTTTTGGGTGGCTGCAGATGTTTTCTGTGCACCTTGTTTACCCTGACCAATTGGTATCTCATTTTCATCTTTTCCATTTTGTAGTGCTGGCTTTAATTTTACTGCTAGGACTAAGTTTTTCTTTGCCCTCTTTGTATGAAGTACCTTCTGTATGGCATCATGCATTCTTGTCAAGATTTTTCATACTTTTTTTTTAGTATTTATGGTGTTCTGTGCACGCTTGTTTTCCATTTCCGGTTCCCATCATGTACCTTTCTTTGGTTTTCTTGTTGGAAAAAAAAAAACCCAAACCTCAGATCTTTTTCTTTTCATCTGGAGAAATGCAGCAGTGTAGATTTTCACCAGTTTTTCTTCTGGGGAGTTGAAGACACGTATATGCAAATATGCAGGGTGTGAGTACACATCCACAGCTAGAGCCAACAAAGGCATGTAGCCGCGTGGGGGGAGCATTGTGCCCAGTCTGAGAGGCGCACAGGTAGTTGCATTTCCGACTACTCTCGGAGTTCTGTATTTTGCTTATCCTCCCAGCTTTGCCTGTTGAGAAATGGGATTTACGTTGTATAGCAGCTATTGAGTGAGAGCTGGGAATAGGTTTATGATGATTTTTTTTTTTATGTTGACAGGGTTTTTTCTTTTTTTTTTCTTTAAATAACAGTGCTATCAATGCTTCCAACACTGAGGGATGCCTTAATGCATCAATTAAATTCTGAGAGTCTCACATCTCTTCTTAAAAATAGGTAAGACTGTTTTGTTAATTGTGTTAAAGATCACCTGTTTTGTGATAAGGGTTTTTTTTCAAATTATATATTTCAAATTATATATTTATGATGTAGAGAGCATGCAGGATTTTGATTTTGTGTCCCAATGAGTCACTAGTCTTTAAAGTATTTTGAAATCACTATATAAATATTTTGTGTCAGGTTAGATGTATTTTGATAGGTATGGCTGACATTTTCCAAGCATTACAAGAAAAAATACCTCCTTTAAGATGCTGCAGTGGGAGTTTTTTGTTGAAGCGCCTGTAAGATAGGCAGATAAAAGTACTTAGAAGATCTAGTCCTCTGTTAAACAGGACAGAGTATCTTGACTGAGTTGTTGATGATGTGTTTGTAAAAATGTTTATGTAATCTTATCAAGGTTGGGTGTGAGTAGCAGTAGAAAGTATCCAAGATGAGATTGCAAATGGATGTAATCTGTGAGAAGCAATACTTTTTTTTTCTTTTTTTTTTGAAGTTGAACAAATAGGAGCTTGTCGTACATTAAGAGGAACAGTTCCCTGTCAGAAAACACCTTTGGTTTCCTTACAACTGCAGGAACAAATAACATATTTTTAAATAAATAAAGTGCGTGATAGCATACCTTGAAAGTAGAGTAAGTTACTTGGCGTTTGGCATGGAGTAGAAGTGTTATGTAGGCAGTTAACACAGGGTTTCTGACTCACTCTAGACTGCCTTTCTAGTTTACCTCCCACTAGCTTATTTATATAACTTCAGCTGTCCAGCATTTAGTAGATTACCTATCCAGTCATTGTCTTTTTTTCAGTCAAAAAGCTCCCACAAGGCAACAGAATGTGCTATTTCAAGTGGGGATTACAGCCTGAACAATGTTTTTGTAATAGATTATCTGAGAATTTGTGATTGTAATTTAATATTATTTACTCTAAACAACAAAAATTAGGAAAAGTTAATTTTAAGGGAATACTTAATATCTTTTTCATAATAAGAGTTTTACTCAGCACAAAATTAACCTGAATGGACAGGAGATCTTGCGGATCACCAGATTTGTCTTCTGGACTGTGCAGCTATAACAGCCTGTAGTCTTTGAATCCTATGAAGACATACAATGCCTTAGTTTGTTCTCTGTAGTCTGTGTTCTTTTGTCGTAATACATCTGGTGTGTCTAACTTGTTCACCTGTTGAAACAGTTTACAGGTATGGTGACACTTGCTGAATTCCAATAATTCCAGTGAAAATAGAGTTGAGACTTTGATAGTATTATTATGCATTTTTGAAAACAAAGATTTTTTTAAATGCTGGTTACAGCAATGTCCTGTAAGCATTGATGTCCACAGTGGAGTTATGTCTTAATGCTTCCTTTTTTGACTTATGCTGAGCAAGTTTTAACTAGATGCTTGAACATTTTGAACTGAAAAGGTAGAGAAGGGGTTGGGAAGACATGGATCATGGAATCAGCCATCAGGACTCATGCCACTTCGAAGTAATTCTTTGAAGAAGCTCTGCATTCTTACGCTACAGATTTGTTTAACTTCCATTTGAGAAGATTGATCAAATGGCTCTGGACCTTTGAGTGCCGTTGTTGAATATACAGTAGAGTAGATGTGGAGACTGACCTTTCTTAATGTCCCTGAAGACGTGTTTTCCTTCTCACACAGTCTGTGTTATGGCTTAACATGTTACAAATCTATGTTACCATATGTTACAGATTGTGTTATGGCATAGGTAAACTCCTTTAACTTAAAATCCATTCACTTGCTTAAATTCAAACCCTTTTAATATCGTTTTAGTAATTTGGGGCAGCCAGTGGTAGGTTGGGGGTGTAAGCCAGCTGAAATCTTCAGTCTTCCAGAGAAATTTTTAAAGAGGGAGAGGCACACAAGACCGCAGATGTTCTTACTTTGTCCTCTTTTCAAAGGAATATGATTCAATGATATAAGGTGAAGTACCTGCTGCTGTAGCCTTGCAGGTGTTGCCTACCTCCCACCTATTCAGCACTTAGCTTATTCCAAACCTCTGGTGTTTTGTTTGCATTGGTTTTTGCTTCCATAGCAGGTAATGGTTTTCCAAATAAATAAATGTGAAATAAGAGTTGAGTTTTGAGTAGCAGCTGTGTCTTGAGTAAATTGCAGCAGATGAAGACTGAAAAATCCATTTCCATTGTTAGGCTTAATACTGGCAGACTTGAGCTGTTACCTGGCTGTTGCTTTGTGTTGTGAGGAGAAACTTTGTAAGCATGAGCTCTAGAAAATGTTTTGACGTAATAGGTGCAAATATAGTCGGCTTACGTTGATGTATTGGCTTCTCTTTCTCTCTTCAGTTGGCATGGAAAACTTACCACTCAGTAATAAATGTGGTTTTGAGTCCTGTTACACGTCTTATCTATAGAAATATTACTGTACTTTTTTAACAGTCTTCCCTTTGTTTTGCTTTAGAATAGCTTTTAAAACTGTAGATCTAGATTGCAAAAAAAAAGTGTATAAACTGGTTTTGTATGTGCCATGGTCCCTGTATTTCTTCCAGCTATCCTTTCTTTAATCTGTCTCTTTGCTTTTTGGAGTTGTAGACTTAGTTGTTTATTGTATCAGTTGATTTACATTATTTGATAGCAGTGAGCTTAAATAATGGTCAAAGTAATGCCAAAGCGCATGTGTTGTGCCTGTAAAGAAAAATTATTTCTGGTGAAAAGTGTATTTTTTTTATATAAAACTAGGTCTTTTTGTAATGTAAATGTAAATCTACAAAATGTAAAGTCTAGGTTAATCTAAACTATCTGTCATCAATATTGAAGTGTTAATTCTGATCCTAAGAAATTACCAAATGTTTCTCTAAGTGGCTTTCACAATATATGTCTTTCATGATATAGATATACAGTAGGCAATCTTTATTGACGCTGCTTAAAAGGCAAGAAGAATGATGACACTTTGGGGATGGTTAGCGTGCTCTTATCACTGCTGCTGCTGCTGTGTGGCTAACATTACCTCTGGATAGTAGTTATAAATCTGCGGTGTACCACAGGCAGTTCGGGTGTATCTGTAAAATCTACAGTGTTGCTCTTTTGACTGCAGAATACGTAAACTTCTAGGAATCGGTCAGGTCAGAAAAGTAAACACACCTCAACAAATGCAGAAAGATCAACTTGCATTTGTGTGCATGGCGCAAAACTTTTCCACAGATGGTCATGATCTCTTTGGGTTTTTGTGATTAAATCTAAACTTTAAAACTCAGTCAGGCAATGGTAAATCTTGCAAGAAGGTAGGATACAGAAATTCTGATCCTGTGCTTAGTATGCAAAAGTGGACCCAGGAAGCCCTACTGAACTGAGATATATGTTAAATGGATACAGGATTGAGGCCCCAGAAAAGACCACTTTGTACCATCAGTGGGCTTTTCCTGACTGCTTCGCGTAGCCACTCAAAATTGGTAATATAAGTGTATGATTGACATCACTAAATACTCCATTTATACATTGAAGTTTGAGTATCTTTTCTGCAACTTCATAGTGTATTGTTTATATACTGCTTTCTTGAATGAGACAAATCAATGTAGACATGAGTCTGGTCTGAACAAGTATAGTAGTTAAATGAGCTCACCTTAGAGCACTGCTATTTCATTTAATATATGAATTTCTAAGGAATATATACTTTTTAATGTTTAATGTTTCCATTTATGTTTCCTACAGGCCAGCAAACAAGTTAGAAATATGGGAGGATTTAAAGATAATAAGTAAGTGGAAATGAAAGATTCCATCTGCATAATATTTAGCATAAATTCAAAATGTCTTGCACACCCTTTAAAATGTTTATGCTAGGTTGTTGTTTCAGTAGGTATTAAGATAGTGTAACACACGACATGGCAAACTTCCTCCGTGCCCCCCCTCTCAAAAGCTCCTCATGAAGGAATTTTTCTTAGCCCCAGGGGAAGTTGGAAGTTCAGAGACAAAGGTGAAAAATTTTATTGGCCTTCATGTAACCCCAGTAAAGAAAACTTTGTGAAAAATTTCTATGCCATCACAGAAAATTCAGACTAGTTTTTCAGAAAGTTCCATGCTGAACCTAACAGAAAACATCAATCAGAAATGTAGGCGAGCCCTTACGTGGCCAGCAATTTCCTCTTTTCAAGCCTGTTGGAGAGAGCCACCATAGCAGTGGTTATGAACTCTTTGGTTCATCTCTTTTTTTTTTTTAATTATTATTTATTGGCTGATGGAAGCAGTGGAAGGGAAGGAAGAACAGTGAAGTCAGCCAATTATGTAGTGAATATTACTGAGATTTTTTTACTATTTTTTATTCCTTGGTACCATTTGTTATCTCTACTACCTCGCTGGTTTTGTCTTTTCTTCCTTTTGGTTTTGTTTCTCCTTTTCATAAAACCTTTACAGATCCTACATCTGATTTGGCTCCTTTCTTCCTGTGTCCTTGCTGCTCAATATTCATCTGTATTTATTCATGTCACTTCTTCCACACATCCTATGCTGCCTAGTGGCTGGTAGCTGATGCTCATTTTAACTTACCTCCTTTAGGTATTAGCTGCTCCTGCCTTAGGTAACTTTTTGTTCCCACGCTGCTGTTCGACGTTCTGTGTCTTAGTTGCGTGGTGAGGGCTAACATACCGTGGGTATTTTCTGGCATAATGAATAACGATAACTTGACAATACATCCATTTTCCTTCTGGAACAACTTGTATAATTTTTATTTTTTTTCCCAAAATAACTTGTGTAAGATGCAAAATAGGACTTTAAATGGGACACTTTAGGTGTAGCTCCAGCACATACTAGACTTATGACCATCTTGGGTATGTGTTGTGGAAACAGGCTATGACAACCAATGAGAGCAATGTGACTATTCAAAAATCAGCAGCACTTGAATCTTGGAGAGCACTCTCTTTCCTTGACTCTCCCTTATTTCTTTGACTTTGATGTTATTTTGTTGTCTCTTTTCAAGGTTTCACAAGAAGCATCGTAGCTGTATATAGTACCTGTATGCTAGTAGTTCTTTTGCGAGTCCAGTTAAATATTATTGGCGGTTACATCTACCTAGATAATGCTGCACTCTGCAAAAATGGCACAGTAAGTTTCTTGTTTTGTTTCAAAGGCAGAACTTCCACTTCCTTGAAAGTGAAAGATAAAAAGGGCATAGCTCAGGAGTATTAGAATGAAACCAAGGGTTCTTGTAAGAGTGGGAGATGTGGAAGCATTGCTGGAAGTAAGATATATTGATGTGTTTTAATAGCCTCTAAATTTGGGTGATTTGGTGATACTATTGCTTAACAGAATACTAGCAATATTGAAGAATACCTTTTGTCGGCATTTGTATTGCTCAAAAAAGGTTACCTCGTATCTAAACACTACCATAACATAGTTCCTTTGCTTTAATTTTTTGTGAAACAGTAATACTGTGTGAGTGATCCAAGATATGTATTCAAATGCATATAAATGTTTAGGTCTTCCTGGCACATACATTCATTCCCCCAGTTACATTTTCTTAGGATTAAAGGAGAAAAATGTTACTTTTGAAATTTTGACTATTTTGTTTAACTCCGAAAGGCCACCTACCTAAATGTCTGTTGGTGGGGCCAAAGGAGGTAGAAGACTTGGTTTTTGTTCATTATAGTATATCTATCACAGCTCAATAAAAATAGGTCAGTCCCACAGTAAGCAAGTACCTATTGTAGAGGGCAAGATCTGCAAATTGTTGGCTGGCTTATCTAAAATTAACGGATACAAACTTCGATTAGTTCTCATGTGCTGCCCTGTGATAGCTCCTGCTGAAAGTCAAGGAACAGCATGTCAAGGCAGGTCTAAGAAAAGTTTTCATTAGGGAGGCCAGGGCTGATGGATGGAGGTTGTGCTTCACTTTGTAAAACCTGAAAAAGCTTTTTTTTTGCTTTTTTTTTTTTTTTAAAAAAAAAAGGGCAAGATGAGTTTGGACTAGAAATGTGTTTCCTTTCTGTTATTTTTTTCCAGTAGAGAAGTGGGTTGACAGGGCCATCTCTGAGGCACTCTGGTGGAGTAAACTGACATCCTATCTCAGTTCCTGAAAGCTTCTTTTCTATCAGAAAAGCTTTTGTTAGGGTTAAGCATAGATACTCTATTCCACTGGGTTTAATTTTTGGAGAGGTGGAGGGTCTAGTTTCACCTGCAATGCAGTTTTTTAAGAGGCTTTCCTATACACGAATGAAAAGTGAAAGGTTTTACTGTGCCACTGAAGATGGAAGAGGGATCTGTATAGTATTGAAGAGAAGAATACCAGAGGACTTGTGAAAGATCCATGGGTCAATGGCAGGAAGAGAGTCAGAAGTTACAGAATTGCACGAGAATGGGAGAATTCATCTATTGCAGGGTATTAAAAAGATTAAGGAAATTGATCACAGTGGGTTTAAAATTATTTTTGCATTGTTCTCTACTGTTGACATGTCACAGAACTGTTGGATTTGTTTTCCCCACAGACACCACTAGCTCCTCCTGAAGTTCAGCAGCAATATTTATCAAGTATTCAGCACCTTTTAGGAGATGGTATGGTGCTTACTATGAACTAACTACGCTTATATAATTCTACTTTTTTCTAGATTTGAGCAAATAATTAGATTAATTTTGACACTTTCCTCCTTCTAGGACTGACTGAGTTAATAACTATTGTTAAACAAGCTGTGCATAAAGTTTTTGGAAGGTAAGAGTCTGTATTTCTCTGTGGTTAGCTTTTAACTTTTACTGTCATCACTGTTCCCAAAACAATGAGTTTTATTAGGAAAAAAAAAAAAATGGGGCGAGGAGAAAGTAAAGCATACTGACTTTTTCCAAAACAATGGTTTTACTATAGCAGGCTATGTCTGCCAGTGCAAACCAATATAGCAGATTGGGATCCCATTACTTGTTAATGTGTTATCAGGAGGAGGAGAAAGTGCCATTACTCCTTTTGCAGTCAACACTGTAGTCTTTCTCCTTTCCAGTATTTCCCTTAAGCACACCCTGTCTCTTCTGGAGCTGGAACAGAAACTTAAAGATATCAGGAAAGTAGTGGAACATAAAGATTCAAATCAGGTTGCATCTTACTCTCCCTTATGCCATTATCTGATGCCGGATGAAGAAAACCCCTTGGCTACCCAGGTACTTCTGGCAGTTTCTTTCATCTACCTTTTTTCATTCTGTGTTTTTTGTTTGTTTGTTCTAGGGAAGGAACAATGCATAACAGTCCTCCAGTTGGCCTGTGGCATCTGTGTGTTTAAGAAATGGTGATGCCTCTTCCATCATAAATCAATTATCTCTTTAGGCAAATTAAAGTTGTACTTATTGCAGATTTGATTGAAAACAAGTGTCATCCTCAGAATGTCAGCTTTGAGCGTGGAAACACAGCCCAGTTACTGCTTCTAGCCTGTGATACATGCTGTAACACAATGCAGCTTAACTCAGCCCTAAGCTAAATTGTGTTACCTTGTACTTGTGTACCAGCAAAGATCATGGGGAGCTGTGGTGTTCTGGCTGATGCACAAGAAGGTGACGGTGTGCTGAAGTCCTTTGTTGCTTTGGGCTGGAAAATGAACAGAAATCAAGAGAAAGGGATCTTTCTTGATTCCATCCCCAAATTAGAAAAATCTAATCCCAGTTGTAACATTAATTTCCTAAATTTTCTAAAGGTATTTGTCTCCATCCATACCACAGGCTGGAGAAAAGTCATTCTTAACTTGGTATTACAGTAGTACAAAGAAGAATGTTAGGCTTCAGTGTGCAACTGCTTGCACTTGACCCTTTAACTTAAGATGATAGGCAGTTTATTTCAGTTTTGGAGGTCAGAAGTGGAAAAAATACTTTGCTCAGTATGGTGTTTCCTGCTAATACTGGTTGTGGTAAAAAAAAAAATATCCTACAGTGACCATTTAAAAGGAAAATTAGAACACCGATCAAAAAGAATCAGATTTACAACACTAGATCTTTTCTTTTAAATAGATTTGACCTACACATCTTAATTTCATGGTACAAAACTCTTCTATTTCTACTCTTATTCTTATGATTGCCAATGGATTTCTTACTAAATAGTTCCTGTATTTGCTTTTTCTAGGCCTGTGGACTCACAGAAAGAGACATTGCTACAATTAAATTACTTAATGAAACTAGAGATATGCTAGAAAGGTATACAGAAATATCCTGTATTCATATTAAGCTCCTCACAAGTATTGTTTATGTAAGACAATTATTTTCATGTAAAAGCTGACAACTTTCATTTGTGAAATATGACCACTCTGCTGCATAAAATTTTTATATTCACTAATTGTAGACTGGGATTTTCAAAATCTGAGAGCTCTGAAACTTATGTGTAAGAAATAATCGTGCCTTAATGAGATGACCAGGATGTCCTTCCCAGTCAGACCCCCTTATCTCTTCCTCACCTTTTCTGTAGTTATGCAGGAACAAAGGAGTACTCTTCTGCTAAAGCAGGGTGAAGTGAGAGTCATTTTATTGGATTTACTTGCTTTGATAAAATGAACGCCAGTTTTGACTTACCAGAATTGATTTTTAATGCATGGTTTTGAGAGTGGTTGTATGCATCCTTTTACCAGAGAGCTACTGAAGTGAGGCTTCTGTAATAAATGCTGAATATGAGGGAACTGAGCCAAATACCCAACTACTTGTACAACTTAGCTGCTGGAGACCTGGGGTATTTTAAGGATAAGCCCCTTCTATGTCATTACTTCATAAGAAAGTGAGGCATGTTTTGGGTTTATCTGGGTTTTAGTAACCTTAGGGTGGAGTTTAGGTTGTTCATTGGTTTGCTGTGGAGTTACTGGGGAGGTGGTCTTTCTTGAGGTGGCTATACCAATGGCCTTTTGTCTGGGTCATACATCTTCCTGTATGAGAGGGACATCTGTAGCACTGAATACTTGCCGGGGGTTTTAGTTGGAAAAAATAAATCCCAGCGATCAAACTTTTTTTTTTTTCCAGTCCAGACTTCAGTACAGTTTTGAGCACATGTTTAAATAGAGGATTCAGTCGACTATTAGACAATATGGCAGAGTTTTTTAGACCTACTGAACAGGACCTCTCTCAGAATGGCTCTGTAAATAGGTAAGTGTTTTCTTTTGTTGTGGTTCTCATGTGAATAATGCTTTGGGTTCATAGTGAATTCCAAAAAAGGCAATTGATTTTCCTGCCTACTTGAAGTTCTCATGCTGGAAATAATTCTGCTTCTTGCTCTTCAAGAATGAATGAGGTTTCCTCACTGGTCAAGTAGACAGCTAGGAGTATTGCACGTTTCTTTCCACCCATGAAATTGCTAGAATTTACATGAGGTGTCTTTCCCACCGTTACTTGGAGATCTAAAAGTAGAAATCAGAAGACCTATACTTCCA
This sequence comes from Falco biarmicus, assembly GCF_023638135.1. Classification (NCBI taxonomy): domain Eukaryota; kingdom Metazoa; phylum Chordata; class Aves; order Falconiformes; family Falconidae; genus Falco; species Falco biarmicus. Next base: position 49,872,465 of record NC_079293.1, on the reverse strand, counting down.
CTCCTTGCCTGAACACTGTACAAGCAGACTGCCTTTCTAGCTAAGGAGGGTTTACCCCACGGATGGTGACTACGGGAGTATGTGCTGCAGTGCCTGCCATGTGAGGCTGTGATAAAGATGCCATTCCCCTACAGTTAGCAGATAAGCGCTGTACACCCCTGACTGTCAGTGACTAGTTTTCAGGGAAGGTGGGTTTTACTGTGATTCTCCAAACAGATGTAGCCAGAGGACCTACAGAGCTTTCTTCACTGGTATGCTGAAAAAAAAGGTATTAACAATCAGGATCTTCTGCCTTTTCCTGGAAGACAGTTTAAAAACAGCTTTTATTTTGAAGTTAACTTTGGTTTTAAATGGTGCAGAGAGAATGTTAAAAATCCAAAAGCTGAATTCAAATCCTTGCAATATGATTGCTGAAATATTAAAATTAAACCCTTGAATACTACTAACTGGTTTTATGTATGATATTTTAATAACTGATGGTTCTCAGCGAGTAATGTTTTTATTTAAATACGTACTATTTACATCACTTAAAATATCCCAAAGGCTGTAGTTTGGCTGCCTGTCCTAAGCCTAGTTTAGGGTCTGAAATTGTGTGAGATTGTAGACCAGCACTTCTAACAACTGTTTACATACACACATGGAAAGACTCTGGCTAAACTATGTTTCTCTTGCGTGAGAAGCAAGTGTCAAACTGTGTAATAGGAACACCAATTGAAATTTGCTTTGATACTTCTCTATATTAAATGAAAGGCTTGCTAGGGAAAAAAAATACTTATCTGTACATTTTGGTTTGCAGTCTTTTGACTCTTTACTTTTGAAGTAGCAATTATTGAGAACTGTAATAATCACAGCTTAGCAGCTTTACTAATGTCAGAGCAGGTCTAGATCAGTATTTTTTGCTTCTTTTCTAGTCTTTCCAGTGTCAGTCTTCCTTTAGCCAAGATAATTCCAATAATAAATGGACAGATCCATTCAGTATGCAGTGAAACACCCAGTCACTTCGTTCAGGTAAGAATCTTGCTTATTTAAAATATCCCAAGTAAAATTTTGAAATGAATATTGTATATTTAATTTTAATAATATACTTCATTCGGTTTAATTTTAAGGGCTTTAAAAGAAAAAGGAGAAACAATTGGCATAACTTAAACTTTCTGTTAATTTCTATCTTCCAAAAATGCTATATCTAGAATTTCTTTCCTCTGCTAAACTGTGCAGAAGCACAAAAAGGTCTCTTGACTTGGTGCTGCTTGCAGTTCTGCTCATAAACCTTTCTAAAGCAAGAAATTCAAGTTCAAGCTCTGTGGGAGTGCCAGGTGCTTTTCTCATGATGAATTATGTACTGCAGCAAAGTCAGAATCATGGTGGGTGTATTGGATTAAGCAAACTTTTAAAATTTCTTCCAGGACCTGTTGATGATGGAACAAGTGAAAGATTTTGCTGCTAATGTTTATGAAGCTTTTAGTACCCCTCAGCAGCTAGAGAAGTGACCTGTACATTTATAGAAATAGATCGTGTATTTATAACAAATCCCTTGTGACTACTGATGAAGCTTGGGTTAATTTTATAATGATGTAGGAGTGGTAGACCAGCAGAAAGAACATTCTGAAAAAAGTGGCAGTGAGCCCATATTTGTTCTGATAGAATTCTGTTTCAAACGCCTATTACAAATATTCTTGTTGAAAGAATCATTGTATGTAAAGACTTTTCTATTAAAAAAGTGGTTAAAGTCTTCCATAATTCATTTGATTGTTTTTATTGCATCTGAAAGGCATCTGATGGCAGTATTACAACAAGTTAGTAAAAAAGCCCATTTGTTTGCCTGGAGCATGTAAGTTTTGGAAAAAACTAATGCTGGTGATCTAAGAATAGCACAGAGTAGCAAAATGCAGTAAGGCTTCTTTCAGATTTTTCTTTTTATAAAGGAAAACTTTTTTTTTCCTTAATTTTACAAATGTTATTCCAATGAGTGTCTCTTTCTTCAGAAAGCCTTTGCCAACTGATGCACGTTCCTCTTGTACAAGCTGGGGGCTGTGTGCTCTCTCTGTCACTTAATACTAAAGGAATGTGGATTTTTAGAAGTTCTCTTGTTTATGCTGTTCAAACAGCCACACTGTACACATTAACTTGTAAATATTTTATCTTAATTTGTATTAATTTTGAGCCCAGTTGTCCGTATTGTAATAAAATATTTTAATGTAAAACTTGTGTGTGTGTTAACATTACTAGCAGGAAAGGCAATAACCTCACCTGCTCCATCATTTAAAATCAACACAGTTTCAATAGCAAGTTTAACTTATACCGTAATTGTTTTGCACTTACTAACACAGGAAAAATAAACCTTTGGTCTCTATACTGAAACAAGTAATGCTTTTTGTTGTCCTGTACCACCACCTCTTTGCAAACTTCATGCTGCAGGTCTGTCCCTACAACTCTGACACAATGAGTTTGGGAATTTTTCAAGTTGGATGCCATCTACCCTCTGTTTAAAATATTGTCACTCTGCCGAAGTTGAGCATGCCTAGCAACTCGTGATTATGTCTACTTTTTAAAAAAAAAAAAACCAAACAGTTGTCATTGAAGTATGTGTTTTGTTTTATAGTCCAGAAGGCACTCTGGTAACTGTGTAAAAACAATAGCTGTAAACAAAAGTCAGCTTTAACCATGTAAAATTATACAAAAACAGCAAAACCACCCTCCCACTTTACCTGCATCCCAATCATGGATAGTATTACTCAAGACTAGGAACATGTAACAATGATTTTCATGATAAGAAATGAAGATATGTGCATATGCATTGCCTCCATGCATTTGTGATGAATTCCTGACCTTTCTAAGACTGTTCTTGCAGGTCTGTTACCCTACGCTGCTGAAGCTGCCAGTTGTTGCACACAACTGGAAAAAGTCTATTATTTTCTCTAAAACTGACAGGTTTTAGTGTATGGTTTTGTAGAAGTTGTATCCCTTTTTTAACGTAAGAAATCTGACTGACTTATGTGCATTTGGACACTGGCATGAGCTAGCTTTTTTTCTCATAGCTTTAAAAATCTAGTGCCTCTTTTTTTCCCACCCCATACTTCACATCACATAACTTGGCAAGAAGCTGATTAAGAGTGGAGAGGTCAAGGTAAATGCTCAGTTTTTCACACAAGTTCAAAGAAACAAACTGTATGCAGAAATTGAACTATCTAGTGCTACATTTCATGTGAGGTTCATTCCATCCTTCGATAACCCGCCTTTCATGAAAAATGTGAAGTTACTGATATTTCGCAGTCAAGCGAGCAAGAGTGAGAAACCGGGCAAAAAAATCAGCGTTCCGTACTACCCAGGGCTCCAGCAGTGTATGGCTCAGTTTATGTCAGTCAGTTGTAAAGTCCAGCCCCACTGACATGGCAATTCCTTAGGACTTAATTGAGGTAGAGCTATAACAATTCCCTTTTCTCCCAGTGCAACCCATTTCAGCAGTTCCTTGTAGCCAACCAGCGTCACCTGAGATAGAAACATACACTAAAATTAGAACAGTTCTTTTTCAAAGTGTGCAATACTGACAAAAGAAACGTCAATCCATAGCTACCTTACTATCCAGCTATCCTTGAATGCTAAAAACCAACCAAATGAATGACTGTTAAAGGTAATGCAAAAATACTTGCAAAGTAGGTATGTAAGTAAATAAAGCTGGGTCTGGAGAAGTACTTAGGGCTGTAGAAGGCACATAAACACTTTTCAGAAGTATTTGGGGTAGGATTTGGGCCTAAGCAGGGATCTAGGTGCCACAGTATGCAGCTTTGTATCACCTGTTTCTGAAATGCCCGTTTCCCATAGTAGAACTTGAAGTCTAGGATGAGCGTCACTGTTTCTTACAGAGCACGGCCAGATCTCAAACAAAGCTGACCTGAAGAACCCCTCCACTAAAACCACACAAATAGGTTTTATGGTGAGACTCTTATACCAGCTGGTGAAATGCTGAAAATTGTGGAGCAGCTGAAGACTGGTCTCTGCCACTGATGAACATTACTCTCTTGTGTACATACAGTCTAGATGCCTCTCCAAAATTCAAGATGCATCTTACCACTTCTGAAATTTTTCTTTCTTCCTTATCACAGAGCTGCCTTGGCACTAATTAATTTGCATATGGAACTAGACCAGAAGAGGCAGTCCAGAAACACCCTTAATGCATTTCAGCAGCTAGTAGACATCCAACACGTGAGACCAGAACAGAGCTAAGGCAAAGTGAAACCCCACCCTAAATGCACAGTGTGGGTATCGAGTCCTGAGCACCAGCTGTTCCACTCCATTGGGGTTACGCTACTTGCTAGGGCAGGTGGCATCTGTGTCCTCAACTTCTGACCACCACTTGCTATAAAGCACACACCTAGGGTCATACTGACTTACTGTTTAGCCTCCCTAGGCAATGAAAACTGTGTGCTTTCCCTTTGTGCAAGGCTTTGATTTGAAACTACTGCACTGTTACAGCAATTACAGTATCACCAAAGTCGTGAGAATGGCTATTTCTAAAGAAAGGTCAGTCATACCAAGGTAGTCTACATAGGGAAACAAGCAGGGTGGCACAGTTCTTTTCCCGGCTGCTTGGCCTCTTTTTATGATCCTTAGTTTGCAAGCTAAAACACAGCCCAGCAAACAATTCAGTCTAACTTTTGTTTGTTGGAGAAGAACATCCCACTGGGAGGACTATGGCAAGGACATCCCAGAACAAAAACAAACATTTTGCTGGGTCTCTTCCAACATACTCTGTCCCAAGAGCTATGCATTCCCAAAGATACCAGAAACTAAAATAAACACGATGGAACATGGTAAGTCCTAGAGGCGTTTTCCTTCAGGGTATGTTCATTTCTCACTCTGTGTGTTAAAAACTTCATTGTTCTGAAGGGAAAGGGGGCAAGTGGAGATGCTGGAGGGGTGCTGTCTTTTACCTGTGTTTCGCCAAGCTTAGCCCGTGGCTCACCAAGTTCCAGAGTCCCAGAGCCTGGCCAGTTAAGGAAGACAGCATTGACTTTGCCTTCTTTAGGGCTGAAAGTATACCTGGTTGGGAATGGGGAACAGAAAGGCACATCAGTTTTTCTTTGTAAATTTTCTGAAGTTATACATAGAGTGCTTTCAAGACTGGAAAAATGGATTTGAAAAGCTGGCATTAATTACATTTTTGCACACATAACCATCTTTTCAGACAATTTATACCCTTTAATAAAGTCCTGTTCCTTGAAAATACATTCCAACAAACTAGAGGTAATCAAGAGTATTAAAGAACTGAATTCAGAGGTAAACATCTGTAGTAACTTCAGCAAGCACCTAACAACTCACTGCTGCGCAGCCATATAGGAAGGAGGTACTTGCAGGGCAGGGGGAATCGTTAACAGATAGTTCTGAGTTATATTCAGAGCAATATGGTAATTCACATCTCTACACAAACATTCTACCAAAAAAATAAAAGAGTATGCACAACAATAGAGCCTGGCACCTTGCATAGCTAGTTTTTTAAAAGTTTCATTTCAGCAGACATTATCTACAGTATGTCCTTAGAAATCTTGTGGCATACACTTGAAACATGCATCCCTCCTTCCTTCCTTTAGTTACAACTTTTTATTGCTCTTGGAAGTGGTTTTACTGAACCGTCAATGGTTCAGCATTTCAAGGCTAAAGCCAGATAGCCAAATCTTTCTGGGAACGGGAGTAAAAAGGCCCACTGAGGCAGAGAAGAGGGTCAGGACCTAAACCCTGATGGATCATTAAGGCATTACAGCAGCTATGAGGCACAAAGGCCTCATAGGAGGAGAGTCCAGAGACTGGCTGAATTTAGCGGCCAAGTAATTGCTGTTATCTTCCCAAGCATTTTTACCTTAAAAAGAAATGCAGAATATGCTAGACTGATTTCTAGTTTCTTACTCTCCCCTCTTTCTTTCTAGAGTGACATCAAGTATTCCATAGTACAGATAAACACTTCATAGCAGTTTTATATTTCCAGATTTATAATTTTTGTTTATAGTTGCTGTTGCCAGCTACACTGAGAAGCACAAGGTCACTAAGGAAATGCTTGCAACCTTCCCTTCAGCCTCAGCATCATCCCAAAACTATGGTCTCTCATCACCTACCTACATTTTTGTACACACTTTTATATGCAGTTACTCAAACTGACAAAAGAGTTCATTTTGTGTGCTGTGAAAAAAGTAAGCTGGTGATTCCTGTAACATCAACTCATTAAGAATTTTGAAGTTCCACATACCCTGCTGCTGCTTTACACAGCCTAGATGTGGGTTCAATAGCCTTACCACACTTCTGGTGTGACCGTGTCATTCTGTGCTCTCCATGGTTTCGTTCCATAGATGGCTTCCCCGTTGACTTTCAGCCAGGCACCCATCTGCCTCAGACGCTCCTCAAATATAACAGCAATGCGACCATCGTGAGTGGGCCCGATATTCATCAAGAGATTTCCTCCACAAGACACTGTTTCTACAAGTTGCTGAAATGTTTTTAAACACATACACAGAGCATATGGTTACAGCTAATGAAATCATACATTTGAAGTACTTTCTAAAGTCTGCCATACTGCTTGAGAACAATTAACTGAACAAGTTATGTTACTGCTGCGTGGTTAGACTTCGGGGTTCATCCCAAGAGTCAATACAAAATTTAAGCTCCCATAAAACAAAAACTCTGCTATCATTTTTTTTAATGGCAGAATACAGCTCAAAATACATTTTTGCAGCAATATATCTGGCTGAACCTACATAAGAATCCTACAACTTTTTTAACATTTTTACTTTCCTAGGAACTTCATGAGGGTTTTAGTGATAGAATGGGATAGCTGATTTCTCTGCACAAAAGGAGAATAAGGCTAATAGATGCTACTTCATTTTCACTGAAGCTAAGAGAGGCAACTTCCTCCTTCTTCCTCTCCCTGTTTTACGGAGACATCTGTAAAAGGCAAGGAAGCCTTCTACAGAGTCCAATAAATATTTGTGTTCACATCCACACTGCCCTCCAGAGATCATGTACTGAGCTGCACACATCTGAGGAACAGACAGCTAAAGACAAGCTACTGAATGAATTTACACCTTCTGCCTCTGAAAGGAGTTTACTTCAATTTGAAATTATCTTTCTCAAGGACAGTACTAGGAACAGATTAAGCAACAATAACAAACAATATTCTCCTTACTAGCTGAATTTTGCTTTTAAATGCATTTATCAGATAGATTGATCAGTCTTCCTTTCATTCAGTTTTCCAAAGCTTCAAATCTTTTTGAAATACTATAGACTAGCAAAGGGAATCTGTGTTTAATTAACATCAGCTCTTTGCAGCTGTTAGTGTTTACCAGTATGTCTGCAATAAGTGTATAGGGTTTTTTTGTTTAAATGAAGCAGGATGAAAGGGAAGTTTCCTGCTACAAAGTAAAAAGACTATTAAGAGTTATAAACTGTTTGTAGCTGGAAGAGAGAAAAGATGTAGCCTTCAATTAGGCATTCCTGAACAGGAGCTGTGAAACTGCAACTGTTTACTTCTCATCAATTACAGGTGCGGTTACCAGGAAAACTTAGTAGAAAAGGTTATTATGGGACTGTCCAGAACAGTCCTTGGCCAGTTGCTCACAGCAGAAACAGCTTCTAAGAAACTGACTTAATTTTTACTAGATAATTTTTCTCTTAGTCATTTCTATGAAAATAATAAGAACTACATGGATATTCCATCCTGCCAGTGTTAGGCTGCAAATGAACAAAATGCTTTATTATTTCATTGATTCATTATTCAGTTAAAATATTTTTTATAACAATAGATACATCATTGAATTGTGCTATATAACATTTCAATTATCAGGAGGGAGAATCGGAAGTTGCAGGCAACTCCTTTGCCCCACTGTACCTTCACCAAGTCCTCGATTGTAAGGTAATCATCAAGCTGTGCGTTCCTCCTGTAGCCCCACGACCTTTTGTCAATAGTCATACAGTTCTCCCACTTGTGAGGCAGGAGGTGGCCAGGGTTATAACGGTCACTACAAGTGTAGAAGCCACCATGTGTACAGATGCTGCCAACTCCCCAACGGTCATTGGTCACAACTGTGTCCTGGACTGGACTAGAAACAGAAATTTTTGTGAACTTTATTCTATAAAACGCAGTCACAGCCACTGTAATCCTTCCCACACGCACCCCTCCCAGAAACGAACATTTAGGATGACTTCTGTACTTTTATTACAATTAAGTGCAATTTCAGGAATCCTGTTCTCATTCTTTGCTAGTAAGAGGTCTGAATTGGCATTTTTTAGGCAAATATGCTCCAGACTTCCACAGGAAGTCTGCCAGAAGTCAGCCAGTACTTGACATCTCCTGCCAGATGTTCAGTCTGTGATGACAACAATGTACCCATGTTATTAAATTATCCTGCTATCCCGTTTGTTCAGTAGACAATACCTAGGGAAGAATATGATTGGGTAGAATAGCCAATACCATCTTAATTGAGTAATTTGCAAATGTGGTAAAAAAAAAAAAAAAGTTTTTTCTAAAGCAAGCTTTGATATTTCGAAGAAATACAGACCTAGATTCTGCATTTCAGGAAAATTAGTATTTAGTTAAGTCCTCATAAGCAGAGGTAGTAAGCTCCACAAAATGTACAGAAAGTGAGACAAACTAGACACAGCAGCATTTCAGATCAGGAGCTAAATCAGCACCATTATGTACCTATCATTATACAGCCAGGCCAAGAAACCAGTGCTGTTCCAGTAAGTATCCGGCGCATTTCCATCCCCATCAGACCAAATTATTTCTGGCTGGTACTTGGTCACAATTTCATAGAGTTCTGGTAACGATTTACTGGTTGGAAACATTCTTGTCTTAAAGGCATTGGTGGCATCTTCAAGGAAGAGAGGATTAAACCATTCAAACAGGGAATGATACAACCCAAAACGCAAGTCAGTCCTGTTTCGAACAGACGTCGCCAGTTCAGCCACAAGATCTCGTTTTGGTCCCACATCAACAGCATTCCAGTTCCAAGAATATTTGGACCCCCACAAAGTAAAGCCTGAAAAGAGAAAAATGGGAGGATAAGAAAGGGAAGCAGAAGAGGGGAAGTTCTAATCCCTCTTTCTGGAAAGCAGTGTACACGTGTTTCACAAAAAATAAACATAAAAGTCATCTATGTAATAATATTGTTAACATGGTATAAAGTATGCCTATAATCCATTTATGCACAATGATAGTAGTCATAACATCAAAACACCATGCCAGACACGTTTATGTATTTTTTTTTTATACATAGACATATGCATTTATATTTTTCAGTTTTGTAATGCTTAGGATAATTATTCCTTTTCCTTTATTATTCTCTCCATTCATACGTCCCAATGAAATTAACCAAAAATAAAGCAACTTTCAAGGCATGTACATTTCTGCTGAATGCATCAAATGTGAACTGTGAAAACACATTCAACAACTGGAAGACAAAATGCTTTCTCAGTTGCAGATCACACAAGCTATCTTTCGCATTCAAAGACTATTCTCCTCCCTTCTGTTTACATCTTATGCAAACATTCACTTTTCATTTGTCTTGACATTTATAACAGCTCAATCAGCTACTCAGTACATGTATACAAGCAAAGTGCAAAAACTCCTGAAAGAGCTTTTAAAATACTAGCGTTAAATATCAGGAGGGATTTAACATTTCAGACTTCCAGCACAAGCACTTACAAGCACTACTGCACGGCAGACTTAGACTGCTGCCACAGGAGTTCCACTCACACCTTCAAACTGTTCTATACACATTGTCTAATAAATCTTGCAATATTTTCGTGAACTGGATATGTGTAATTGTATCAACTAGACAAACAAGCTAAAAATTCATGCCCAAGGCTATAGGACAGACTAAAAGAATCATGTTCCTTTTGAAGTCACCGGGAATTATGCCACAGGCATCATCAAGACCGAGATTTTATGTGTGTCAGAGCTGAGATTAAAATTCACAAGTTACGAGTTGCCAGTCTTGAACCCACATCTCCCCGAAGACCAACAACATTCACTAGATGTACTGTCATATCACATCTTAGTATTTTATACTTTCTTTGCTACCATATCTCCTTCCAACTGCTTTCTTTTTCTTTACTTTTCTCTGCAAAGCGTCTTACAATTACCATGCCAAAAATCAATCATACCTGTGAAGTTACAGACCTGGTTGAAGGTTTTGGCTTCTATGCACTGCAACAGGAAGTTGTACATTTTTAACTCTGAAGTTGACTCCTGTACTAAATTCCCTGGAGAAACCTATGTAGCTCATTAACTGCCTGTACACAGCAGCTCTCCTTATGTTAAACAGTGCAAAATTAACTTCTGTGGTTCCTTGAGCAATAAATTGCACAGCAGCAAAAAGTAAAATATGGCTGCTGCAAGAAGCTCAGCTGCCACCACTGCTTTACGCTCTTACCTACAGCAGCAGAACTACAACACTATCTACTTTTCCTTCCATGCAAGCTTCACGGCCATAGCTTTTGTGTAAGAGTCAGGAAATGCATGCACATTTCTTGGGTGGTTTGTTTCCTCTCTGGCTGGGTTGGGGCAGGTAAGCCTGCCTGGCTTTCTCTGTCTCTCTCGGCGGTGGGAAATTCACCTGGATTTTTATTCTGTTGACAGAAATGCAACAATTACTAACATTCACAAACCTCTCCCTTACCTTCATGATGTTTTGAAGTTAAGACAATATATTTTGCACCTGAAGCGTTCAGAATATCGGCCCACTGGTTGGGATCAAAGAATTCTGCTGTAAACAGTGGCCCAAAATCTTCATAACTGAACCCAGGTGGGTAATTTGCCTCCATAAATTTCACATAAGGCTTTCTCTTCTCCTTCTGCCAGAACCACCTATAAAATACAGAGCAAAACATGTCTGCCAGTGTATTTTTAGACAAAGGAAAGAGAATTGAAGTCAGCAGCTGCTATTTGAGTTCACACTGGGAGGCACATGCAGTGGAGGTACATGACACCTGCAGTAAGACAAAATTGCTTCAGAACAATATTAATTATCAAAGATTTCCTTTTCTCTGTCCTCTTTTCCCATGCTCTACCTCTTTCAAGCACTCCACTTTGGAAGGGTCCCAGGATTTCATTTGGAACAATGAATCAAAGCAGCGACACTTTGAGAATGAAAAAACTGCAGTCTTGATCAGTACCCAAATCTCAAAACCACACTAGAGAGCACTGGTAAACAGTCCATGTAAGCAACTCAGGTAGCACGATGAGTGCACATTTTCTGGACTAACATAACTCACCCTCCTCAAGTCTCACACATCAGCCATCAGGCACCTCTGCTCTGCCCCCAACACTGCAACTCCTGCAACCCATAAACATGCAGGCCAGCAGCTTTACCTCTCCACTGGTCCAGACCCCTCTACGTCAAATGCAGCTGAGTGACTTCATGTGCGAGCAGATGACCACGGCCCCAGAGCAGGAGAGAGCAGTGCTGCCGCCACAGCACACGTGAGGCTCTGAAGCAAAGGCACCCTACTAGAAGGCATGTCCTCCAACAACCACCTGACTCTGCAAGAACCCCATACTTACAAACGCACCTCTGTCATAGGCTCTAACATCTCTTTTTGCATCCCACCTAGCAAAGAGAGGGACAGCTTCTATCCTGTGTTTTGCCATGACAGCGACCAGTATTGTCACTATTCCAACTGGTCTAGTCCACAGCAAGGCTTGGAGCTCTGCTGTGGTCCAAGTGTGGTCTCTTACCCTCATTATGGGCAGAGACCATAAATCACCAAGAGTACTATTTATTCCCAATCTGCTCCATCCCTCCCCTACCTAGCAATGAAAGAGGAGCTCCAGAAACAGCACCTAACAGCCCTCAGTGCATGAACAGCCTTACTGCTGGAGACCTCCTAACAACAACATACGTTGTGACTGCTAAAACTTACGGAAAAAAGGGTCTGAAAGCATTCACATTTCTATAAATGAAGCGAAGCAGCAAAAATCCTGTTGGCAAATTTAGATATAAATGAAAACAAACTGAAAGTGAAGGAATAAACCAGGCCAGAACCTCAATGTTTGAAATGTGTTTCTCTCTGCTGTCTTGAGCTGGACTCCAACCTCAGTTCTGTAAGACCACAGTAACTGTATGGATATTGTAACCTTCCCAAACAGACTTTCAACATAAACAAATATGATCTCTGGCAGCAAACAGGGAAAAAATCTAGAAGAAAGAGGCAGAGGCAGCCTTCCTCATTGAAAGAGCCTAGGGAAAAAAAAACCAATTCTGATTTTTAAGTATGTAACATCCTTGCTTCTCTCCCTTTGACACATGGTTTGCTAGCATGAGCACTTCTACTCTGACATCATTAGATTCTAGAAACATCCCGTCCAAGGCTGTGCAGCTCCAGGGAAAGGAGGACAGGCTGGGTGATACTAGAGTTTATGACCCTTCATTTGAAGCTGCTAATGCAGGACCTCAATCATCTGACTGCACATGCTGCCAGAAGGCCCTGAAGCAGCTCTATACTCATATGTGGCTAAGGATAGGAGGCCACAGGAATATAAAACTTCATCAACAACATTAGAGTGTTTTGGGGTCTTTTTAGAAGAACAACAGATAAACACTTGATCCTGACTCTGTGTGACCACTATTGGAGCAACAGCACTCAGAGTAAGGCCTGAACGCAAAGCTAGCTTCCTCCTGCACCCCCACTGCGAAAGTAATTTATTAGTAAACAGAGCCCACATTAAAAAACTGCTGAAACCCTTGAACATAACTGTGAAGAAAACAGAGTAAATGTTGTCAGAAAACAGTGGTTTGTTTATATCAATGTTGGTTTGTTTAACAAATACTGCATTTAAGGTTTACCATAGCTCTGCCACAGAGCTGCTGTTACTTCATATTGTAAATGATAACGGGACTCACTTGAAGCCGTACAGGAAGTATTTGGTAGAGCACGGAAAGGAGACAGCAAAAAAGTGCTGACAGCCCAAAGGTCTGAACTAGTGAGCACCCACAAACTAAAGGTTTTATTCAGCCTTTGAATTAAAGTTATTTGAAGGATCAGAGGTTTAGGCTCTTTAAAGTGGAAAGTACTCTTTAATAACAATAATAATAATAATAAAATAGAAGAAAACCACCAACAGCACAAAACGTGCACAAGAAAAGTGCAGGCAGTTTGCCCAGCAAGGACAACAGTGGAGGGAGTGATGGGCTCCTGCGCTCCCCACAGAGAGTGCCCCAGCACTTCAGCAGGACTGTGCAAGGCTTCTCCGGAGGCCAGGAGAGACCCAGTGCCCGTGCCCGCGCCCACAGGGCCTGGGGAGAGCCCCTCCATCGAAGCCCTGCAGAGGCCTGCTGCTGCCAGCCACCCAACCGCCTCTTTCACCAGCGCTGTGGGAAGCACATCTTTCAGCTCTACGAGCTCTCTACTCAATTTGGTTAACGTTAGCCAACAAATTCAAGTTCTAGGGCTGGGCAGACAGATGGTCAGACATACCAGAAGCACATCAAACTGCTTCCTGCCTTAACGACACCACGCAGTCCATGGCCTCAGGTGGCCATAAACCTCTTCCCACGCACCTCAGCTCTGCAGAGGGGCTTTAAACCCAACCACCACTTCAGGTTGGGGACACCAAACCCAGCCCCGCCTGCCCGAAGCGCTGCTGCCCGAGCAGTGCCCTCGGACCCCCAGGAGGCCCCACCCGCAGCAGCCACCTCAGCACGACCCTCCCGCTGCCCCACGGCCTGCCAGGCGCCGCCGCCGGGGCCGGGCCGGGGAGCTCACCAGAACCACTCGCTGCCGAAGCTGGGCACCGAGAACACGCCCCAGTGGATGAAGACGCCAAACTTCGCCTCGTCAAACCAGGCGGGCAGCGGCCGGGCGTCCAGCGAGCCCCAGGTGGGCTCGTAGCGGGGCCGCCCGCCGCGTCCTGGCGCCCGCGCCGGCAGGAGCCCGGGCGGCCCCAGCAGCAGCAGCAGCAGCGCGGCGCGGGCAGGCAGGCCCGACATGGCGGCAGCGGGATGAGGGAAGGCGGCTCTTCAGGGCGGGGGCCGCGGCGGCGGAGGCCGCTGGCCGGGGGCACACAGGCGGGGCGGGCCGGGGCACAAGGCGGGCTCGGGCTCGCCCCGCCCGCTCCTCCCGAGCCCGCCGCCCTCCGGCCGCCGTGCGGCCCAGCCGTGCCGCCTGCAGGTGAGGAGCTCCGGCTGCGCTCTGCTCTGCCCCGCCCCGGGCGCGGCCCTCCCCTCCGCGGCGCGTAGAGGCGCGCCAGCTGCTGGGGGCCTGGTCCCCTTTGCGGCCGTGGCTGCTCGATCACGCGTTGTCACCTGGATTTTAAGGGTTTTAAGAAAACGAAGGAAGTGATCTCTGCCTGGCCCAACATCCCACCGTCCTTCTCCCGCCCCAGGCGCTGCCGGCGCGGCCCGGCGTGGCCCATCACTGCCCCCCTCCTCCGGGGAGCACTGGCCGTCTCCTTCAGTGCTTGCTTGAAAGCTGCCAGCCGGGGTCTGCTGGGCCCGCAGCCCGATCCAGGGTACGGTCTTGGATCTGCAGCCAGGGCCTGCTGCAGTGGTGACCTGCTGGTTTTGCCCTTCCCGTCTGCTTACAACCACAGGCACAGCTTCCCTTTCCCCTTTCCCCGCATTGCTTTGCAGCTCCTTCCAGCCCACTGGTGCATGATGGCTTCCAGGGCAGAAAGATCCCCCAAAGCCTGTTAAGGAAACGTTTCTTTGACTATTAGAATGGCTTCAGAGGGAGCCTGTGCTGAAGCTGCCTCAATTCAGTAGATGACACTTGGCACGTGTGCTGCGGATAATAGGTGGCAGACACAAACTTTTAAAGATGCATCATCTGGTGCTTCTCGAGTCTTTGCTGATGCCCAAATTGTGTATTTTTGCATCAGACCCTACCAGCCAGGGGATGGCCTTTGTGAAAATTTGTTTTAATCAGCAAATACTAACTCTCCAGAATCATCACCACGAATGGAAATTTCTTTGGCAATCTCATCAGAACAGTCAAAAATGAGTGAGCAGGCAAGTAAATGAATGAATCTCTCTCCACCTGGGAAGCATGTATACTTTACTGCTGTTCTATGGAAACAGAATTTCAGTTTCCAGAGCCATTAACCACAGCTGTTAACATTTAATCCAAAAATATTTAAAGGGCTGTGAAAACAGGAAGTACCTAATTTTTTTAATGTTTTCATTTATATTCCTTGATGAGTGTGTTAAGTTACAGGCTGATAAGAAAACATTGTGACTTCCATGGTGTTATTCTTTCTGACTGACTGTTCACATTACTCTGACTTAAAAAGCACTTTGATATCACAACGGGAGCCTCTTCATATCTCTTGTACATTCAGTGTTGACCTACTTTATGTATGTCTTCTTTTACCTTCACCCCTTTAGATGTCACTTTGCTTGTCAAAAAGAATACTTAAACAGCTTTGACCTCTTGCTATGGTATCTTTTCTGGTTTATCTGTGGATTTCTCATGTTCTTTTCTTTTTGATCACAACAAAGGACTGAAGACAATGAGCAGCTCCTTAATATGGGAATTCTGAAGCAGAGTCTCTGAACCTTATTCTGTGTAGCACGCCAAACTTACAACTGCTCTGTCGTTCCAAATGCTTTGAAGGAAAAATGATTTAAAAAAAGCTCAGGGGTCGGACCCAGAGCCCACTGACATCAGTGACCTGCCATAAATTAAAAAAAAGAAAAAAGAAGTAGAAACCAGTTCAGTAAACAGCAGTCATGAGTACACTTCTGATTAAAGCATAAACAGGTTCAGAAAATGTCACCAGCCCACACAAGCACAGCTACTGAAATCTCCAGTGAGGGAAAAGGTCCTCAGTGTACAGACACATCTGTAATGATGCAAGCTGCAAAGGTTAAATAATAAAAATAGTACACTGTAAGATTTTGCGAATAACGCAAGGCCACTGCCTGTGACTCCAGAAAGCTCTCTGAACTGGGGTACAGGGTGCCTGCCTGTACCACTGGGCCCCCACAGGAAGGTCTATAAGCATGGAGCTCACTGTTGTGCCCCACAAGGAGAAGCCCCTGCCTCTTGATCTCAGCACAGCCCCACTGGGAAAGCTCTCCACAGCTAGGGAAGGAGCAGGCTGGTCTGTCAGCAGAGGGAAGAAGGAGGGGAAAATAATGAAGGCAATTCCCTGGGAGATGCTGTGCAGAAAAGACCTTTTGACCTGACTGATGGCTGACATACCAGACTCATGTACTGGGTTGATTGCTTGGACAAAGATGAAGGGTGCCTGAGCCCCATGACTGCTGGGAAGCCTGCAAAACCACTGCACCTGGGGAGCTGCACAGGGCTTGGTGTTGAAAGGAGGGCACTTGGTTCCTTGGGTAGAGGCAGAGGACAGAAACCGAATTTCACATGGACAAGTTTCAGACTCGATAGGATTTGATTCAAACCTGGTGAGTGGTAGTTCCTAAGATGTTTTCATACAGCCTAAATGGGACTTTCATATTTGAAAGCTAGATAACATGGCACTGGATGTGTTAAAAATCCAGGGTGATGTCCTGACTATCTTTGCCTTTGTGCCAGTGGCTTCAGGGGAGTGTGGATTTTATTCAAGGCATACAATAAAATGATTTGCCTGTAAAAAGCAGTGGAAACATTAAAAATCCTTTTAAAGATGAATCGTGTCATAAAAGTGTATTTGTAAAACAAACACCAGAATATGAAACCACAGGGCTTGATTTTGTTGTTGCCAAAGTTTGTGTGACTCCAGCTTCTGACCTGGGAGGCAGGAAGAGTACCTTCCTCCCAAAATACTGAGTCACACCGTCGTAAAACTGGTTGTGAAAAGCCTTTTGCCTGCAACCCAAGCCTTAAGAAAGTCTAAGGTGTGTGTGTGGGGGGGGATAGCAGATTTGACTCATTGCCCTCTCTGCTCGGCTGCAGGGCTGCGATGCCTTGTGCAACCTCCCGGTTTTGCGGGGGCCGGGCCAGAGGAGGAGGGAGGGCACCCTGTTACACAAAACAGAAGTGGTGATGTCGGTTGCTCTGCTCTTTTTTAACTGATGCTTCTTTTTTTTTTTTTTTTTTTTTTTCCCCCCAGAGAGTTGGAAATGACTGGAGCAGGGAGCACGAAGACATCCTGGGGGGTGTTTGTGTGTGTGCATCTGCACATACACGCACCATACACACCCCCAGCCCCTGCTTTGCCCCTGTGCAGACACACAACTTGGGCTCCCACAGACCCGAAATCCCCGCCGCTGTCCCGGCGGGGCGGCCCCGCTCCGGCGGGGCGGTCGGAGGCGGGGGGCGGCTCTTCCTCTGCAAACTTTCCCTTTCCCCTCCCTCGCCGCCTCTTTCCCTCCTCTGCTCTCCTCCCTGCCCCTCTCGGCTCCCCGACGGCGATGGCTGAGAGGCCGGGGAGCACCGGGGCCGCACCGCCGCCCCTCTGGTCCTTGCCCGGTCCCCGCGGCCGCTCCCAAAGCGACATCTCCTCCTTCTCCTTCTCCCGCAGAACCTGCCTGCTTCGGTCCAACGTGGGCGGCTCAGGTAAGGGGGAGGGAGGGGAGGGTCCTTGTGTCCGAGCCCCCCCCGCCCCTAGCCGAGCTGAGCTGAGCTGGGGAATGTGGGAAAAGACATCCTCCTCCACACCCTGCCCTGCCTCCCAGACCGAGGTCTGTCTTCTGTCAGTGGCCGAAGCGTGGGTCCCTGGTTTACGTGGTGCTTGAACTGCCCCTCGAGATGATGTTTGGCAGGTTCCTGGCTTTTCATGCCGGTGTCCCCGGGTTTACATGAACCCCAGTGAAGCCGTGGATACCCATCCCGTCACCAAAGCAGCCGACTACAAGGGCAGAAAAGTGCCGGGGAGGCTTCAAGGGTGTATTGCGGGGACATCAAAACTCCACATTCTGCCACTTCACATGTTACACTTCAATTGTATGTTAGAATTTTACCTCATGCACTTATAGCTCCTTGGGGTTTTTCATAAACAGATGAGGCAAAATAAAATACCCAAGAACAAAACACCCCCCCCACCACCACCTGTGAGTCAGTATCCCACCATCCTCCTTCAGGAGGTAACTACTGCAATACGAAGTATTGTAGAGGTGATTTGGGTGTGGAAAGTGCCCTTTTGGGACAGACTACGCTTCCTCCAGGATTTGCGATAGCTTTGCTGTGTAAAATGGGAGGAAGTGAGGGTCCTAGTTTACAGTGCAGGTATTTGAAAGTGGCAAAATTAAAATACATACTCAGTTGGGCTATACTTTACTCAGGCTGTTTCCTGAAGTTAGGTATTCAGGAAAATGAAATTCTGGTCTCCATACTGCTGAGCACGTTTTGAAAATGTGTGCTTGTGTGGTTGTAAATCAGCCCTGCTCTGTTGACTAAAACAAGACTGCAGGCACATACGTCCCTGGCGATGTGGGTGTTTTGGATGCACTGGTACACTCTGCTGGACAGAGGTACTCCTGAACCACAGCACCACCAGGGATGCTCCAGTGCGCACTGAGGGACCCCCTCTGCTGCTGCACGAGCAGGACAGCGCGGCGCATGGTTGGGCCTGCAATGGACCACAATGTCCTCTTATGTTGGTTCCTCAGGGAATGTTGAGATGAGGCAGGCCATTTACTTGAGGAAGCTCAAATGCACGGCTACGCCTGCCTGATGAGGAGAGAGGGAGTGAAAGCTTGCTTAGTCACATAGGAGCAAGTAGATTCAACTTGTGGGGCCAGCAGCTGCAGGCAAAAACAACTCTAAGTGGCATTTTCTGCATAATTTTTTTCTCTGCCTTTTTCTGTGTCTACTTAAAAATTACATTGAAGGACATTTGAGATAGGGAGGAGGTTCCAGGGGTTTGTCCAAATCTACTTTTAGGCTCAAGGTGTATTTCAGCACCATCTTGGCAGCGTGCTGCATCAACAACACCCTATGGCTTGATGTGTAACCTGGGTGTGGAGGGATCACCACAGAGGTTGACAAGATTGCCACTATGTCAGTGTTAGACTGTGTTGGTTGTTAGCTTAGCTACAAAGACTACTATCAATGAGCTGGGTTTATTACAAGAGACTGGCAAATCCAGTGGAGGTAAAATGATGGTGTTTTCAAAGATGAGTTGTTATTTGTAGTTTCTTACACACAAAATTTAGGCCTCCCTGTTGCCCTACTTGATTTTTTTCTTTTAATTTTGAGGATGTGCTTCCTGCCAGCAAGTGACAGGAGTTTCTTTCTCTGGTTTTTATTTTTTTGTCATCTTTTCTTTCATTCTTTATTTTCTCTATTGCTGCTTCCTGTATTTTTTTCCAGCTGCTCATTGGACACAACAAAAATACATGCTGCCACACAACTGTTGATTCCCTCTTTAAAAAGGAAAGTATGCATTAAAGATGCAAAGCTATTTAATTTTTAATGTGGTGGTTAGAGAATTGTTTTTATACTGAGATGCCATTAAAATAACCTGCTTTTTCATTCCCCTACTAACCTGGAGAACAATCATAATGGGGACAGAAATGTAAAACACTTAGAGAAACAATATGAGCCTTACTATTTTTTTTTTCTCCTACCTTTTTCTCTAGTTCTACCATTTGATTAAAGTAGGTCACTCATTTACATGAGATGCTACCTGTGCTCCAGCTGCTTCATTTAGAAAAGAGCAATTTGCATTTTAAATAACTTGCAAAATGTTTGCTTGCTGCCTGTTCCTGGAGTGATTCACTTGCAGCTGTTGAAGTCACAAGTTGCAGTTCCTGTTGCATATTTGTCTTCATTTTCTAGATCTTGATGCCAGTTGTATGGTATTGTCTGCTTGCACTCCATTAGCGATGGGTTGGTACCCCCACAGAGGGTTTGCACTGTCCTTTATTTTACCACGTCCCGATCCACTGTTCTCAATGGAGGATCTGTTAAGAGGCAAGATTTGTAGAGACCCATCTGGCTAAGGGAAATATAATAGCCTTTCTAAAAGCAGCTTTGGCAGTGGCTTATAAAATGCATCTGTTTGTTATTCTAGATATGTACATATCTCAAGAGTACAGTGAGGCTCGTCAGGTGGTCCCCATGTTCATGGTACCTGTGCTTTCTTATCCCCACGCCTTCCTCTGCTGTTATCATATGCTGGAAGAAGCAACTTTCACTTTCTGGTATCACTTGACAGCATCTCACTTCATTTGCTGCAGTCCAGTTTGAAAGGAGAATGTATTTTCAGGTTTTTCTTCTTCTTAAAGCTGGCCTTTTCTTGTAGGGTTAGTGGTAGAAGATTATTTAATTCCCCTCTCTGGGCTGGCATCTCACCCATTGCTGTATCAGGCCTTTACCTTCCAACTCTTCCTTTACTTTTGGGAAGAACCTGGGGGGAATAAACTCATCATGAGCAAAGGTGGCACAATCTAGACTTTTGATTTAGACCCTGGAAAAGTGTAATATCAGTGAAGTTCAGAGCCTCTCTGGCAGGTGTAGGCTGTGCATTACTTCAGCATTGTGGTACATCCCACCTGACAACTGGCTACTTTTCCAGAGCATCTCAAGGAGATTTGAGAAGAAAAACACATTCTCCTAAAATTTCAGAGCAACACCAGAGCCACTTCAAGAAAGCTTCTTGCATTACATACCTTTAAGCAACCTTCCAAGTTCAGTGACTAGATTTAAACCAACCTTAGAAGGTGGGTCAAGTTTGCCAAGTTTCTTGATTTGCCCAGCATAGATGAGGACTGAACTGCATCTGAAACAAAGACCCTGTTCAAATACTTTCCCAGAATTTCTCCAAAATCTAGATTTGGTGGCTATGCGGCTGAGGGCAGCTCTTAGCGTGGGCAGTGAGCCCTGGGTGCAGGGTGGAAGGGGATGTTGCTGTTCCCTATCAGTCACCTTTGTGCTCCAGTTGCAGGACGGCAGCGGTGGTTCTCTTTGTGACAACCCTCAGGCACCAACCTGAGCTACTGTGGTGCCTGTTCTTTATCTGCATGTCCACGTAGACAGTTTTCAGTTTGCTCTCTTTAGTGTTGTGGGTTTTGCTATACAGCCTTGCATTTTCTTCTGAAGGTGGTGAGGTTTGTGGTGAGACACATCTTGGTGAAAAGGGAACTTTACTGCTCAGACCAGAAGTAAAAAACCCACCCATTTCTCCACTCTAGGATTGACACTGTTATATTGCTGCAGTTCCTCTTGATGTCTTGCTCTTTAGCAAGGAGAAGTTTCAGATAATTTGTTCCACTGCTAAGAAGCTCACCTTTCAGGTAGAGAGGTGAGCTTCTCATGCATGTTTCCGTTCTTTTCATGCTTTTTTCCATGCTTTTCTGGTGACACACACACAAAAAAACCCTACCTGAGAATTAAGGCAGCAATTCATCAATACCTTAGACTCTACACCAGATGCTGGGTTGCAGCAGAGTGAAAGGCTGAGGGCAAATGCCAGTACTGTCTCAAAACTTATACATATCAGTATTTTGGGGGGAATTTTTGGCTAGCAAACTGGTCCTTTTCAGGTTAATTTATTCAAAATGGTAATGAGAATCAGCTATGATGCCATTTGCTGCTGACTTTAGAATAGGGTGGGTAAAAAGATAGCTTAAAATCCCTCAGTTAAGTGAAGAACTGGGGAAGCTTTCATAGTGACCAGAGCATCAGAGTGGCTGATGTTGGTTGGGAAGAAAACTGACAAATTTTGGACTTATTTGAGCTTTTAATGCTTAGAATGCTCTACTTTGCAAATTTAACAAATGTCAGATTTTCTTCTTAACCGAGAAATTTTCTGGTTAATGCAAAGGAAATGTTTTTGATGGTTGAAGGTATTTGAGAATACTCTTACTCTAGACATTGACTTGATTATCTAGGGGCACGGACTCTCGGGAAAAAGCTAAATTTTGGGTGGGTAGGTAGTTAGCTGCTAAAGTTTGTCTGTCTTTCCCTCTGCACTTGTACTCATATTTCCCAAAATGGCTACAGATTCCATTTGGTTGGATCTATGTCCATATGCACCAAGCTAGAGCTCTACCAAGGTCTATGGGAGTTGCATTAGTGTTTGTGAAGAAGAGATCAGATGTGCTTTGGGAGGTCATTTAGATAGGGGGGGGTCACTCATCAGGATGGGGGTGAGGAGGAAGCAGCCTCATCATGTGGAAGAACTCTCATAACTAAACCAACTGGTTTTGGCACATTATATGAAAATATGGGAGTCAGGGAAAAACATGATTCTCCATTGTATGAAGCAGGATGTGTTTACAATAGAAATCAAAGTACAGAATTTAGCAAGAAGCCCAAAGCAGATAATCTGGCGTAGGAAACTACAGAAGTTAAGACAAATAATAATTTTGGGGAATTTAGAAACCAGACTCAACACGACTATGTCATTTTCAAGAGATAGTACATCCTGTCACTAAGTCCAGGATAATATTTTCCCATCAATTGAAAATTTAAACTCAGAAAGAGGCAGCAAACATAACCATATGCAATTTGACATATGCTTATAGAATTGAAGCATCTACTTCTTTGTAATAACCTGGAAACACACTTAGATCGTTGACCCATAAAGTTAAATCCCATTCTGGTCATCCGTATATGTAACCTGGAGTTTCAGAAGGGTGCTGGGGAAAAATCCAGGAGCCTTATAACATTTTGTACTGCATACATTGACAAAGTTCAAGTCTGCCTGAACACTTGTTTACTTTACAAGATTAGATGGGTGTGCAGGGAAGAAATGTGCGACAGAATTTAGTCAGCCATTTCTAATATGAGTTTATACCATAATGCATATGAAATAAGAGTCTGCCTGTTTTATACTGGACTAAAAGATATTATTCCACACCAACTCTTGCAGAATAACTGGGGTAGGTTCTTGGTATTAGCAAGCCTGATTAAGCCTAAGTGTGAAAGGGGGAACATTGGGAACATGATGGTTTACACATACAAACCATGTATACTGGGTGTCATTTACACATGACCCAGTTTCTGGGACAACTTTAGAATCAAATATTCAGACTTGTGCTCATGCTTAAAAAAAAAAAAAAGTATTTTCTAAATGTAGTAATAATCTCCATAGTTGGCTAAGTAGAAATTGGACAGCAGACATTGGCAGTGTAGGATTTAATGCGTATTTTGCAGCAACTAATCAGTAGCTGACTGTGGGATCTGTTCAGCATTTTGCTACTGTGTTTTCGATTCTCAAGGCCCTTTGGCATTTAGCACTTCCTGCTGTGTGTGGCTTCTAGCAAGTAACCATTTAATATCAGACCGCATGTCAAGTATGAAGCCTGAAGAAATGATCTAAAGAGTAGTTGAAGAAGACTTTTTACTCTTTCTCTTACTGAACGTAAGCAAGTTTGGTTTGAAAACCTAATGTTTCATCAGTCAAATCCACTGTTAGCATAAATCATTTTCCTTCCTCACTCCCACCCCCCTCTTTTTGCTGTTATTTCCTGTAAAAGCAAGCACTATTTAAGGTCAAAGGGCTGGGGATAGTTTCAAATGATGGTGAAGAATTTACGTTTTTATTTATTTTTGCTTTTTGAAATCATAATCTTTTCAGTGCCAGAAATCCTGTAGGATTTCAGTTTTCAGTAATACCAGCATTAGTCTTGCTTCTGAATTTTTAGTAGTTCTCATTGAACAGGCTTTAGCATAAGGCAAAGATATCTTCAGTGGTAATCTTTGCTTTTTAAATTTTTTTTTTCCCCTAGCATTTTACCTAGCATGTTGCTATTTTTAACAGATTCAGAGGTTAGTTTTTCTCAGGTACAAACCAAGCAGCACAAAAGGAAAAATATCTAGAAGAAAATAGAAAATCCTGACTTCAGTGTTCTGAGTTCAATCACTTTTCATTTTATCTTTGAAATTGTCGGTCTTAAAACCCACCACAACAAGGGATGCTCTTGCTTTCCATTCATACGGAAAGCAGAGAGATCTTCCTGAAATACCAGCAGAGTTTGTAGGCAGTCAGCACTTCCCTTGGTGATGAGCTGAGAAGTCTTGCTCCCCATCATGCAGTTTTGATGCAGAATTGGGATTTAAAAGGTGTTGTGTTGTATAGATTCTACGAGTGTTTTCGGTGTTGTCATGATTTTTGAGTTTTGAAAGGCTGAAGTAGTAAAATACTAGTAAATTGTATCAGTATCAAGTATTTAGCATAACGGGGTCAGAAGCGTTGTTTTTAGTACAGCCTGAAGCTTCACAGCCACTATACTTTGCAAGTTCACCGTGCCCTCAGATAGAGAACTTCATAATGAAGTGGAGCTAAAGAACAGCTTAAACCACTGTGTTTTGGTGGTAAGACACTTTTCTACCCTCTCTTCTCTCTCTCATGTTTCTTTTATATTTCTGGCACATTCTGCATTGCCCTTCCCATTTCTCACGCTGTTAAAACTCCTTGGCTATATTCACACCAATACAGGGCCGAGCAGTCAGGGGCTGGGAGGGAAACATAGAAGCAGGAGTGTTCTACCGGAGATGGGAACACGGTGACTCCTCACAGGCTAAAACACTGTGTGAAAATGGCTTCTCTTTGAAATAATGATCATGTTTTGTACTAAGTGTCTTATTTTTTTTTCAGAAAATGTAGAATATAATAGGTATTTTAAATTAAATATGTATTTTATAGCTTTTGTAACGTTTGCACGATTTACAGTATCCAGCAGAAAAACTTGTCTGGGTAGAGTGGACTGCTATTAAAAGCAGTTACTTTTTCTTTCCCTTCAACTTCAGACATGACTTCAGTCTCGCACGCAAATGGTGTTGGCTCCCACTTGGGGAATTAGCCCAGCTGCATAGTACCACACACCATTTCTGTTGGCTGGATGCATCAGTTGGTAGCTCAGTTTTGGTACCTTTACCCAAGTTGTTTCTATCTATACTGGAAATAAAAGGCACTCATCTCTTTCTTCCTTTCACCTTCTCCCCACTCCTTTGCTCCCCTCTTCCTTACTAGGGAATTTTTCAATTTTGGGAATTCATCGGGAAGGGAAAAAAAGAAAAAAATTCTAAAATGAAAAAAAAAAAGAGGGTTGCTGAATATTAGAAACAGAGAAGTGCCTCAGAGCCTTTTTAAGATAAAACTTGGCATGGTGGCAAGGATCAGGAAAAGGCTGAACTCTGCCACAATCCCTAATTCATTTCATGTCGTTAAGTTAGCTAAAGTTTATTTGAATACAAATGTATCCTGGTCAAATAAGAGTTTTGTGAAAGTCAACTTTTTGTAGTAACAATCCTGATTTCAGGCACATTTCTGCATTTTCTGGAGTAATATCTGACAGAATTTGAAAATGGTAAGTTGTTGCTTCAAAAAGTGAGTCTAAGGTTTTTAGAATTTGATATAGAGGGGTTTTTTTCTTCTAGTTTGGGGAGCAGGAACAGGAGCAAAGGCAGCAAAGAAGTGTCAGAATTTCCCTGGCACAGAAATGTGATTATCCTAAGGGGCCCATCCACCTATACAGGGCAAGTGTACCCACTGCCACTTGGTTATGGCTAAATGGTCAGATATCAAATTCTTTAAGGGTTCAAATGCCTTCTTGAAGGAATAAGGATGTTCAGTACTTCAGAGAACCAGACCCTAAAGAGCACAATGAACAAAGCTCCCCTTTCAGCACATGTTTGCTTTTCTTGTTTTTTGGGGAAGAATCACAGCTTTTAAGATACCTGTGCCTCATGTACACAGTACTCGAGAAAATTAAGGCAGCAAGCAGAATTGGTGTTGAGGTATGTTTTTGTATCACCTACAAGCACAGTAAAGAAGAGCTTGTGGTGCTTTTGCAGTTGAATGTGTCCTAGTTGCAGACCTTTGTGTTCACAGGCAGCTGTATTTAAACATTGTGAGTGAACAGATAACTAGCAGTCATCTGCTTGCCACTTTTTAATTTATTTCCTCTGTTGTCCAGTGTAAGGGCTGACAGTTAACGTTAGTGGTTTAAACCACCAATGAAACTGTGAACTTTTTATCTGAAAGAAGCACTTGCTGCCGAAAAGGCAGCATCTACAAGCATAATTCTGATTTTTTTTTTCTGATTAAAAGCAGTTTTGGTAAGCTCAGAAGGGTTGGATTTGAAATAAGTTGTTTTACTTACACAGACAGAGCAAGCGTAATCCATCAGGGACCAGCAGACATCCCAAGTCACAATACAAACTGCTCTAGCCCCAAGGATGAAGTATGGCATGCTGCTTTTGTTATTTGGGCTATAGGCACCTCTGCCTGTGTTACTGAGTCTCAACTCTGTATCCTTGGAAATGAGCTGAGAGGGAGAGTCAGAGCTCCCCAGAGGCACAGCATCTTTCTTCCAGCCATATGACTTTTTGCACCCTGAACATTTAAAAATAATGGTGCCTTCCTGTTATGCCTTGCTGCAAACAAAACTGAATGGCAATATTTCACATCGTGTTTTCTTTAGTGAATGGCCAATCCAAAAAATATGCTACCACTCAGCTATTTAAGTCTTTGGAGACACATCTGCTATGAATTTTGCCTCATTCTTTAGAATTTGAGATAAACAATAGCTTTTGATCTGCAAATAGCAAGAATTATTTTGGAGAAAGATTTCCAAAGGATTGATGCCATAATTTTCAGAGCTTTCTCTTATTTATATAGTCAGCTTGAATTTTGTCTAATGAGATTTTCATATGATGAGCTGGTGAATGTATATATGATTTTGTAGGTGATTTCAAGTCTCACAAGCCAACAGCACCCATTTCACTCCGTGATATGGATGTTTATCACTGGGCACATGGTACATGACTGCATTGTACTGCAGCTTGTGCATTTAGAGGTCTATCAGAAACAGCATCTGAAAGCTACACCCTTGCAGTGCAGCGTCTGCCAGACCTGGAGAGAAACAGCAGAATGAATGACTTGCTTTCAGCTACAGGGGTGAAAGGCTTTGGGGAGAGCTTGGGGCTTCAGACATGCTGCCTGCCCTTTTTGGGCTCTGTGTCCAAGAGCTCTCCTGATCATCACCAGACACTGGAAGAAAGTTTGTCCCCTTGCAGCTTCCATGGGGACAAATAAAACCTTTCACTCAGTGCCTGTCCCAGAGGCATGCCAGGTCCTTGGTCTGCCCATCCTTGGGTGAGGGAAAGTGGCACACCATTTCGAAACAGCAAGGTAATTGCCTAACAGCAAATTAGGGTTACTTTGAAATCACTCTTAATTCAAGTTAGGTTAAGAAAAATGCAGGCAAAGGCATTTTTTTTAGAATGTCTAAAATAACACAGTTGCCAGTCTTTTGAAAAGAGAAAGGAAACATCACCAACAGAGTGAGTGCCTGTAACTGGTCTGTGAATTCAGAGGAAGAAAGACCCATCAGACATAGTCTTGGGGTCAGCAGTTTAAATAAAGATTTTTTTATACTTCTTTTCTTACATCTTCTAAAAAGTTTGTAATATTGTCTGTTTTGCATGGGTTTGCCCTTCAGTGGAATTTTCATCATTTAGCAAAATTGGAAATTACCTATGGCAAGCAACAAAGTTGGTATCACATAACTATCTGGCAAGTGAAAATAACTTGGTGGAGTGCACAGCTGTTGCAACTTCATTGTGCTATTGTGTAAACTCTGTGGGGAAAAAGATATTTGTTCCCCTTGTTCTAGGCCAAGACTGGAAAAGTGCTGCAAGCACAGGAGGGGCACGTGTAAAAGAAGTTTGCTGGAAGCGACATTTATTGAGCTGGGGAATAGTCTCTCAAGAGGAACAGTGAAAGCTACCCTGCTGGAAGCACTTACAACCAGAGCTGGAAATGCACTAAAAAGTATGTGAGAAGAAACTGTTGTAGTGGTAATGAGAAGGGTCTTTTGCAGTTGTGGATTTTTTTTATTGCTCTGCATTTAGGCCAAGTCAGAAATGGCAGTGGGGGACACGGGACTGAGCCATCCACCTGCACCAGACACACTAGGCTAAGGAGACAGAGATGGGTCTGGCGTTTTGGCTGGATGGAAGAGCCACATCTATGTCCCCCTATCTGTGGTAGGGTGTCCTCTTCACCTCTGTTAGAAGCAGAGAGAAGCAAAAGAGATGGGAAGGAATTCTCCCAAGCAGCAAAGAAATAACTGACAGTAAGATAAGTGAAACAAAAGAGCAAAACCAAAGGACGTTCACCCTTGGTGTTTTGAAAAGTGGTCGTGTTACACTCATTTTTACCCTAGGCTTAAGATAAATATATATTTGGATGAGTTTAGGTGAATATTTAGATGAATTCTAGGCAATGAGGTCTTGACAGTGAGAAGTCCATCAAATAAACAAGTTTTGTCTACCTTCTAAGGCCATTGCTATTTCTAAAATAAATTATATCAAGGATATTTTAATTCAGGCACTAATTAGTGAATTCTAATACTTAATACAACTCCGTACTTCTACTCCAGTGAATTTGTCTCAGTTATATATACTCCACAGAGGAAACAAATCCCAGAAAACTAAATTTCATGCATATCATATATGAAGTAAATGGGATTTGATCCAAAATGTTTTTATACAAACACTGATTACCATAATAATGGAAGAGAGGGGGGAAAATCCAGAAAGAGCTCTGTAAATGGCAGTATGCATCTCTCAGACTCAGGATTAGATGATTCAGACTATGCACATTTATAAGAAGGACCTGAGTTTCAAAAATACATGCAAATGATTTCTGATTCTAATCCTTTTACATGTCAATAAAAGCTATCAAAATATGTGCACTTTTCGGTAGTTCTAATCTCCATTTGTTAATGGGAGCTTAATCTTTTAGAAACAGAGTTGTTGTAAGAGTGGCTTTCATCTTCTGCGGCAATTTGGGATCACTGTGAAAGTGATTTGACCAGTGTAATAATTATAGGAGGAAAAATCAGAAGCCATGTTCAGTGGCATTTTATAGATGCCAGATGTCTGTGGGATTCACTCTGATGCTGAAGACGCCTGCAGTAAACGCTGGTGTGGTTCAGGGAACTGAAACGTCTTGCTTGTCTTCTAATGGAATATCTTCCCTCCATGGTACTCTGAGGGGATGTAATGTCCCTAAGTGGATTGCTCTGAGCCTGGGAATTTCTGTAACAGCACTGAACATCGGCTGAGCCATGTGGGTAGTGTCATTGAAATACTCTGCTATAGAATTGCAGGGCAGTTTTAAGTAGGGGTGCATATTTTACGCATAAAATTGCAGTACAGATTCTTCTGTTGAGAATTCATAACATGCAAGGAATAAGAGCATGTCAGGTATGCCCTGACCTATCAATAGGCATTGATAGGTTCTTGGGTATGATGGTGTGTGTATATGTGAAAAAATAACTAACCACCTTCAGTTCAGTCCAGTTCATTTAAATGATACTTTTCTAAACCACTGAAGTGTAAGCGTCCAGCTATCAGGCTGCTGGAGCCTTGCTTCCTCTGCTAGAAAATACAGGTACGCAGTCACAGGGAGGGAAGGAACCAATTGGTAGCTATCAGGCATCTCTCTCCAAGAGGAAGGCTGAAGGCTGAAGGCTACCATGTGGACCCTTGCTCTGAACAGGGAAGCAGGGTTCAGTCACTGTGCTTCGAGACTGACAGGGAAGGACAAAGAGCTGGGCATCCCCTTCCTTTCCCCCTCCAGTCTGTGCTGACATTTCTCCTCCAATTTAAGTGTATTTGGTGTAGTGTAGTAAAAATGTAGACATTTTTATCTCTCAGCAAAGGCATTGGCTTTGAGAAAAGGGAGATGAGCCAGCACTTCCAGCAGACCCAGCATCTGTCAGCAGACCATGCAGCTCGGGCTGTGCCAGTGTGGTCCAGCCAAGCCATTGCTGTGACTGGACCCACCCCAGCTTCACCTTCAGCTGTGTGCAGCCCTCTCCTTTGGTGCGCAGCAGTACGCTGCCACTGAAGCCTACTGCAGTGTTTCTGGCTTGTGATTTCATTGTGACTTTCCAGTGTTTAATACTGTTTTGGTTTGGCTCTTACACTCTCGGTTGTTGGTGAGGTTTTTTTTGAACAGCTGCTGGATTTCTTTGATGTTGAAAACTTCTGGAAACATGATTCTGCCATGTCCAGGCACTCAGAAATTGGGAGAAAGAGACAGAAAAATCTACTGTTGTCTTTTCATTCAAAATTATGTTTCTGGAGGCTTGATTCATTATGTTGGTTCACTTGTGGCTGGCAGTGCTGCTATTGCTATTGACTTCAAAAGGCTTTGGCTCAGGTTGAAATACATCGCTACAGCTTTTATCCCAGGAAGGGCTCTTTGCAACACTTTACAAAGATGAGATGATCTGAAGTCAAATATCACAGTCCTGTGGAAGGCAAACGTCCCTTTGGGACCAGACTGAGGTTTTTTTCAGTTCCAGTCTCTTAAGAAAATCCTGATGTAAGCAGGCATGAGATGCATTGACATGTTTTGTGATTGCCCAGGCTCAATAATAATCAAAATTAATGTGAGATTATTTTCCAAAGGAAATTAAACAAGGAGCAAGTAGAAAGCATCTACAGCAATTTCATAGTAGGCAACATTATACGGTGCCTTCTTTTTCCTGTGAAATCCCTATGAAAGTACACACTTGATGATGTGGGGGTCTCCAGGCAGCCCAGCTTCATAGGAAAAGGTCTCCTAGGGGGATCAGAGTTCTGCCTGGGCTCCTTGTTACTTACGTAAGGACAAGAAAAGGAGGGGATTGTCTGTAATGCACAGAGCCCATCCAACCTCTTCTGTCTGTCCATGGGAGTGAGGAGCATGTTGGCTCTTCTTCTCTGACGTGTGGGATATTATCGCCCTCCATGCAGCTAGTCCTTTTATTATGGTATCAAAAGGAGTAGGAAGGGCAAGGGGAAATCTAGGAGAAAAAAAAATACTGACTCAGATAGCAAAGGCAAATGGAAAGGGTTTAAAATGTGAAAGATCCCCAACAGTAACAGAAGTGATTACTTCATTTAAAATTTTGATTTTTTGTTAGTCCCACCATTATATCCACAAACAGAGCAAATGATTTTTTTTGTCTAGAAAATCCATTGATGCTGTTCTGCCTCTTCCACTTTATCTCCAGCAAACTTTTCGCTCAGATCCCTTGTTTTCTGTTCCGTGGAAAATCTTTTTTCTCCAGATCTTTTGTGCTGCAATACCCACCCAGTGTAGGAAAGTGGGGATGCTCTCCATCTAGCATCAACCACTGCGGGAGCCCATCTGCCTGTGGTGGTCAGCAGAGCTGATGTGCTGCACCCTTATAAGCTCCAGCTCTGCTCTGTCATGGGGATGAGAAGATTTTCCAACAGGTCTTTGAAGGAGCCTAAAAACACAGACTATAAAACAGAAAACAGCAAATGAGCACGTTGGGGCCTTTAAAGAACTTGTTTGCATTATAGTAGTTTCTTGAAGAAAGTCTCGCTCATGTGAGTAATCTCTTTTATTTTTTCCCGTGCAATGAATGTATAAGGTAATGGAGCTTTCTCTTGCTTTTGTTCATATTTCCTGTCCTGTAAGGCCCAGCAGCTTCGGTAGCCTTCCTGCTGCAGGAGGAGGGAAATGGAAAAACAGTTGGAAAAGGCAGGCTTTTTGGCTTTTGTAAGGATGCTTAGGTTTATCAGTATGTGGTCAAAATGGGATATTTTGCCCAGCCATAAAATAGGATTAACCGCCTTGTAGCTGCTTGTTACCTCTTAGTTACTCTAGCTATTTTTGGTAGGACTTGAGAGCTAAGAGCATCCTTACGATTACTGCAGCATCTGGCCTTATCACCACTAAAACAGTTTTCCCTGAGCCCAGCCATATGCCTTGTATGCTTTATACCGTCTGCTCCCAACTGCCCCCACAGTCTTCTGTCCCACTTGCTGCACCTCCCACTATCTGTCACCTCCAGACAGTTTGAGTCTTAACCTGCCCAGCTGCCCAGTTGCCTGCCAGGCCGCTGCTGGGGGAAAAGCTCGGTGGGTGAGAGATTTTGTGTCTCAGGGAGATGCTGCCATGTGAGGCTGCTACACTAGATGGGGCGGTTGTTATGCTGATCAGCAAACACCATCTCTCTGCCTCCGGATTCCTGCCTGGATCACCCACCTGCTCTCAGACCAAAGGATTTTAAATATAGACTCCTTTATATGAAGCGAGCAGCCCTCCTGCAGCAGAGCTGGTAGATTGCCCTCAGCTGGTTTTGTCTGGTATCTGCTCCATCCCAGATGAAGTCATGGCAGGGTCTTCATTAGTTTTGGTGTCTTTAAAAAGCACAAAACTGGAGTGGGATGCGATGTCGCGGCAGCGTTTTAAATTTCCTGAAACACCACCACCCTCCCTTTTTTTTTTTTTTTTAATCCATAGAATATATATTTAAACAACACAAAATGCTATTATCAGCCATTGCTCTTCCCTCAGCCAAGGTAATGCTGCAAAGTACTGGTGAAATTGGATCTCCTTGTAGTATTGATTCTGCTGTACTTTGGTCAGGGCTCGTGGGGTTAGTATTGATCTGTCAAAGAAACTGCTGAGGAGTGGGTGAGCAAGATCTGTTGTCTGTGTTGTTTGGGAACTAACAGAAGCTCTTATTCTTTGCTGACAGCCTGTTGCCCACTTTGACATTGATTCATTATGAGAGAAGCTGGCTTTAATTAGAACAAGGTTTTCCAGTGTTTGTACAGAGTGCTTTGACCCCAGTCCACAGCAAGTTCATAAAGGCAGACTCTCGGGCTGGGTTGTTCATTTATTATGCAGTCTTCTGAAAAAGATACCATTAAAATAATTGGACTAAAATTTTTGTTTGTGCTGAACCTGAAGTAGTCTTTTCTAAAACAAAACTCAAGGGGATCTGTAAAATGTGTGCAGAATTACACACCTAGACCTCCATCAGCATTGTGCATTGAAGTACTTATTGCTTACCCTGATGTTTTTGGTGGCCTGCTAGAGGTTTAGATTTGATGCATGCAGTTCTGAGGGCGGATGCAGAATCCCTTGACTGGTCTGAAAGAGCCTGAAAACAGGAATTCCTTCTCCCAGCCTGAAAACTCCAACATTAGAAAAGTTTTCCCCAGAAGCCTAAAAGAGAGACATCACTCATACTTTCTAACCTCAAAACAGTTTTATGGCAGGAAGAAACTTTTGTTTTCTTTTTTTCTTTCTTTATTCCTGGAGGAGGAGGCACTGGCTAGATTTTTGCTTTTAGACTGTATTTCATGAAGATCACCCCAGTAATATTAAGTGGTTTATATACAATTGATAAGTATCAAAGATAACATCAAAGTGTTCACATAGGCTATTACATGTGCAACAGAATTTTTTTTTCTATATGAAATAATAAAAGTACAGACACTAGATATATGAGTAAAAGTAAGCTAAAGCAATTTTCCCATGACATATCCTCCAAACGAAACATGAATGGAACACTCATACTGTTATCAAAACATTTCTCAACTATTTAGTCAATGCTGCCTGAAACGATCATGGAAAGTGACTCAGTGAAAAATGACTGTCATTTTATAGAATGTAATCCATATCCTTTAAAATTATAGCACTATAGTAGTACAAACAAAATCTGAAGTCCAGGAAATTACATCTGTAAATTCTGGCCACCTCCCACATATATGTGCAGATCAATATAATGTGGGGTGGGAAGAAACTGAAACAAAAAAGGCCCTTAGAATCCCACTTATTAGCCAGTTCCCAGCTGGGTACCAGCCTCTAGCAGTCATATGCTTCCAGCCACCCCCATGCAGCCACTGCAGCATCTGCAAGACTAAGGAGCCACAGGTCCCTCACTCCACAGCACCCACAAGAAATGCCTGGTGCGTTTCAGCCCCAGTGGCTCACAAATATCCAGGACTGCTGCAGGCTTTCTGAAAGCTTTGGGGCAGGCAGTATTGCTAGAGCAGGGTGGTGGAAGATCTTCATGTCCAGGACTCTGGGGGAGGAGGCATAGAGTAGTTCTATCCAGGTCTTGAGATTTGTAGTCAACAATATCCTTCAGTCAGGATGAAAAGCACAGCTGGTTTTTTTCTTACCAATTTTAAAATTATGCACGATACTATTTTGGATTCAGATACAACTCTGACCTAAAGATGCAATAAATAAGGTGGCCTACTTCACTGCTTGTTGCAGCCTTAGGACAACGTAGTATCTGAATGCTTCCTTTTAGGTTAAGTGTTCCATAGCATACTTCCAAAGTGATTTAGTTCTTGATTTGGACAGAAAAGCCTGTGGGAGATGTATAGCAGAGAATCTGCAGGTTCTGGCTGAGCACATTAGAAGGTTTGCCTGTTGCATTTGACTTTTCTTTTATAAAATAGAAATGTTGCTGTTAACTCTGTAGTAGGAGAATCTCTTTGTGAACTTGCCTATTTCAAAAACGGATGTAATTTGCTTAGTTATCTTTAAGCATCATCTTTTTCCAAAAGACGCATGGCAAAATTAATACAAAAAGCCACTAAAAATGTTAAATTACTAAAACGTTATAGGACTTGTATAACTGCAGAGAACAACTGGGCTGCATGGCTGATTTCTCACACAGACAGGCATTGACAGGATTGTTCCTTTAATTTATATAGGCTTATTGAAACATAGGGCCAGCGCAATCTTCTTTTTAGATCAACTTCATCTCTGCCATGTCATCTTGTAAACCACATGACAGCAGCTTGAGAGCATGTACCTCCTTAACTGATCTTAATTTGTGCTTACCAAAACCATTTCATTTATGTTTTCTTCCCCTGTATTTGCTGGGCCTCTCTATGGGTTCTTGTGCTTCATTTGTAGGGTTCCGTCACCTCCAATAGCCCTCACGCAGCCGAGCAGCTCCCTTGGCCTGCATTGTCCATGCCACATGTGGAAGAAGCTTTTTCCTTTTGCTGTAGCAATACAACCCTTTGGGGGTCCCTTTCCCAGGATTAGCTGGCAGGGGGTGGAAGTGGCCTGGCCAGAGGGGATGAGCAAGCATGCCATGCTCTGACTTCAGCCCTGAAAGCCAAAGAGGAAAATGAATTATCTGCGTCTGTGTTACTGTGTCCACGTAGGGTTTCCCAGAGCAAGCTATGGTCATGCTGGCAGAGTCATGCTTGCTGCATGGGCACAGGGTACCTGCACTGGTGGGTGACCTGGGCTCTTTGGGAGAGTGTTTTGCAAATAACTTTTGCTTGCAGTATCCTGGTCTCAGTGTGGTGTTTTACAACGGAAGTTGGAGATCAGTTAGACTAAAATTCAGCCAAGGAAGGTTCTGGGATGAGTTATGTTGAACAATGGGCAAGTACTTCGAAGGCAATAAGTCAACAACTAAATGAGAGAAAGTGTGTGCTAAATCCATTTGATTTTCTGCTTCTGGAGGGCTAAGTTGCCTAGTGAAGGAAAAGGTTTTGAGACTGTTCCATAGAACTATGTTTTAGACATAAGCTAAGGAGACAAGGCCTAGATGTAATCTCCACGAAGTGGGTGTCCAACAGTTTGATAAAATGCTCTCAAAAATATTTATCAGTAGTTTTCTGTCAGACTGAAAGGGCATCTCAAGCCAGATCTTGCAGGGGGCAGTCCTTTGCCCAGTTCCAAGCAATACTTAAGTTTTGATTTGAATGCAGGTTTACAGAATAGCTTTGCAAAATTTGCAACTATTACCAAGTCAGAAAAGCTGCAAGCACTTGCGAGTGCAGTACTGGGAGTCAAAACAGTCTTCACAAATTCAAGCAAAGAGGTAATACAGCTTTCTGTCAATTGCTATACCCCTCCTTTGGTCTGTTTTTCATATAACTACGGCAGATAAAGAAAGTATTATTGAAATCCAGGTTAAATTCCCAAGCACTTGAGAGGTTAATCGCTGTCAAGTAATTTATGCCCAATGCTAAGGTTTTGTAAGGATTTAAAATAAAGATGTTTGAAAAAATGCTTTGGAGAAATGCTGAAGCTACCACATAGAAACATACCATTTTAAGTTTTCACCAAAATGCTTGGAGTCTGGGGGTTGTCAGACTTGAAGACTGTGGCCTGAAAGGGCAAGTAGAGAGCAGAAGGTTTGGGAGGTTCAAGCTGCATATGATTGTGCCATTGACTCATGATGCTAAACTGAAAGCAAATTTGAGGAAGGGAGTTACTGAAAGACAGTGTGCCTGTGCTTCAAAACCAAGATGGAAAATGGGGAATCAAAGAGGAAACAGTCTTCATTGTAATCCCATTGTCCAGGCTGACTGCAGTGACAGAAGAAAAAGATAGCAGCAGTGAAATAATTAGCCATTTCAAATTCATTACATTTTAATAATTCAAACACTATTAATAATGCAGGTAAAAAGAATATTTCAAATATATTTTTTTCAGGGTCCTTCTATAATATTCTCTTCCTCATTGAAGCAAAGAAGCTTATCCTTCTCACTGCCCTGCAATGTAAAGAGAAGGGCAACGTAGCTCTAAGATACCTAACCGCCTTTTGTAACAGCTTTAATGAGCTTTTTTATATTGCTCTCAAGAGGGCAGCTTTCCCTGCATTTCTAAATACGCTCTCTGGGCAAATTCAAGCAGTATGTTCCTGATGAAATTTTGTTATTTTTAGAAATAAACGAAGCAGGGTACATCATTTCCTCTCCTACACTTTTGTTGATGCTTTAATATAAAGACCTGTGTTCAGAAGTTAATTACAGCATCCTAGATTGCACGCTAAATAAGCACTGCAACAGCAAGTGGGTGCTATTGTAAAGGAAAGGAACAATGCTGTACAAATGTCATTTTGGAGTTCTTTTTTTGTCTGATTACTACCCCAGGAAAATAGTGCTGACTTGTTTGCCGCAAAAGGGATTAAACTGCCTCGCATG
The DNA here is from genome assembly GCF_023638135.1 of Falco biarmicus. Classification (NCBI taxonomy): domain Eukaryota; kingdom Metazoa; phylum Chordata; class Aves; order Falconiformes; family Falconidae; genus Falco; species Falco biarmicus. The sequence continues at coordinate 49,835,850 of NC_079293.1, read as the reverse complement.
ACACCCTGGGAATGGGAGCCCAGGTGAAAGGCATGTTACGATAAACAGGGTATTTTGGGTAATAGCTAAGGAAGGAAAGAAATACTGCAAAACAACTTGTCATGCCTATTTGGCCCCTTTTGAACTTTTATGCAATCTTATATGGTGTTGTACTTAGGAGGAGAAATTGATAATAGAAACAGGAACGTCTTTGATTTCTTCATCTGTTTGTACACCAGGTTCTGTCTCCTGAAGACAGCAGGAGTCAAACAAGAGGGCCTAATTTCATTGTTTATGGCTCAGTCTTTTTTAGCTGGTATTTGGTCTTTAGTTTTTTCTCGGGATGTTTTTCTAGAGTTTCCCTGGCTTCATTTTTGCCTCCTCAGTCAAACTGTCTGGTCTTTCTGCCCTTCCCCAGACATGCATGCTTCTGAGCAAAGCATCCAAGCAATTTGAACCACATTTATAACATGTTGTTGAGTTCATCATAATGCACCTCTCTGCAGTAGAGGTTTTTATGTTGTGTTAACAGCAGTTTACCCTCTGGCTCTGTGGTGGAGTGGAGCACTGTTAAAGGTTTCACTCAGAATAAAAGGTTTGGGCTGCTGAATTATCAGCATTACTACCTGAAATAACTTGGGTTTCATTTTTCTTCTGCTATACTGGCCAGCTCTAGTCTAATGAAAGTACAGCCTATGGTTTGCATCCTGCGCTGGAAAATATTTACCTTGCCTGTTCATTCAGCAAAACCAAACTCTCCCTAATGCATATTTCCCTGACACCTGCATATGGCACATCTCCAGCTTGCCAATTTGTCTGATGTGCTTTGCTGATATCAGTTTGGCTCTGTGTGTGTCACACACACTTTGCAGTAAATTCTGGCAAACATATTCGTCAAATCACTATAAAACTAACGAGTGCTGTTCACTAGCCTCTTTCAGGGCAAATACATATTTTATAAGAGTTAAAATATACCTGTCCTTTCATTACCTTTGAGATGCATTTGAACATCTGTTTTGTGGCTGGTTTTAGCAAATCATCAAGCTGTACAAGGTAAAGTGATTATCTATGTGGTACCTAATGCAGTTCGGGACAAGAGTTTAGCAGAAGTCAAAATGAACAGAGACATTCATGTGACTGATGAGGGCACTGAGAGTTAAATTACACATATACCAACAAACAATCAATTCACCACACGTTCTGCACTTGGGAAGTGAAGTTCATCTCTGACTATTAGTCATTAAAAAGAAATCTTTCGGTGCAAGTATGAAGCATCTGGTACTAGCAATATCCAGAGCTGTGATTCTAGTCTAGATGGATTCCTTGAGCAGGTTGATCACTCAGAGGAAGTTCTCATTCATAAATACCTCACTTTGAGTCAGGGAACAGCAGGTGAAGTAGACAGAGGGAAAAAGACGAGTGTTTTGTTTCAGGGGCCTCTGTTGGCGTGGCATAGGTGGACCCAGTTTAGACACACTGGTTACGCTTCAGTGTTACACAGCCCATTCAGCTTGAGCTCCTGCCCATGAAGGAGGAAAGTAATCCTTGCAACTGCATGGAAACTCAGAGGCTGAATCAATAGTAGCCCTGAGCTTGAAGAGAGGAGACATAATTCTATCAGACCTCATACACGTACCAATTGCTCATATGGATACCATAACTTGGACTGTATGTGGGTAAAGTGAGTCCCTTCTGTGGGGAATAGAGGTGGCAATTAAGTGAGAATGCAGTCCCAGTACAGTAATATGGAGAGTAAAATTATATATAAATATACATAAATAGATATTTTTGAAACTCATTTGGAAGAACACACTCAAGCAGTGTCCTTTACTCTGCTTTAGTTAGATTCTCCTGCCATTCTCCATTCCGAAAGTTGCTGAACATTTGGCAGCACCTAACAGTGCTCCTTTACTTAATGGTCACTTCTGGCTGGTGGATTTTACTTTTTTAATGTGTGCTATGGAGTGCAAAAGCAACACAGGTTACCTGAGAGACCAAGCAGAACCTCAGGGGAAGAGACAGTAAGGTAACAAGTGAAGTTATACCTCTCTTTAGTGAATCTTGTCAAGTGTCTCCTCTGTTTGTTCCTAATTTATTTCTGCTCAGATTTCTGTCTCACGAATCAAGTTACAAAACACTAACCTCCAAAGATGCTGTCAAGTTTATCTGGCTAAATGTACAGTGCATCAAGTGCAGCACATAACTTCGCACTAGCAGTTGTTCATCAGCCTTCAGAGTTTGAAAGACGTCTTTCTCAGTATTTGATCATTTTCCTAAGGGTGGCATTTGACATTTAAGTGAAAATTATCTAGCTCTCACTTACCTACATTTTATTTCAGCTGAGAGAGGGTTAAGACAAATGCTGATAAGTAGCTCAGATGCATTCTTCTATTCCATTGCTTAAGTCTTGCTTCATGTATTTTTACTCATACTGCTTAAAACAAACTGATGTACCCAGAACCTCCTCTGTCCTTAACATAAGCCTGACCACATGTTTTATGTCCAGAGTTGAAGTCCTGAAGCCACTGAAATGGAAGATTTACTGTTGGCTTCACCGTGAGTGGGGTATCACCTCAGATTCTCAGACCAGGATATATTGTCTCACCTTGGTTTTCCTTTACTGCATTATCTGTTAGTAGATTTTATGGGAAAGCCGAAAGGGAGCTACATTTACGCCCCTCAGTGAGGTTAAATTCCCTCTCTTTTTACTGTACATAAGATTACAAGAGAGAAATCTGCAGAACACACCAGAGGAAAAGTGGTGGAAGGAAGGCAAGAATAAGGTCCTGAGATAAGGAACAGGGTAAAATGTTTTGTAAATCTATTATATGCAGTTATAAAGGCATGTGAAAGTATGGTATTTCACTTCAGCAAGGATAACCAAGACTGGCCTTTTTACATAGATTCATAGCACTAATGCCAAAGGGGCTATTAGGTCTGACTTGTGTGATACAAGCCCTTAAATCACTCTTATTTACCCTTTTGTTGGGCTCACCTGGCAACTAAGCACCATGCAGGACGGGGAGGAGAATTGGGGAAAAAATAAAACTCGTGGGTTGAAATAAGAACAATTTAATAATTGAAATAAAATAGCAACAACAATTGTAATGAAAAGGAAAGAGAGGGTAATAAAACCCAAAGTGAAAAACAAAAAACCCAGGTGATGCACAATGCAATCACTGACATACTGAGCACGATGTTCTATGGTATGGAATATTCCACTGGCCAGTTTGGGTCAGCTGTCCTGGCTGTGCTCCCCCCCACCCTCTTGTGCCCCTGCTCACTGGCAGAGCACTGGATACTTGAAAAGTCCTTGATTTAGAGTAAGCACTACTTAGCAGCAACTACAGCTCAGTGTGTTATTAAAATTATTCTCATCCTAAATCCAAACCACAGCACTGTACCAGCTACTAAGAAGAAAATTAACTCTACCCTAGCCAAAATCAGGACACATATTTGATCCTTGTCATCCAGGAAGACATTCAGTCCTGATGTGATAACCTCCAGAGACAGAATATCCACTGATAGCCTTGGTAGCTTAATCACATTTGCTGTTGCAATAGATACTTGTTTTTACTTGAAAATGCCTATTCTCAGTTTTCAACCATTGTTTATTACTGTAACCTTCTCTGACAGACTAAAAGGCCTTTTGTTTTTCTTGGTGCCTTGTCCCTTATGACTAAAATGTGTGTCCACTTTTTACATTGCAATAGGAAGGCTGAAGCTTTTTTTGATGCTATTAGCCATCCTCACTGAGTGAAGTACTGAAAGCGAGCTGCACCAGCCACATTATCACTGAGCCAGGGACAAACTGAGATCTAAACTGGCTGTCCTTGTTTCCAGAGCTTCAGTTTGGTCTCTTTATAGAAAATCTGTCCAAATGCAAATACTGCATCTAGCCAAATATCATGATGGTTTCAGAACATTCAAAGATGTTCATAGATTTTCAAAGCCAGAACATTTTATAAACAGGCTTTGTAATTATCTAGCTCAGGTGTGGGAAGCCCACAGCCCATAAAATGGGTTTTGAGTCTGGGACTTTATTTCAAAATTTACATATGGAGAAGAATTTTCTATTCCTTGTTATTATTGTGTAATACTGAGGATTATGTCAGCCTGCTACCTTACAATTACACTCAAAAGTCTTATTTTGAACGGAGTTGGCCTATTTCCTAAGCCTGATTTACCCTGGCACTCTGGATAGCAAAGGCTATGCTCTGAGATAGGGTTTTGGTTGGAGCTCATCTGTTTCCATAGGAATAGTAACTCATTTCAATACACTTGTTTGTGATATTTAAAGAGAAAAGGAGAGAGGTTATTTCAGTTTGCTTGACAGAATTCACTTATGTGAGCAATATGTTATATTAATGCATGAACACCCACGCCAGAGATTGTAAATGACTGTCCAGGCCTGTAGCCTTTCTCCCGGAACACTCACCCCGTTTTCTGTGACAGAGATGAAAATACCTCTTTTGCAATCTCCCAAATCATAGCCCCTAATCCCTTTAGCAGCCATTTGCTTTTTCAAGTAATTTCCAATTTTGGGGGACCATAAAAAGCAAACAGAAGGGCACATTCTGTTTCTGAGAGCAAATACTTGACAGTTGAGTGGAAGGTGTGTGGCGGTTTCGGCTCCACACCCCCCCTCTCTGTTGCAGCCCCACTCAGGGCTGTACGAGCTGTACAACAAGCCAGTAAAAGAAGAACACAGAGGACTAACCACAGCCCAGTTTATGTACGTGTGCCCATGAGAGGGCAAGACAAGGGAAGAAAGGGAAGCAATACAGAAGTAAGTAATGGCTGTCTAACAGGGAGGAGGGAGTGCAGATGAGTCTGTGACTTATGGCATTTCTACCAGCATGCCAATTAGACATGACTCTTGAGTAGATTTAATTGTACTCTGAAGGCAGCCGGCCTGCCAATAGTTCTGAGCCGGTTTAAATAGTAGTAAAAATGCTGGAAGCCATTAGACATCTTGTTTCTGAGGCTCTCGTTGCCAGCTGTGCAGCTGTGCTCACAGTGACACCAGCAAATATTTAATATATATTTACTTTTGGTCATGTCAGGGCATGGCATAAATTGTTCAAGCACATCCAAGTCCAATAAATCCTCTAAAGATTTCCAGGGCTAGGTAGGCAGTTAGGCGTGTGCAAAGCTGCCTGACTCCATAGTGGGATCAGTGGGAAAACTAAAGGGGAAAAACTTGTGTTTATTTTTCCAGATGTTTCAAGCCAAACACATACCATGCCTCTTTCTAGATATGAGTTCACTAAAAGCCAGGATTCAGAAACAAGTTAGAATTTACTTAAATAATCGAGCATTTAGAGGTGTTTTCCTTGTCCAAGCTTTTCTCTCCCCCTGAGTACCCCTGTACATGGTATGCTGAAACATCTTTCTTGATATCTTCCCATGTCACTGCTTTCCCCTCCCACTGCCCCTGTGCCTCCTCTCACCCAGCCCTGCCTATGTCTCTGCTCTATACTCAACATATGCCCAGCGCCTTCCTGCTCCCTCTGAAAACCCATCTGTGCTGTGAAACTCTCCACCTACAACGACCACACGTTGCTGTCTGGATGCCACTCTCTTCTTGTTTTCTATCAGTTTAGATCCGTTGACTTCAGTGGTGTTGCATCTCTCCCTGCAGTTTTCAGCAAGAGTCAGAACTACTACATCTGGCTGGGCTGTTCAAGGATAAAGTCTTCCCAGGGAACAAAAGGCTCCTGTTGTTTACTCAGCAAAATAAAGCATCCTCGGCACTTATAGCAGTATATTAACCATATTTCCAAGTGGAACCATAGCTTCTTCCCAGGAAAAGAGCATCCTTGTTGTTGTCTTCCTTTCAAACTCTTCTGCCTCGGTGAGGTAGGGAAAAGACATTTGGCAAAACCTTCTTCTGGTGATGCTGGGAATTGTTGCTGAGGCTTAGGGAAGGCTTCTGATGGAGGTGGATCCTGCCATATGCCGAACCTCAGCCCTAACCCAGGGAAACCTATTCCAGGCATATGGTTCAGCATTTCCTCAAGAGGTTTTCCCTTTTGCCTAGCAATTTTCAAGAACATGCCAGAGAGGTGGTTTTCATATACCTAAAGCCTGAAGAACATGCATCTAAACAACTTTGTATTTATAGAGATGTCACTCATCAAGGATTTTGGTGCAGTTTATAGAGCATCCTTCTGCAGTAAATGGTGATCTTTGTTACAGACTGAAAAATTGGGATTTGTCTGTAGTAGAGCTCAGACCTTTTGCTCTTTTGCTGCCATTTCCATGCCTTCAGAGTATCCTTCCTTCCCTCCCTCCCTGTGAAATCACCTTACCACTGGTGGAGAGAAATGTACTTCACAGGAGGAAACCAACTTTTGGAGGACTACAGATCCCTTGTACTCAGCACAGTTATTGGCCTGGGACTTGGTGGATACCTAGAAGAACTGCATGAAGCTGTATATTTAGAGTGTTGGCATTGATTATACAAACCCACAGCCTCTAAAAACAAGTACAGCTTCTCCCAGAGACACCTGCATGATGGTTTCTGTGTGGGAAGAAACAGACAGTGAAAGGGAAGCAAAACATTTTGCCTGAAATGGCATCTTACAGAGTCAGATCTTTGAAGTGTCAAATCTGCACTGAGCCGAGCCAGATTTCACATTTTCTAAATGTGTTCTCAGGCATCTTTGTCATGATTGGAAACACCGCAGCTGAAGCTGTACATCAATTCTGTGGGTTTGTCAACTCAAAGCATTTTCGATGGCTGGGTGCTAAGCTCTCTGTTTACTCTGCTTTCTCTATTTGCTTCTTACCTGGGCAGATTGCTGTGCCTCCGTGAATCCTTATTGATTTTCCTGGGAGTGAAATGTCATTACTGCAGCAGGCTGTGTACATCAGGTACATTGAAGAACAGGATCATTAGGGTTCTGTGTCATTAGCAGTGCTTCTAATGTACCCCATAATGCTTTCTTCTCTAGTATGTGGCACTGATTATCTGAGTTAGCTGCTTCATCAGCTCTTAACGCTGTACCACCAGGGTCTTGCACAACCTCCACTGTGTTTATCCTCACACAGCCGAGGTGTGGGGAGTGAGCTTGGTACAAGATGTTCTCGTAGGAGGTCAGATGTTGGGGGAGCTTGCACAAAATCATTCAGCAAGTCTGCAGATGAACAAGGAATTAAACCCAGCTCTTAAGTGCCTATGACTGAAATGAACTGTGAGCCAGGACCACCTCAGAGCTGAAGAAAAATGGGATACAGGTTGATGGAGCATGAGATTTTGGGAAGGGGAACACAGAGCTTTGGACTTGTGCAGACCTCATCTTCTCAGTCCTTACCCAAAATTGTCCTTAAACAGACTGAGGTATTTTGGTGTCATGCAACTACAGATTGTGATGAGGTTGCTCTGTACTCCAAAATTAAATAAGTTTATGCCTGGAATATTGGTACCTGGGTACACATTGCCATCTTCCAGGACTTCTTTAGAAGGAAACTTGTGCATGTGAGTGGAAAGAGAGCTGTGGTATGCTTCCTTTGGTTTTCTCATCTGCATGGCTGGGAGACCAGCACCCTGCAGTACACCATGAAGCCCATCTGCCCTGCAGCTGGTGTTCAGCCACAGCACACACATTAGGATCTGTCTGCCACGTAGAAATAGTCACTATCTGGAGCTCTTCATTCCTCTGAGGTCTGAGTAGGTGCAGCTTTGTGTCTTCCCTTGGGCCCTTTGGCACAGGCTGGTGCCCACCTGTGTCCCCAGCCACGAGGGTCAGTACTGGTTTCCTATAGCTGCACCATTGCCCGGTGACTGCCCAAGCACATAGCTCCCCTTTCCCAACCCAAGTGAAACTCAAAGCAAACAAATTGGATGCAAAAACCAATTTCCATCAGCTTTAATCAGCACCAGACATTTGCATGCTTGCTAGGATTTAAAATATGCTTATGCCCTTCTGCCCTGTGGTGGTTTTGTCACCATCCCTCAGTGCTGTTTGGGCTCAGTCAGACACCTGTATGTTTCGCAGCTCTGCAAACTAGGGAATCTCTTCCTTTTATGCAGGCAGCTTGCTTTTCCCTTGGTTGGTTCCATAGTTAAGCAATAACACAAAGGCACAATCCCATGATCTTCTCTCCTGAGCAGTCTGCCGGTGCTGCAGTACATTTCCTAGCTCTCTCCAGGACCTGTGGGGCTTTGGAGACCCACCAAGAATCCTCACCTTCTCCCCATTTCTCCAGGAACCCAGCACTCTCGAGGCAGCTGCCTTCCACAGAGGAGTTAGACAAAACTGGCTGCATCTATCAGGTGGCCATCTCACAGCCTCCAGTTTAGAGCTCCTATGCAACTAGTTTCACCAGATGCACATTAACTAATTACCTAAATTGGCACATTAATTATCATTAACTGATACAGAATCTAGCAGACAAATAACCTCTTTATTGGTCATTTTTAACCCTTTGTAATGGTGTGGATGTAGATGTCTGTAACATGCACTAATGCAACATGCTTATGATAACTTCTATTTTTTATAAGCTTTTTATAAGCCACTTATAAATAGAAGCTTAATATGAAGTGTGACAGATTTCTAATCTTTAGTCTTTCCTTAGCCATCCAATCACTTCCTTTCTGGAAATACAGAATACATCCAGTATGCCCTAGATATTCTCCATTCTTGCTGATGACTTTAACTCTCAGCCATTGATTCTCTCCACTTCTTAATCAGTGTAAATAGATCAGTGCTGCAACTGTCTTTTTATTTAACATTTTAAAAGGACATATAAGATCAAAGGGGCAGTGAAGGGGTGATGAACAGAAAACGTATTTGTTGCTCAAGCGATGATATGAGGCTGAGGGGTGTTCATGTCAATATAATACAGACACAAAAATCTGTATTTCTTATTCACTGCAATAAAGAGGATTGGAGAAGCTCAGTCAATTATTTAAAAGAAGGGAAAAAATACTAAGACGATACTGTTTGGCATTTATGTAGTGTCAGTACTTTGCAATATTCTTTCACCAAAGGCAGTGTGTGTCATGGTCTCCCTTTCACCAGTGGGCAAACACTGGCACAAGATGCCTGGTTTAGGGTTACACAGCAAATCAGTGCCAAAATGAGGGATGGAACCCAAATTTCCTGGTACCCTCCATGTACTGCTGCTGCTCACCTGCCTCTGCCAGGGGAGAGATTCTTTTCTTTGAAAATAAGGTATTTTTTCAATTGTAAGAAAACTCTAGAAGTGTAGGGAAGGGAAATGTTTAGGAGTCTGTACTGGGTTTGTTTGTTTGCTTACTTCTGTGGGGGAAAGCCTGTGAATCAGAGACTCAGATGGTATGTAAAATTTAGAACTAATACCTGTTCATCTCAGCATATGTCATTCAGATTTTGTTGAGTCTAATCCCTCCAGTGTCCAGTGTGTTTTTACTTTGACTTTAGAAGAAGTAAAGCCTTGTAGTTATTTTTTACCCTTTCTCACATTTAGCTATGAACAGCATAATAATGAATGTCTCCAGGCAATTAATGTATTGACATGCATTTGCAGATAAGCACATCTACTGCGTTTCTCACAAACGATAGGGAACATCAGGTGCAGAACCTGTTGGATTTGAAGCACAGCCAAAGCTAATGGCTGCAAATTGTAATCTAACCTAACACTTTCTCAGCCATAGATTCCCCCCCCCTTTTTCTTCTCCTTAAAACTTTTGCTGTTGCGTCATTGATAAATCACAGCCCTTTGCTCTGTAATATATCCCTTTTTTATTTAAAGTTTTGCCTTCCTACCCATTAAACCCTTCCTCATCAGCATTCCTTTTACTTTTCAGAAACGTATATTCAATATTATAGGCTTGGAGTTCTTTTGTTTTCTCCCCAAAGACGTAAAACCCTGGGGGATTTAAGTATCTACTTGATAGGCTCACACAATCTTAATCAGCCTATAATGGAGCTAATGGCTGTTTGTCATCCTTGGAGATATAAATTTCCTGGTGGTGTCTACTGCAGTCAGTGCATGAAGTATGCTCTGACTGCCAGCAAGGTCTAATAACCAGGAGAAGGGCAGTCAGCTTCATTAGTGAGAGCGAGACTGAGACCGTACCGGCTGCTTTTCTGGGGAACTCTGCTTTTTTCAATACCAAGGGGGGAAAATGGATAATGCTGGTAAGTGAAATAAAACAGATCTTCATTCTCAGTGGAGCTCTGGGGTTCGTTTGTATCCTGTCTCACTTGCTGCAGGAGATGTGTTTCTTTAGCCTTTGTGGCTTCTTCCTTTTCAATGTCCTTTATTAAAGCAAATTTCTATGTGTAAAATGTGACACACTTAAACTGTTAACCCTTTAACAGTGGGGTTTTTTTTCTAGTTTAAGTGTGTTTCCTGGAAATGTGAACCTAAACTGTGATTTGGGATCTGCCTTTTTAAGGTTTTCAGTGTTATTTCGGAAGCTATATGCAGGAAATGTGGCAGGAAGGGAAAATGCATGTACTTCAGTAGGAAAATATCTCTCACTGATTTCAATAAGTGGAGATACATAACTAATAAAGCTAACAAAAAGTAGATAATGCATATCTCATCTGCCTTATTTTAAGCTGTTTCTATTTTCTCTCTGTAATGCCTTGTTCTCTTTTATATTTAGTATACACAAAAATGAATATATTTGCACTTTTTATTATTTTCTTTGATGTTCTAACTTTAGATCATGCATTTTCATTCCAAATAATACACTTGACAGTTTCTAAGGAGGCGCACACAAAACGAACATTGCATCGGTGATAAAATATGTTATTTGCATTTCCCTTTTGCATTACCTTATATCACTGAGCAGAGCAAAAAGAAAGCTCTTTGGAATGGATATTTTGCATGTTTCTTTGACTACTATAAAACTTGAACTTGTCAATGTTTCACTGATTTGTTTGCACTAGTGCAATACATATTAGGACACAGAATATGCAGTAGATTCAGTGCCTTTTGAACCCTGCTTAAATCATCAGGTTTATCTAATGTTGACCTTAAAAGTGACGATCATCTCTACAGTGTGGGAAAAAATTATTCTACGGTAGATTTTAGCAATGTTACTATATATGTAGCTTATATTTGTGGGGTTTTGTGTGGGTTTTTTTTGTTTTAATAGCAAAACTTTTGCTTATGTCTGCTAAGCTGTTCAGGTCAATCTCATCTCAAGTGTACTGCTGTCGACTTCTGCGACAAACAGATTAAAGGGTCTTGCTGCTTTTATTTCTATAAAGTTCAAGACAAAAACAAAAAAAGTTTTTCCAGAAATTAAAATGTTGGTATCGTGGAAAAGTACGGTGCCAGTACTTATGAGCTTATAAACTGACATGGTCCTAGTATAATGTTCATTTTTGTGAAATAAATAGATTTAGGAATACTCTTTGCACTTGGTGCTTTGGCTAGCTTTTAAGAAGCCTTAACATAATAAATGATAATGACTGATGTTCGATATTCCATGACGAGGCAGAATTTTCTGGTCGGAGGGGAAGGATTCCTATTCTTCGGCACAGAACGCCTGTGGGCAAGAGATACCCTGGCACACAGAGCTGCTAATTCCTCCAGGTTTTTATACTCCCCAGCATCAATAACTAATGCTATTGAAGTCTTGACAGAGCTATCACTTTAATCCAGCTATAAGATCTGTTCTGGAATGAGTCACATTTATTTTAAAGGCCAGTTTTGGCGGGGGGGTGAAGAGGGAAGCTAGTATCTGAAAACCATAGAAACAGATTTTCCTGTGTGTGCATATATTTTTTTGCCTTAGGAAGATGCCAGTTTGGCTGCTATCTGCAAAATTTGGAAGTTAAGATAAGTAAGGCTTTGCTCTCTATACAACTTTACCAACTGCTCTCAAAGCCTCTTTTTTTAATGCAGAAACAGTGACTAGTACTTCACATTTTTTAGAAAACAATTTATAGACAGTTGAAATTAGTTAAAGTAACCCTTTTGGAAGGAGAATTAAAAGCTAGTTGTAAAAAAAAAAACAAAACAAACAACCAAAACCAACAACAAACCCAAACCAGCCCAACAACAGATGGAATTAAGCCTTAGTGAGGATGTCACAGCAGAGCACAAGCCCATGCTCTAGCTTCCACTGTAGTTACCAGTGAGCTTCTCACTGCCTGCAGTCAGCTTTGTCTGAACCCCCAGCGACCTTCAGCCCCCTCCGTGGCATGGGCACGCTCCCTTCTCTCTTCCAAGCATCTAGCTGCCTCCATGCTTTGAGTGGTGTAGGGAATGCATGTCCCCGAAGAGCCTACCGGGAGCTGGGTAAACACAGCTGGGTCTGCAGTGGTATTTTTAGGACTCTTGATCCCTAATTGCAGCCAAGTCGGGTGCCAATGTGGGGACGGTGCAGCTGAATACCTCTGTATATCTGGCCCATGCCCTCTGACTTCTACAGGGATGCGCGTGTACCCTTGAAAACCAACACAGTGTAATCTGGGTGCTTGCGAGATTAAACAGACAGGAGCAGGATATTTGCAACCATAAAACTAACTGCCTAATTAATTTGTTATTAAATTATATAATTTTATATAATCTTATATATAATATATATTGTTATATATAAAATAAAAATAAATTATATAATAATAAATAATTAAAAAAATAATTGTTTGCCAACTGAAATGTAAACATGCTAAAGTATACAAACTGGATACCTGCCTGAATTCTTCCTAAAGAGATGCTATTTCTGGCAATACAGAATGGCAGAATGTTAGCAAAGCTGTGAGTTTCAGCCACTAACTGTTAGAAATAACAATTTGGTTATCGGTGTCAGTGAATCAGGCCTTTGTTATTAAATTTATCATGCTGCCAAAGAGACTTTCAAAGTCAGACCATGGATAATTGTTGGGCAAAACTCCATCTTCTGCTCTGCATAACAAAAATATCTGTAATTCATCACTCATCTTCTGTGCCATCACTAAAATAATTTTCTGGCCAAAACTGTTATTTAAGAAGATCGGTGTTGCTAATAGGTCACCTGTGTGCACCTTTTAGCTGTTTTGGTCCATGCTATTTTGTGGTTTTAAGAAATAATATTTTCATTTTAAAAGTCTTTTCCTTTAAATGTTAGATTGCCTATACTTTTAATATGTGTAGTGAGACAGCTCCACATAATTGTTGTCTTGTGTGTTCTTCTAAAAGCCTTTCCTGGAATAACAATAAAATATTCATCCATCTCTGTATGGCACATCAGGACAGTTCTAGTTGAATTTCTTTTTTCTTATTTTGGCATCAGCTCTTTGTGATGGGCTGGCTGCAGGTATTTAGCTGCAAGACTGACGGCTGTTATGGCAGGGGAGGGCAGCCAGCAGCCCCCTGCCTGCCTCCACCAGCAGGTCCTGGTCCTGGCTCTGGTTTTGCTGCACACGTCTGCTTTAGGCCAGACATATCAAGCCTGGTGACAGCAATGATGTAATGAACTTATTTAAAAAAACCAAGGGCGGGCTGGAAATAACTCATGGGAAAAGAAGCTAATATAAAAGTAGCAAGAAACTTGCAGCAGCAGGAAGGGAGCAGCTGCGGAAACAGACATGCTCCCAAGTGATGCTTTTGGGGGGGGGATTTCCTGTAAGAGTGAGTGAGATCAACATCATCTCTTCCCCCAGAGCTCCTAATCATCAGTGTCCTGCCTGGACAAGCGTTTCACCTTAAAGTGGACAAGTCTCACACACTCATTCATACCCAAGGAACATGCCAATGCAAGGTGCCAAAAGCTGGGGGGAAGGATCTTATCAGGGTGAATGGCACCATAGCGAGGTGCTGTGTTGTGCATACCATACCAGTACTGAACAAAAATGGAAGGCCTTATTTCATGTTTCTTTGGGATTTATATGACTTCTTTGCACTTGGAATATTATTTCAGCAGTAATGAGCTAGCTGTGGTTAATTGTTACCCTAAATTATGTAGGCTCTACAGCTGTGGCTACAGGCTATGCCTTCCAGTAAATAATGTTTTAAAGGGACTGGAGGTCTTGCATATTGAATACCATATCTCTGAGGAATACGCAGTAGCACATTGAACTTCATATTTGACCAGCAGTGAAATTTAGAGCTTTCCATTGGAGCAACACTATTTAACCTGAGGTCTGAAATGCTGTGGGACGGGGTGAATAGCAAGTGTCAATTTAGCTGCCTTCTGCATGGTATCGCATGTCACAGGAAGCGTAAGAGACACAGGAAGCTGTTTGCTGACAGTAATTCTCTTACTTTTGAGGTAACTGGTCATATTTGTCTTTCAGTAAGTCAATAGGACTTATTTAGCGTCCTTGAAATATAAGACTGCTGGGATTGAATGCTGGTTGAGGATCTGACCTTACAGATACTTTATAGTCTGTTACCTGAATTTGAGGCAAACAGGATGCATCTATTTAAAAAGCACGTACGGGAGAAAAACATGCAGGTAGTTAGAAGAGCAAGCTGGGAGGTGGGCTTCAGATTATGATCCTGGTTTTCTCATCAGCTCACAGTGCTCCAAAACTTCTAATGCGGCCCAGCTGATCTGTGTGCAGAATTAGGCTAGATAACAATCTCAGTGTGTTGTAAGGTTCACTTGTTGTCCATAAAGGGCTCTGAAATCCTTTGGCCATCTAAGGCTTAAGCTTGGCTGAATTGTCCCTACCAATTTGGAAACCTATTGAAATAAACCCACTTGCGATGGAGACAGTGACAGTGTAACTGCGGGTTTGTCAGCCCTTGAGACGTGATGACAACTCCAAACTCCAGCAAAAATCAGTCATGTCCTGCTGGCAGCTTCTGGTTTGATATTTGCTGGTACTTTGCCCATGTTTTCCCCAACAATGTGAAGATGCTTTTGGAAAGGACAACAGCATCTACTTTCTCTCCATTCCACTCTTATGTGTATGTTCAGGCATTGTCCTTGCAAAATGCAACTATCAGTGATGCCATGTTGACTTTTATTGGGTTCATATGCTGTGTTCTATAGATCACAAAATGGTTTGTACATGGGCAACAAAATACAAAGCAATAATCAACTCTTTTATACTACAATGTGCATCTTTATTTGTCTCCTGTTCATACTCATGGCCTCAGCTGAAGCAGATGCTCAATGTATCACAGGTCACTGTCTGATAGAGAGTTGAACTTCTTGTAATTGTAGAATACTACTCATGGTTTGTGCTGCTTTACCCAGAAGCTGGAACAGTATGTTTATAAAGCCATCATTTTGGAAAACATTTCTGTGAGGATTAAACTTTCTTGTGATGCTGCTGCTTCCAATGCTATTTTCAAGCCTGTATACACATAACCCAGAATAACTCTATCAGAGCTTGCACTAGAAGTAACCAAATACAAAGATGATGAGCATCTTCTAATGTAGAGGTGGTCCACCCACCCTGCTTCAAATGGCTCTTTAACTAGAAATGCTGTGGTTGCACTGCACTGACATACACTCATGATATTTTAAGCAATGATTCCAGTCACTACAGTACTTCTTACAAAGAAGCACTGTGAACGCTGCCAGTTTGGAGAGGCAGCATAGTATAGATTTTATTTTCTAGTAGGTTCTGAATCTGTTTTCTGATAAAAGCTAGCATCAGACCATCAGGTGCTGAGTTCGTGCCTTATGTTTACATCTGCTGGTTGTGTGGGTTTTTTGGCAAACTGCCCTCGGACCCCTGTTCTGCACTCTGAGTCATCACTACCACCTATGGTGGAGAACAAAGTGTTGTGTACAGAAGCAGTAATCCAAAATTGACAGGTATTGCTTCCCCCTATGCTTCTAGCAAGGAGCAGACCACAGCTGCACAAGGGAGCAGTCCAGAGGAGGAAAGGTTGTATTAAGAGAGGTACTGGCACAAATCCTGCTGAGGAAAGCAGCCTGTGACCCAGGGGCTTCACACACCCCGGGCTGAGGTGAGCTGCAAGGGGGGAAGCCAGACTATGACCAAAGAATGGGCAGCTGATAATCAGGATCTAGTCTGCTGCTGTTTAATCATCAGTAATGGTCTCTAACTATGAGTCTTTTAGGAAATTTAATGCTTAATTAGGGGGTGACTTACTAGGGTATTGCTTTGGACTCTAAAAGTAGACTGGATGGAATTTTACCATAAAGTCCCTTCTTTTTTTTTTTTTAAGTCTGTCTCACTCTTTAACCATTTTTTATATTTTCACATAAAACGTTTACGAGACTTCTTCCTGAAGTATAATTGGAAAATGTAAGTAGCTTAGGACTATAAGAATACCTAGCAACCTTTTCCCAGCAGACAGAAGTAAATCCTGAATAAAGCAGCTGAGTTGCTCTCTGATGGCTGCTTCTGGCAGGTGGGGCCCTGCAGCCCCTGGGTGAGCCTGGGGGGCCCGGGACCAAAGCGAGCCCCCCACTAGCACCCTGTGGAGAGGCAGAGTATTGGAGGAGATGGATCACCCAGGTTTGTTATCTCGCACCCAAGGAACTGTCTGTGTTTGGCTCTGGGCACAGCTCAGCGCTAGAAGGGATGTCCCATTTACTGCTGGCGATGCCAGAACAAAGAGATAGCCACATTCATTTGAATAAAATGACCACCTCTTCTGCAGATACTGGGAGGCACAAACTAATGTGGTTTGTACTGGTATCAGTACAAAAACATCCTCTCCAAGCACCTCGTGGGGGCAGTGGTACCGGCAGTTTGACTTCTCACAAGGAACAGAAGTTTATAGCTGGCTGCTTTCCTCCCAGAGGAGACAAACTTGACCCAGACTTGTCAGCCATGGGGTACTGAGTTGCTGTGATCATACGGCACAAATAATGGACTTGAGTGCAGAATTAGGTCCCTAACAACATCCAATTTTCAAATAAAGCAAGAGGCCCAGGAGAAGCTAAACTGGCCAGGGCCAAATATTTGCTTGATCTTAGTTTGCTCAGTACCACCATTTCTGTAATGTAACTATCAAAAATTACTGTGATTACTTATCTCACAACTTAGTGTATGCTAAAATCCCTTAAAATATATTTCTGAATAGCAACAGGGTATTTCATAATGATAAAGACAGTCCTATGTCTCTACAGAGAGGCAGACACGGTAGAAGACAATCCCAGAAACAATTTTTTCATCCACGGCTTGACCATTGCTAGGAGAAGCCGTGCACAATGTAATTCAAACACAAATCACGACAGCAGCTGGTATTTCCACAGGGAACAACGTTGCGATTGATTCGTACTAGCTCTAGCTCCTGCTGACTCACAAGTCCCTTCTGTCTTTCTCACTGGGACTTGCATTGGTCCAAAAAGCAAGGGGTATTTTGTTATGGAGGTTTGCATGGACACCATGTGGAGACACGAGTGAAAATACGGTGATTGCAAACCAGCAGCAAATGCATGTTGCTGGGATCAGCTTATTGAGATTTAGACTATAGTCCAGCAACGTGTTGCTATGGCCTTACTATCAAGGGAAATAGTTTGTTAATATAGGAACCCTATGGAATTCACGTGTGTGTGTGTATCACAGAAACGGCCTATATATTTTAGCTGCTTTGTTTGTAGCTGCAGTTGTTATATAAGTCACCTTTTTCTTCTCTTTTCTGTTTCTGTTTTTGTTATTTAATATTATTAAAATAACTAACATGACGCATTATTCTGTTTTAATTTCAAGTGAAATTTGGCAGCTTCTAGTGGTGGTATAAGATTTAATTGCTCTTGGCATTTTAAAAAGAAATGCAAATGACCAAGATATTAAACTGACAAATTATGACAGCTCACATAACACTTTTTTCAATGGATTTTTTCCATGCATTTTTAATACGCAGAATAGTCAGCCTTAATACTACCATATTTACAATAAATCTTTATTCTAATGGAGACATTCTGCTTTGTCAGGCAATACACAATCAGCAGTTTTCAATAAAGAATCTGAAAACTGTTCAACATTAGTTCTGTGACACAAACTTATAAATGCCAGACAATTTAAAATTGGGGCCAATACACTGCCCTTAAATTGGGATATTAAGAAATAATTAGAGCACTGTAAGGGCAGGTTGCCAAATGTAACTTTTAAATTCCCTAGTTTGTATCGCTTAGCACAGTGATTGTAATATATTATACAGCTTCTGTAAGGCATAAACACGCATTTCCTACACAACAGCTTAAGGCTTTGAGCGGTGCCCTCAAGAGGTTGAAGTGGCTGTTTACTTTGGCATGTGCGGCTACAAGAGGCATGAGGCACCACAGAATTTAGGAGCAAGGATGGCTTTGGACTTAAAAATGGGAATGGGAAGACCAGTAAGTGCTACCTCAAATAGTAGATCAGACTGCTAATGAAGAAGACAGTTGTCATCATTGTGAAAGACAGCTGATATGTGCTTGCCTAAAAAGCAACACAAATAAACTTCTCAGCAAGTTGCAGATGGAGCTGTATGACCTCAAGCGCTCCTTTTCTCTGCTTCTGGCACACCACACTTGTCTTTTGCACCTTTGCCTTTTTGCAGCCTGTCAGGAAGCACCTAAGCATCCACAGGATGCAAAAGTGGTGCTTCCCACAGCAAAGCATCTATTACCTGCTGCTGTGTTGGACTGGTCCTGATAATTCCTGTTGTCCCCTTTGCTTTTGCGGTCCTGTGCTGGTCTGCATGCTCAGCATAAACCTGCATCACTGGGTTTCTTTTCTTTTTTTTTTCTTTCTTTTTTCCTTCTGCCCATATTCATAGCCAAGTGTATTGTGGGCAGAATGAAAAAGGAAAACAAGTGTTTTGACAATATTAGTAGCTTGGCAACCATAAAGCTTTCCTGTGGCTTTGCAGAGGAATTTAGAGTACATATTTTCTGTACTTCCCCTGGTTGTGCTCTGCACTGTGCACCAGAGCTCCAGTTCTGCCACTGATACCATGAAAGTAGGTTGCTGTGCTCAACCCCAGTGTTTGCCCGAGTCTTGTGAGTTCAGTTTTAGCACTGGCAGGACAGCATATGCATTGCTGGTTTTGACTGTGTCCACCATGGGTCATCCATTGGCTGTCTCATACTATTTGGAAAGGTGAGTGGGTGAAATCTAAAAAGCAGTTTGGTTCCTAGAAACACAGAAACAAGATGGTAGGAGAACACTCACTGTATCACACTGGGCTGCTTCTCAGCTGCGAGAGAAAAAAGCAAAGAAGATTTTCATGTGCCTCATGATTTCCCTCCTTGCAAGCTCCATGGTCACACTAGCTTAGACCCAAATGTCAGAAGGGGGAGGACCTTTACAACTGGTATGAGAGGACTTCCCACAGTGGTCGCCAGGTTGTTTCAGATTTTTCTGTGTCAAAGATGACCAGTTGAAGATTTTTACTGTCCTTAAAAAGCGTATCAATGCTTCGCTCCCAGGTTTTTTCCTCCCATTTCGGTGAACATTAGATCAAATTCTGTTACGTGTTCATTTATAGAACAAGCTGTCTTCTCATAATATTTATGGATGGCTGCATCACATTCTTTATGCAGTTCAGGAGGCATTGCAAACACATGGGACCAAAAATGTTTCCCAAGCAAAACAACATACTCTTCAACACGCGGAGAACTGACCTGTGTGGGTGATACTCAGCTACAGCGCAGAGTCTGTGGAAAGTCTGCAGTGCTTAGGGACACTGTTGGAGATGGAGTGCTGGGCTAAGTGGACCTTTCCTGTACGTGTAGGAGGGATGCAAGTATGGTAGGGAGGTGGGGGGTCCCAGCCTGCTGCAAGATGTGTTAGTGTATAGTAGTGGCCGGGAGAGCGCTACGGACGAGCTGCAGACAGTTGGCCACGCAAAGGCACAAAGCTGCTGCCTGTTTTGTAGCCCAGAGATGGAGCTGGCAGAACTTTCAGGCCCCCTGTTTCTGGGCTGGGAAGGTAGGGAGTTACCTGGGCTCACAATCATTCCTCTTCTGAGGGTAACCAGGCAGGGCACACAATGTACCCTCTTGGTCTGCCTTGTGAGAGAATTGCAAGCTTTTTAAAAAAATACGATTAATCTGTATTGTAACAATTTTTAAAGCAAGTAAATGAGGTAGACTGGTAATCATTAGCTGGTGAGTCTGACATCAGTCCCAGGCAAAAATACAGAACAGACGATACCAGGACGGAGCCAGAAAGAATGGAGAGATTGAATACAAATAATCCCAATTAATATGAGTTGGAGGAAAACCAGGTTTGAGGGAATTATTTCATACATCTGTCTTGCTGCATTAGAAGATGTTTGGTTTGGTTCTACTGTGTAGAACCTAAAACGATACAAAACCAATGTTATGTATCAAATGGGTTACTCTGTGCCTAAATGCCAGGCTTCAAAATACAAGTGTATTTTGGGAATCATTGTCACCCATCAGGTGTAATTCAGGAGGTATCCAGCAAGAGCTGGTTCTTTGCTGCAGGCTGTATGGTGCTACTAGCTCTGACTAGCTAGAAAACAATGAACTATTTTTAGGCGAGAAACTAGTGTGTTCAGACAAATGAGAGGCCGTATAATCAGGGGGGAAATTAATTAGGTCATAGTTACAGATTGGGAGACTCAGTGTTGAGAAACAGTGATTTTGAAAGATACTTGCATAATAATAGCATTATGCTGGAAGCACATGTTCAGCTGATGAGCTCTGTCCCAGAGAGCTAATGCAGTCTTTTGCAACACTGAAAGATGTTGTCTTACTCAGGTTTGAGCACTGGAGTGACTTTTTCTGGGAAAATAGGTATTCTATGGTGTCCCACGTCTTCCCTGATATAGGAAAATCTGGAGAGGATTCAGGAAAGCCTTGTAACTAAGCAATCTCAGTCACTGTGAAAGACTGATGAAAGCAAATTTCTTAATATTCTGAACCTCACCTTCACCTGAAAATCCCTTTGCATCTAACTATAATAATCCTACAGAGAAAACCGCCTCAATGTTTCTTACTGGGAAATACTAGTTTGGACCTCTTCATTCCCACTTATGACTATGTATCACCAAGATCTGTCTACAGAGGTGGTACATTGTTGGGAACTGTAATCTATGTATATATTACATGTGGGTATATATATATATATTTATAACATGAATATAGTGGTAATAGGTGATTCTGAAAATACTTCAATCTAGAAAAAGGAAGGTAACTATTAACTAGAACCAGGGCAAAGCAATACCGCACAACTTAAAGCAGACAGACTGCTAAAAAGGTTGGAAATGAGGGGTCCCAGGTGTTAGAAAGCCTCCAGCAAGATGCTTCCTAATCAACACTCAGAGGTCCTCCTTCCAGTTTTAATAAAGGCTCTGTTTCCACTGGAGCTAGCTGCATCTGCCTTAATTGCTGCCTGTCGGACACTACGGTATGGCAACGCTGACACATACAAGCCTTGGCTACCCTGCCTCCTCAGCAGGAGAAAAGCTTGTTGAAATAATGCCCATTATACTGTTTATCAGTGCACATGTAGTTCAATGAAAGATGCTCAGCTCTTTCTCATCATCCCAGAGTCGACACAGGCCACAGTTCCTGTACAATGCATTAACTCATGTTTCTTTTATGTGCTAAGCACTAGCCAGTGAGGCTGGTGGGGGTAAGCCAGAACCAATTAAGTCATTTATCTCCACTTGCACCAATGGAGGGCAGATTTTGGCGTTATTCCAGTGTCTCTGAAATCAGGCACCATCCTCATTCCTAAGTGTTGCTGTCAGCCTGATAATGTAGTTGGAACTCGTGCAGGGCTGCAGTGAAGACCATGTTAAAAACTGCTTTGGTGTTTTGCCTAGTAGGAAGGGTTTCACTGGCTGAACCTGGCTGTTCAGGAGGCAAGTTACTGGTGCTGCTCTTAGTACTGCAAGGCAACACTTTCCAGTCTTACTACCATTGCTTTATGCAGGCAATATGGTTTTCTTAGTGTCGCTCCAGTGATAGATAGTTCTTAAATATCTTAAATTTTATTTTTCAAAAAAGCATCAAGAAGAACCTTTAAGTCCTGTCCTTCTTCGGTTTATGTCTTTCTTTTGGTGGCACCTAAGAATTCAACACCACAGGGCACCCCCTGCTAAGAGAGGCCCCTTAGGATGAAAGAGCTGGAGGCAGCTGGAAGCTGGAGGTTGTGGTGAAGGTTAATGCTGTCGTTGGAGCGTGCAGCCAGGATCTGCAAACTCCACTGTGCCTAAAATAACAAGCAGTTCATTAGGCCTTAAATAGACTATGTGTATGATAATACAGCCTACCGATTAGGGCACTCACCTGTCCTACTCAGTACCTACTCAAAATGCTGAAGCACTTCTTTTTTTTTTTTTTTTTTGGAAGGAGGACTAGAAACAAGAGCTCAGCCCCATGCCACTGAGCTATAGAGAGGTGCTGACACTGCTTTATTCTTAGCATCACCAATGTTTCCCCCTAAAACCCAGCTGGCAGGACACAAGTCCCCAAATACTTGTACTATACCAGCAAACAGATCCAGTTGGTTTGGACATTGGAAGGTCAGAGAAGCAGGAATTAATCCCTTCAGGCAGAAAAAAGGCTTGAGTCAAGATTCCCCAACTTCTGCATCCTGCCCAAGGTACTGTGTGGATGGACAGAAAGGGTCCCCTCCATCTAAAAGCCGGTCTTGTGTGGGATTTGGTCTGGAAAGAGAGCCCCTGTAATACAAACTAGGGAGTACCTTGCTACCCAGCGCTGTGTTGTCTAGGATCTTCTTTTGGCAATGGAGACCCCAAGAGCAGAGAATAAGCTTTTTTCCCCAAACACGCATTCTTTTGGCAGCCCAGTATCACTTGAAAAAGTACAGGCTCCTCAAAAAGCACAGTCTTCAGGCTGCTCTCCAGGAATCTTTGAAAGGGACTGGACATCATTTATCCAACACTAAGCGCTCAGAGTGCGGACTGCTGTGGTGGTACCCCTAAGCTGACGTTTAGTTACCAAGGATGAAAGCTTCAATGTGTGGGTACTTCTGGTGCCTGTGTGGTTGGAGAACAATGAAGGAGGGGGTTGAGGACTGTGAAACTGAGTGCTTGTGAATCCAACCACATTTCTGTAAAAGGCAACAATTTCTCACAGCTATGCTGTCACACTCTAGACGAAGCCTGCAGCAGATCAGTTTGCTGGGTACTGTAAGGCACTCAAACGTTGCAATAATGAGGAGCCTGAGATTTGCTTTACATCATAGCTGGTCACCTCCCATCGAGCACACTGTTCCAGCTACTCAGTGTTCTCAGGGTGAATGTGCTCCTCCTATAACCTGTTCTCTTCCAGACTGCAACAAATGGCAGAAAAGATCTTGACCATAACAGAAATAGCTACCACACACAAAACGTGCTTTCTCCATAGCAAAGGGAATGGGAGGCAAGAAGTCAGGTCTGGGTGCAGGCTGTTGTTGTAACCTTTTGCTCACATTCCCAAACAATGCTCTATTGTGATGTTGTTTCCGGCAGATTATCCCAATAACCAGCGAGCAGTGAAGCATGAACATGTGTTCAGGTTTCTTAGATTGAATTCTAATGTAATAAAATGTGCCAGCTTTTAAAGGGCTGATCAAAAACGCACAAGAGGGCGAGCTGGGTAAGACCGAGCACATGGAATTTTGCTGTAACCCTCAAAACTTGGAAACTTCCTGGATTATTGCTTTCTTTTCAGCTGTTTTATGATTTGGCATAAATTGTTTCTCTAAAAGGGCATAGCCTGATGTTGGTAGGAGAGCTTTCATAAAGGCTTTTTTGCAATTATAGTAAGGATGGGATTTTTCATGTATGTAAAAAATACACAGCCCAAGGCCTTGCGTGGTGTGTGAGCTGATAGAAATGCTGATCAAGTACCTTGCCAGGGAAAACAGGGAGACCTGGAGCTCCTATGTGGCGACATCACGGTACACAAGCTGAAGTACTGTGGGTATTTACCGTGCCAGCAAGTTGGCGCAGTTGGTAATATATAAAGTATAAAACTGATTGTCAGTGAAATACATTGTAGTGCCTTCAGTGGAACAGCACCAAAGAGGAGCTGAGTGACGTCTCATTTTGGCAGCTCAGTATCAGGCTATTAGCAGTGGACTAATGATGTATGCACATAAAAGTTCTGTCTGTGAAGAAGGCTGCGCTCCTCATTCTGGGTTTTCTTTTGTCCTTTAGACAGGCTCAGCTTTTAGTGAGCATTAACCTGGGAGGTACATAATGTCATGGCACTTGGAAGGGTTTGCAGTCAGAAAGGCTCTTCCAGTCAGACAAATTATGTTTGATGTAAAAATCGACAGACAAGCCTAAAATAACTTCAGAAAGGGTATGGATTTTTCTTAATAAGCTGTTATGGTCCATTAGTTAACCGATGTTACTAGACAACTTATACAAACAAGCAATGCCTTGCATGAATTGTGGATCCAGTTATCTTATATTAGCTTCATCAACTTGATGCAGAAAAATATTTATAAAGTCACCTGATATCTATTGTATGATTAGGAAATGCCAGATTTGTATAGGGTGCCTGCAGGAACTCCTATTCAGACTTTACAAATTTCATAGGATTAATAGGATCTTTTAATGCAAACATCTGTGCACTGAGAAAGTTTTCAGTGGTGCTGGCCACACAAGAAAATTTGTACCTTTTTACCTGGGTCAGCATTTAACTGACTTGTGTCAGTTTAACATATCTATACAGAGATATGCATGAGTCTAAATACATCCACTCTATAAACAATTTTACTTAAACTGATCCAGCCCTTGTCCATAGACATGATCTGCCTTGTGAGGTCAGGAGTTAGTAGAGTGCTGAGCAAGGATTAAGTCTCCATACCTCTGAAAAAATTAGCTTTGATTAGCTTGAGGTGCAGGGATCTGACCCCTGACAATGTAATGTGATTTTATCCACACTTTGTCTTGAATTGAATGGAAGTCTTCTGGGATCCAGGTGTAATATCCCATTCTGAGACGTTTGGCTTTTGTAGAACTCAGCCGTACAAAATGAAGATGGCCCTGTTTCATCCCTTAACCAAAAGGCAATCTCTATTAAGGGATACTTTAGAAAGGAGCAAGTATTTTCTCTGTGTACACTAAAAAAAAAAAAAAGCCACCTAAAACGCTCTGTGCTTTCCTCAAACACTAATTCTGCATACTGCAGTCTGATTTATGTTCAGCATGTCAGGATAATGGGGATGGAAAGCACAGGACACACTTCTCAGTCACATAAATACGTTGTAAACCTTTCTGAAAGTTTTCAGCATGTCTCCAGCAATGGATCATTAAATAAGAGGAATAAACAAAGAAGGGACCATCAACCTGACCTCCACATAACACACTTAATGACTGCCAGCTACATTCATAAATTTACAGGCACTGGGTTTTATCACCATATGTGAATCAAGATTGCGGTTCATATTTACTGTGCAGTTCATGGGGAAAAAAAAGACTCTGACATCTTGTGTTGTATTTTAGGAGTTTAAGTGAGGGGGATCTGTGCTTGAGAATGCTTAAGACCAGCACCCCACCCCCTCCCTCCTCATACATCACGTGTGTAGGCGAGACTTTATATAGACTTTGCTTACTGTTCTGGGAGAAAACAACTATTTACTGTGGTACACAGCTAACATGCAAGCAACTGTCTCAGCTTTTCTGGAAAGGGCAATTGTTTAAAAAGGGAAATGGAGTGGGTGTGGGTATCTTATGTAGGGTATTTTTTTTTCTCTTCTTAACACCCTGAAGACCTACCAAACAAGAAGGCCAGCATTTGCATACCCCAGTGATACGAAAGTCCTACACCAGATAGCACAGTTCTCTAAGTGACTTCACTGAAAATACTGAAGCATAATGCCAAGCTGGATTTTGTGGCTCATGCCTCACAACCAAAGGCGTCTGCCTTGCAGTCAGAGAGCCCAGCGGATGCTATTTGCAGTGGCAGCGGCATGAAGGCACTCCTGACTGGCACGGGGCTGTGCCTTGCAGCGACCGAAGGTTTTAGAGGGCGCTCGGCATTGCAGCCTGGCTCCTGATGATGCCGGGGACAGCAGAGGAGGCAGTGAGGGCTCCCCAGGCAGGTCGTGATTTTGGAAATGCGTTATTTTCTTCCTTTGGCAATGGGTCTTCTTGGGTTAATTTTTTTCTACACTCCAATACTTCCAAAAAGCACTGTAAAATTAAGTCCTTTTTCTCCCAGTAAGAAGGAGACCAGTAAAGGTCTTATTACTGGCTCTCCCACATCAGCTTTCCGGCTTCTATACAGGAATGTAATTCAGTGAGCCACAGAACCATGAAAATGTCTGAAGTACTGTTTCTTTTAAACGGATTTTCCTTACAGACAAGTTATCTTGCTGGGCATTTCTGTGACAGCTTCTGCCAGCCCAATTTAATTGGGTTGTAGCTGAAAACAATAATACTACATTTACATTAGCTTTAAAAGTATCTTTTAAAAAAATAAATAAAAAATAAAACCCATCTGGCTTTAATGCTGCTGGATTTAAATTTAATGAAATTTGTTCATTTTAACTAACTAAATGTGCTGCATTAATGATCTGTATTAAGCAGGTAGTTAGAAAAAAGTGTAATATTGATGTTTAGCCTTGGTAAAAGCACTTTTCTGAAGAACCATATGGCATTCCTGCTTTAGTTCATGTAATTGTTTTAGTTTCCTTATGTGTAGGTTTTGCAACTGAATGAACCTGAGCTAAACATGATCTGGATCAGCACCAAAAAACCCACAGGACTAGCATGGTTAAAGCACACTGGTTCCCCTGGCCACCAGCAAGCAAACAGATGACGCAGGAGAATTTAAAAAGCAAAATGAGACCCACAGATTGACACTGGATTTAAACAATCACCATGCAGAGACCAAATGCCATGCACATGGGAGGAGCTTGAGGCAAAGCTAGCCAGGCTTTCTGCCTCATTAAAAGCAGCCTTCTCCAGGGAGTTGTTAGCAGGTTACTAGATCAGAATTCCCCTACAGCATGCTGGCAAGTGCTCGAAACCTGACCCTTTATAACCCTCCCCATCCGCAGCAATGCATTCGGTCATATAGAAGTTAAACAGGGATGGTATGTTTCCCGACATCAAGGATGGCTTTAGAAAAGAGTGGTATGTAAAACCTATTAAGAAGAAAGCTACACCCTGTTTGCGGAACAAAAGACAGCAGCTGATTCTGACTGACCAAAACAAAAGCCCCCAAGCAACTGCTGGGGAGGGAGGTGGCTGCTGTGCATATAAGCATGGAATTGAATCTACTAGTATCTTTGAACCAGTCCCACCTTTTTGACATTAGGTCTAAAGCACAGAGCCCAACCACCAAAGTCAACCTCCACTGAACACATCCCTGTTTGTGGGGTTTTATGAACCTCTTGGCTGGCTGCTGTTCCCTGGCAGAGCAGGCTGCATGCTTTGCCAGCCCCACTGGCTTGACTGTGGCCACTGTCGGTGAGCCCCGCAGCCCCCACCACCTGGCTGACCCACTGGCCCCTACAAGGAGCTGCAGCTTGGATGAGCACTGCAAGGCTGATCTGTGCCATGCCACCCCGTGGGACATTCTTGAGAAGGAAAAAGCTTCTGGGCCCAGTGCACAGACCAGGGGCTGACTATTTGTCTTCTGTCCCCACCTCTTCACTCCCTGGTGACACGGGGAGTGACTGCTGTCCATCCCCTCGGAGAGCCAGCAAGCAGCCAGCTGGTCATTCCTGGCTGAATCTGGGGCTGTCTCAGGGCCAGCAGGTAACTGCAGCCACACACACATGCTTGGAGGCACCACACTGAGGTTTTGGTCTGCCTTCCCGAGGGAAATGGGCTTGTACAATTATGCTTTAGTACGGTGGCCTCCAACCACAGTTCTTGAGACCTGTGGGGAGCTGGCATCAGACCTGGCGGAGGAGAAGCAGCCTGTATCAGTGCTTGGCTAGTGCTCATGTATCTGCCTCCCCACAGACCCCAACAGAGCCAGGAGGGAGGGGACGCCACTCCCCTATTAAACCTCTGCCCTCCACCAGCCCCACTCCTGGGGAAACTTCCAGTCAGTGTTTGCATTTTATTGCGAGGCAAGGACTGTGAGCAAAAGCCACACATCTGTGGAAAAGCCAGGCTGCACAATAGCAGAAGATTCATTTTACACCCTTGATGGTTGTAGGCTTTTCTAATGAATTGGCAAAGATGCAGGCCAAGCACCATAGCTGTAATCTGGTAGGTGCAAAAAGGGCTTTTTCCATGATGGAAAACTGCCCAGGGCCAGGCCAGCCACCATGGAGCAGCTGGAATAAGCAGGGAGCAGACTGAAGATAGCAGGAAGAGTCTGCCAAGGAAGAGTGCCACTGAGCAGGATGCACTCACACGTTTTGTAGCACCCTCCCTTCCCCCGCCACTCCGCATGAAATGTGGAACACCCACCCTAGGGATACTAACACTTCCCCAGGACCAGCAAGGGGTGCTGACACGCTGTAATAATAGACGCTGTGTAAGTGCTGCACATGCAGAGTGGATATTGGCTCAATATTTGCAAAATGGGAATAATAAGCCTGGTCTTGCAGAAGACCATCTGGGGAGCGTGGTGCAGGAAAGAACCCAGCGCACGGGAAGGAGAGCACATCCACAGCCGGCCCCTTATTCTGTTACTCTGCAGACAATGATGAATTAAGTGTGTAGTGTCGTGCTGTGCAGAGTAAGTGGAACAGACACAGGGAGATATCTGACATATATTTTGAGGTGTATTTAATATCATGGTGCTTCCGGATTCCACTAGCATGCTAGGGGTTTTGGCCTCAAACCAATGTTTGCATCAGTACCATGTGTCTCTGGAACAGCAGTGCTTACTTTAGAGCTGGCTATGAAAATAGTTTCCATTATAACCCCTTGTTTTCACATGCTTCTTTTATTTTATTTTGAAAATCCTCTTTTGAGTCAAAAATTTCCATTCTGTATCTTTGCCAAAAGGTGAAGTTTTCCTCCCCTCTTTTTCTTAAGCTTGGAGGAAGAGTCTTTCAAATGTTTTTGAATCATGGGAGAATGGAAAAAATGCATTTTCCCAGTAGGGTTAAAAAAAGGTCCACATTTTCATGGTGGTGGAAACACAGGGGGAAATGAAACCAAAGGTTGAAACTTGTATTTTGGTCTAGAGATTTCTGTAGTAAACCAGCTTCATAGGGTATGACTTTGATTCGCCAAAGGCAGAGATTATTCTGGGTTTTGGCAGTTAATCAGGCACAAGTCCAGGTTTCAAACTTTGCTGGCATTCAGGATATCATTTAAGGTAGTGTCTTTACAGCTGCCTATTTAAAGAGGAAAGAGCTGGTCCCCTGTGGTCTTCTGCCCTTCAGAGCTAATTATATCCAGCAATACATTTAAATTCATTCTAAAATCTGATTGAATGGAAAGGAACTAGATGAACAGCTGTGCCAAACACTTTAAAAACTTTTTCTCAATTCTCACTCACGTTAGCAAGAGCAAATGGATGTGTTGAAGTCATGGACAGGCTCAGGCACTTTGCAAGGGCCAAAGTGCATGACAGGGTATGTGCAAATGACTGACTCAAGCAACTGAGAAACTTAATTCATTATGCCTGCCAAATTTTTTGTTGATGCCTTTTTTTCTCCTTCACATAGGCTAGGAAGCATCAGTATAAAAATCGGCTCTGCTATGTGTAGTTACACTGCCTCAATTAATAAACAGAAGAGGAAAGAAAGAGGTGGGCATCTAACCACCATGCTGATGAGTGATCCTGCATCCCTAAGCTGCTTTCTGTTACTGTGTTTTTCTGGTGAGAGCTGTAGCTGATACACTAGTGGTAATTCCCATCTGGGTGTTCCAGAAATTTTACAAGATGTGAACAATTCTTGGGCTAGCAGTACGGTTGTGACCTTCGGATCCGCGTTTTCTGGGGTTTTTGCAACTTTTAGCTACGCAGCTTGCACATTTCATTAAACCTTTTGCTTTCTATTGTTCAAAACCTGCTCTAAGTGTACATACTTTTGGCAAAGGCATCCAAAATGATGTGTTTATTTTGCTCCAGTGCCAAAAAGCAGTGATTCATTAAGGAGCTTGGAGCTATAGAGGGAAAGCCACAGCCAGCAACCACCACACATGCCCTGAAGAGCAGAAAGCTGTGTTTTCCTAAGGAAAATGGTTAGTGCAGCTGGACTAGTATCACGGCTGACTTCTCTGAAGTGAGGAGGTACTGCTGGGCAGGTTGGAGAGTGCAGTCGTTCTTCTGCATAAAACTGGGCTTTGCTGCACAGCCAGCAGGCATCTGGAGGCTGCCATTAAGCCCATATGGGAGAAAGAAAAAATGCCTAAGGGGAGCCAGTCCAGCTGATAGGAGCCTTTCCTTGAAATGATGAATTAGGTAGCTCCAGTACTGTGACCACTGCTATGGTGAACGCAATGGAAGGTGCAACAAGCCTTGAGAGAAGAGGTGGAGGAGGAAAGCTGGTGTCCTGCAGTAAGAACAGACCTCCAGCTGCATTTAGCCGCACTACTTCATTCTCCCTGCTGGGGACACGCCAGCTTGTATCAGTAAAATGGCTTGTCCACTCTTTGTTTTAACTACTGATACGAACCTGTAGTGGCTAAAGCCTTTGAAAACCTAGCAGAAGCCTGACTCTTGAGGAACTCTACTCTCCAGCATGTCATTTTTACGCCATTGCTTTCTTCTTCCCCAGTGGCTTGAACTAGGACAAGTGGAATGCTATTTATAATTTTTAATGTAGTTCTTTTTGTCTTTCATCACAAATCTGGAACCCTGGACAAAATTGATATCTGGTGAAAAACACACACTCGATTGGAAAATTTCTGGTGGTTATTTTCTGCCTGGAGAGGCAATGCTGTCCTGTGCTGTCACCGCACTGTCACTGCACGGCAAAACACAACGCAACAGGAAGTTCCAGGATCAAGGAGCCAGTATGAAGCACAAAGGAAACAATCACGTACGAACAAGCATTAATATCAAGAGTTCTTGTTATTAACAATCATAAATATGCAGAAGAGTTTTGGAAAATCCAAAATTTAAAATTTAAACCAGGAGTGTAGCATTTAAATTATTAAGTATTAGGGCGGGACCTTACAGACTTTGGGTAATACGTCATGCCGTCTACTGGTGGGGTTCTTCAGCTTTTTTCCAGGAATATCTGGTCTATGGTTAGGGACACAGTGTGAGCCAGTATATCAGTTCCTCTTGGTGCTTTAAACAAAGACAGAAGGTAGCTTTTCCCAGCACCAACTGCACAGTGCTTAGTTCTCTTTAGAAGATTACAAGATCCTTGCCCTGAAGAACACGCATTTCTTACAGCATATTAATTTTTGGTAAATTCAAATGAAAAAAGCCCAACACTGTTACTGTCAGAAGGGTCTGATTAATCAGGCTCTGAATCTTTCATTTGCTCACTTCTCATAATCTCACACAAGAAGTTCTCCAAAACCTGGATTACACCACTTCTGCAACTTATGTTGTAAATCTTTAGGCAGACAATAACTTTTAAAACAGTAGATGTTAAAGTAATAATTCCCTAAATAATTAGCAAAATATTCTGTGTCTGTGAGGAAAGGAAGGTTCCTGCAAAGGCCGGGCTTCCTGACGCAAATAAAGGAACTGACTCCAGATCTTTGCAAGCAAAGTAAACAAACATGAGCAACAACTGTGGGATGGAGAAAAAGTCAAAGAATCAAAGGGATATAAAGTTCTAGATTTTGCCTTTCAGGAACATTAGGGAAAGAAAGCATTTTTGAAAGATACAGTGGAACAAACCTGGGGTGGATGGATGTGAAGTGTGTAGAAGTTTAAATGTTTAAAGAAGTTTAAAATAAAGAAAGCGGGGGGGTGGGGGGGGGGGGCGGAGGAGGGGAGGCAGGGCAGTTTCTGAAGCTGAGGAGCATGTGCAGGAGGGGAGTAGATCTGCTCTCCATGACTCCTGAAATGTTTGTGTTGGGACTGTTTTCGATTTTCTGCCTTTCAACCGCGCAGACATTATGTAAATTACTTCAAAAGCTCAGTGCATACAGTACCACAAGAAACTGCAAACTGTTATTAAAATGAAAACAGAGATTTTTCAACATACTTGCAATGTTTGAGTCTGTAGAAGTCTTTCCTAGAACGATTTGCCAAGCAGTTACTTAATATAGGCCAGGGTAACGTTAAGTTAAAGGGTACAACAGAAATTGCAGCTCAGATGATAAAACCATGTGAGTAGATCTATGAGCATTCATTACTAACCATTTCAAATCATATTGACGCAGCTACTGTGAAAGCTTCCTCCAGGTACAAACAGACCCCCCGAGTCAGAGAGCACAGAGAGGCTCACAGCTGAGGGCACCCAGCACACAGCCTGGATGATAAATTATTGAACTGCTGTTGCCATGAGTCATTTACCTGCTTCTCAGTGTCTGAAATTGGCTTACAAACTGTTATGGTAAATAATTTAGAGTAGCAAAGAAGTTTGCAAGTGCATAAGCTACTTGCAGATAATTTGTGAGCAGAAGAAAAACCTGCCAGTGCCAAAGCACCCGGAATGAGTTTGCCCAGCTGTGCTCTTTTCCTGCCTGTGGTGGCAAAGAGCTGGCAAGGATAAATAAGAACAGACATTGACACAGGAGTTGAGATCACCTGAATACTAAACAGGTCCAAGCATCTCAGATCTTCCAGAGGTAAGGGCCTCGCTGCCTGTGTCCCAGTGCAGTCTTCATCTGAACAAGCAAATCTCATCCAAGAAATGTCTGCTCTACGTTTTCATCAGAATAGCCCTCATCTGCATTTAACTCCTCTGATCCAAGGCTTTGGACTCCTAGTTTCCAACCTGAGAGACTGAACTACAGAAGCTCCTCTCAGTTAGTTACTCTGCATAGGTGCCTTCTATTCCACTATGCAAATAGTATGTACAGGCGGGTTTTTTGAGGGAGGAAGACTTGTGATGATCACGCACAAAGACAACAGCCTCTTTTTTAAAGATTTCAAATTTTGTGCTCTATATTTGTTATACATTGGAAATGGGAGGTGACACTGGCAAGAACATAGCATTGCTAAGCCATTAAAAGTAAAAAAGGACCCGTAGATATATTTTAAAATATTTCCAAATGAGAGGTTATTACAAAATTCCCTGGATATTAAAAGGAAATGGCCTAAATTCCCAATGCAACACCAGTATAATTAATTAATATACCCTATGATTTTATTTTGACAGTGCCTGTTTAAGGACTGCATTCAGTTTCCCAGAAAATAGAATTAGCCTTTTGCTTAACCACAGCTGATGTTCTAGTCTTAAGCAAACTGATTTTGGTGGTGCCCTCCCTAAACTCTTTCCCTTTGTAACTGCAAGTTCTCTACAGGCAGGTCCAAATTCAATGTTGTTGTTATAAACCTTAGCATGACCCATGACTAAAAAAAATTACTTAGCTTCTTGCTTATGTTTGCTCATGTCATAACCTTTGCTTCGTTCACTGAATCATACAACTCTGCAGCCTGCAGGACACGGTGCTGCTCACCTTCTCGCAGTTCTGCATGCTGACAGGAGTTGTGAGTGGGTGTGGAGAGGTGGGAGGACCACGCAAGAAGTGACTCATCTGCATCATTCCCGTTCTGGACTCTGTGCCATCCTCTTGGTTTATCTTGATAAGCACCTGGGTACTGTTATAAGGTTGAATGCATTTGCCAGTCCTGCATTACAAATCCTGGGATCAGATACGATAGCCCCTCCTTATACCTTCTGTCATATTTAGTGCCATGAATTAATCTCGGCGACCGAAGGAAGAGTAATACAAATTCACCCTTCTAAAATGCCTCTTTACGTTATGTGAGACTACAGAACTCTAAAGACTGGCAACACCATCTTACAAGTTGTAGGCCATCTATTACCATCTATCGTTCCAGTATAGTAAACATGCTGAAATACAGCTGTCTTTGAAGCTTTCTTGATGGGAAGGAATTTGCCTTTTGATATGTGAGATAACTATTGTGTGTATTGTTTCATTCTGACTTGAGAACATTTGCAATCTCTTCTGTGAAGAGATCTCATACCAGCCATTTATACAAGTTAAATGTTCTTGTTTTACGAACACTGCAGAAGTTCATGAAGAAGCTATTCTTCTTTCGGTGGAAAATTTCAGCTCCTGAGGGACAGCAGAGTATCTGTTTAACAGTATTCACTACAGTACCCAACACAGTGACTTGGGACAAGAAGGGAAGAACTGTGCCTGCAGCATGAGGCAATCGGATAACTGCAGTATTACTACTGACACTGAAATCTGAAATCTAACTGGGAAGCTGGGTCCAGGAACCCCACTGATGCTGATGTGGCATCAGAACAGTCTGGCATGACGTACTGGCACGTGTTCTACCCATCAGCTGAACCTTGGCTTCCCCACCTGTCAGAAGACATGTTCATGTTTTAGCATCTTACGCAGCACTTCCTTCAGTATGAGATTAGCCCTGGCTAAAATGATCATGGAAATTTCAGTCCTGAAATTTTATCTTCCCAGGTAATTTTTGCTTTGCTTGCAGTTGTGGATTTCCAGCAACCCCAGAAGACTATAAAAACTACAAATTGCTGAGCAGCCCATTTGTGTCCATTTGTGTCTCATCCTGTTAGTCATTTAAAGGCAAAGTGGAATAAACATCCAAACACATCATAGGTAAAGTTCATCTAAATCCTAAACCCCAAAAAAGTATACCAAATAGAAATGTATTTTATCTACAAATTGCAGTCTCAAGGCTCTGCTAGAATCACTTACCAAACATTATCGTACCCTTGAACTTTTACCCGTCCTAAACACCAACTACCAACCATGGCAAGAAATTTAATGCCCACATTAAAATATCTCTATTATACTGCAGAATAAAAGTCTGCAAACAACTGACTACTGAATGTATGTATTTTGTGTGGACGCTTATATAGGAATGTCAGCAGGATCACTTCTGTGTGGAGGCAGTTACAGAAATATAGCTCTACATACAAGAAATGCTATATATCTGCTTTCAATAGTTCATTTTCTCTCATAGGTCACATTGGTAGATGTCTTTTTGTACAGTGTTGAGGATTCAGGGTTCATTCCCTCCTACTAGTGAGTCATAAGCTGAATTCTTAAATCAAAAGGCTTAAAAAGCAGGATCTAAGTAGAAAAGTGCCCCCCCCCCTTTTTTTTTTTCCTAAGTTGATGATTATTAATGACTGTGAGTAGTCTGAGATATACACATTTCCCCTTTGAGTCTTTAGGCAGGAAATAAAGCAGAAAGAGATGTAACTGTTGTATGGACCAGTACTATTTTATGTATTCAGCTAGTATTCCCTGTTCAGGATCAAAAGAAAGTATTTATTTTTGCTTGCTTTACAAAAGCTGAATAAAGAGTCTATGAGGCTAGTATTGGATGCTCCCAGCATCTTGTCCATCATGAATAAAAGTCCCCTTACTAAGACCTTTACATTTTCTAATGCAAGTAAATTACTTCTTGTTTAGAAGTTGCTCTTTTGGGTACAACAACCAAAACAAAAGAAGCTGGCAAGTAATTGAACTACACGGGAGGATGTGATAACCACCCATTTTATCAGCTTACAAATCGACCTTGAGGAGTTTATTACTCCACAGGAATCATTGTAGACAGACGATATATAATTTTGCATTGTAAACTGGGTTTTTACGTAGGAGGGGAATACAAATTCCTTTGATGAAATTAATGAGATTCACCAGAGGCAGACAGGAACACTTTATGTTCCTATTTACGAGTGACTCCAGAGAGGCAACTCAAGTTTCTCAAAATAAACCCTTTAAAAATTGCTTTTCAAGGTAAGAAATATAAATGTGGGGAATTGATGCAAAAAACTCTGCTGAGAAATAAGTGACAGGAGTCAGCTGTCACACAAGCCGCCCTTCTGAAAGCCTTTCCTCAGGCTGAAGAAAGGACCATTAGACCCTGTATGCTCCCTTCGCTCCCACCGCGCAGTTCAGCCTGCTGCCTCTGTACAAGCCCCACTCACTTGTCTTCAGCTCTGTGCTTTGTACAGGGCCTGGATTTGGAGGTGTCAGGCAACGAGGCTTGCCTTCAGCGTTTGAACATCCAGGCGTGCTGCAATGCTATTCTCTCCTCGCAAAGGCACTATTAGGTTAAAATGCAACAGATCAGTCTTTCCCCATCAGCATCAGTCTTCTTCAAGCCTTCTGTTGGAGAGTACTTTCCATCTCATCTCACAGATCTCTTCTGAGCTGTCTCCCATCATCCAGTGGTTTTTTTTTTTAAGGGGCAGACAACAACCCTGGACATGGGAAAGCACTTTTTGTCTGATAAAAAGCACAATGATGTAATGGGATTTCTGCCTACCCCCTTCCTGTTTGGACATCCGTATGTGAGTATCAACTCCCTTTCGTACCAGCACCAGCTCACTAGGAGCTCATGTTGAATTTCTCCAAGCCCCTACACGAAGCAGCTTTCTAAGACACCTTCCTTGTCCCTCTGGGCTGTGTTGCTCCACCCTGCAAATCTGACTTTTTTCTTCTTTTGACCCTATTAAAACTTACTTGTTTGAAACAACTGAGTTTATCAAATAATCCAGATAACTCTCTGACTGCCTTGTCCTCATTGTCACTCTGGTAATATTTACTCCATATAAAATTGCTGTCAGTGGTGATTTATTTAGTCTTTTAAAGCCTTTTGAAATAATACTTCTCTAGATAGCTGATGAAAACACCGAAGAGCCTCCCTGCAGCTCCCCAACAGAAACACCCTCATTAAATGCCAGTGCTGCTTGGACAATCGATCTGCTTCTCATTTGGTTCTTCATCTGTTTGTGCTTTATTAATTTTGTGCTGTCCTCACTTTCTTCTCTCTTACTAAATCAAGAGCCTACTGAAATCTATTACACTCAAGCCCGAACCTCTGGCAATTTAATGTGTAATCATATAAAACGAGAAAATAAAAGACCCGTTTGCCAAGCCCTACTTACTATAAAACCCATGAAGACTAGCATTAGTTGTATTCTTCGCTGCTCGCCATGTATTAGCTGATGACCACATTTCTTCTGCCTGTAGGTGATGCCAGGTTCCCCAGGCCGCAGCTCCTGTGGTACCCCATTTGCTTCCCGAGCACAGGCCCCACACTGACACTGTTCTCCATCTCCCGAAATGTCACCGCAGTGCCAGCACATACAAAGATCAGCAGGTCAGAAATCTCTTTAGCCAACTCCTCTAGGATTTACAGGCCACTCAAAACCATTGTAATTTTGCTGTATGTCTTGCTAATAGATGTTCTTTAGCATGTGTTTTAGATGAGCCTTGAGTGTCCTCCTTGATGCATGTGCATCTCCCGGCTTCTTTCTAGGCACTGCATAGTAATGGCTATCAAAGCTTTTTTGTTTGGTTTGGTTTGGGGTTTTTTTTATTGTTTTTTTTTTCATCACTGGTAGTAGTTACCTGTTTGCATTAAGCTTGAGTCACTGCTTGGATTATGGTTATGCGTTAAGAAAAGCAAAATAAACCTTTGTTCCTTTTGCCCTAGTGCTATGCACAATCTCTATTTCTCCCGTCTTCCCCCTTAATTTATACAGCTGACTACGTCCCTTCTTGTCACTTGTTGCGGCACAGCGCTGGCCGGGAGCCGCTGCCACCACCTTCTTTCTTCCCACATTAGCAGCCGTCCTGCCTTCGATGTCGCCCCTGTGCGACAGGCAAGGCTGGGGCGGTTTCAGCCTCTGCCACAGCGCACAAGGGCCCGTACAGGGCCGGCGGGGCCCCCCGGGCGTCCCCCTCCCACGCGTGGCGGCAGCAAAGCCCCCGGCGCCGCAGCAGGGACCCGGGCCGTGGGTCCGCTCCCTGCGCCGGCCGCGGGCCCCCCTGCGCCTTCAGGGGGCGTGAGAGCGGCTGGAAGTCACCTCCCGCCCGGACCCACGTCTCGGACCCCGGGGAGGGGCGGCGGTGGGGCGGGGGCTGGGGAGGCGAGCGGTGCGAGGGGGTCGCCAGCTGAGCGCCGCCTGCCCCGCTGCGCGCACGGCGCCGGGCGGGTTTCCCCTTCGTCACAGACCCCCGCGACCGCTCCC
Organism: Falco biarmicus; assembly: GCF_023638135.1. Lineage (NCBI taxonomy): Eukaryota > Metazoa > Chordata > Aves > Falconiformes > Falconidae > Falco > Falco biarmicus. The sequence goes on along the minus strand of NC_079293.1, from coordinate 49,798,042 downwards.
GCGCCCCTGCCCCGCAGCAGGGACCGGCAGCCTCCCGCGGCCGGGCGGGGACGAGGCGGCGCCCCGGGGCGCGGCGGCCCGGCAGCGCGGCGGTATGAGGGGCAGCCGCCGGCCCGCCGCCGCGGCCGTCCCCCGCCAGCCGGCGGGCGGCGCGGCGGGGAGCGCGGCCCCGGCGAGAAGCGAGATGGCCCCCCGGACCCAGCCGCGGCGCGGGCTGCGCGCCCGGCGGGCGGCGTGATCGCCTCCCGGCCAAGCCATGGGCCAGACCTCGGTCTCCACGCTGCCCGAGCCGGCCGGCGGTGAGTACCGGGGGACGCCGGCGGCGGGGCGGCGCGGCGAGGGCGGGGGGCTCGGGGCGGGGGTGGGCAGCCCGAGGGGCGCTGCCGCCCGCCGGTGCCCTCGAACGGCGGCGGGGACAGTGGCGGCGGCCGGGGGGCTGCGGCCGCTTCCCTCCCGGCCCGGCCCGCCTCGGCAGCCCCGGGGGCTCGGGGCTCCGCAGTGCCCACCGCCTCCCCGGGGGTTGGGGCTCCTTTTTCCTCCTTTAATTAATAAAGAAGGGGGGGAAAGGGGGGGGAGCTCTGGCATCTGGCCCAGCAGCGCGGTTAGTAGCCCGCCCATCGCGTTGCTTTTGGCCCCGGGACATTTTATGTGTAAGCAGGCGAATGCAAATAAATAAATAACGTGTGCGTGGAACGGCTGGTCGTCCCCCGTCGTCCCCACCCCCCCAATAAAGCAGCCCGAGCTGTTCGCAACTTCATTTGAGGATAGTACGAACTGCCTGGGAATGCTGTTTGGAGGCTTGTTAGGATAACTCGGGTGTGTTTTAGTTACTGAAAAACAGAGCGGGGCTCTTCCCACAATAATAGGATGTAGAGTCTAAATGAACTCCAGCGAGGTTTGAAGTTTCCTGTGAAAACGTCACTGCATGTTTTTCCTCCGCGCCTGTTTCCTTTGCATCCATTAAAAAAAAGTAAGCAAATCCTGTTGTAGACTTTCATTCTGAAGGCTGAACTTTATTCTTAATTTGCTTATTGCTGTTTATCTGGGAATGTTTTGTCAACTAGGAGACAGTGCAACAAACTTTCTTTTTCACCTTTCTTTTCTTCACGGATGTTTCAAAGAATAGTTTTGGTAATAACATAAACATTTTCAGAAAAGGTCCATTATCTTGCCAGTGGTACAACTTCCCCGTCATACCACCCCGGTCAAAATCTTGGATGATTTCTTCTCCTGCCAAACACTGCATAAAAGAGAAATTTGACCGTTTCCGATAAGTTTCACCATCCCATTGAAGGCTTCACCCAGCAGCCAGTGCGTTAGAATTATATGAAGGTAGGCGTCGGGAAACAGATGTGAGGAAACAGATGGACTGGTTAAAAGATTTTGTTAAACTTCCTGGACACAAACGTGTCCGAACTCTTACACGCAGAAGTCTGTTGTGAGAGTATTTTGTCTGGGAGGGGGCCTGTATCTTGCCTAAGGATAGCTGTGGTGCCTGTGTTCCCTCGGCAGAATGCTAATGGGCAACAGTTGGGCTGGATTTCTAGTTTAATCTAAAAGAAAAAAAAGTCACCCTTGAATTCTTTCCTAACTGAAACCAAGGTTTTCAATCAGGAGCAACAAGGGACAGTTGTCTGAAGATGTAAGTTACGGTGATGCTACCTCAGTATTGCTAAGTAAATTCTAGTTATCACCACGTTAAGAGCACTGCACTTGTGATGAGGCGCTGGTAGTGCCTCCAGCAGGTTTCACAGAAGAGCAATCCCACTGCGCTTCCAGCCCCGCTGAAATGTTGGGAGAGCATATCATCAACAAGAAACCACAGGGGCAGGGAGGCTTCTGGGTGGCGTGGATTCATGGGGGTGCAGTCATTTGTTTTCTCTAGTCTGCTGATACGGTCTGAACGCTTAATAAGCTGTGAAGTTTGGGAGGCCTCGTCTAGCTCTGGTCAGGGCAGGAGAACGACTTCCATCAGTTCTGGTTCAGACAAGTTGCCCCTTAGGCAAGTAGGCCTGAAATCTTCGTTGATTTTGGCGTGCCAGCCAACTACAAGCCATTTAAGCCTTTGACAGCTGCTAGAGATTAAAGTTGAAGGAGATCCCTGTCTTGCACACGCAGGGGCTACAGATCTGTTTTCGTGCCAAGGAATCAATACTGCATTCAGATCCCCAGTGAGCCACACAAAAGCAGCTGTGAGAAGTCACTTGCCTGTTCACTCCCTTTTTTTCCCCAAGTGTGCCTGCCTGCGAGGGCTAGGACCCTGCCCCTGATCCCTGCTGTGCCCTGGCAGGGCTGCGTCGGGCACAGGGCACCGCTAGTAAATCACCGTGGGGCTTTCGGGTGGGCTGGTAAGGTGAACATGGTTTGATGTAGAAAACTGAAATAAAATGTTTTTTCCTGAAAGTCACAAGTGTTAGAAGAGATAAAATATATGCATAGTACAATACTCAGTATGGACTCCAGCCAGTGTGCTGCGTTTTTTTTAAGATTTACTTTAAATGAAAGATTTTACTCTTGGAAAAGGAAATACATACTCAAGTTCTCACACAGACCAAGGTCCTAGTGGCACTTTCCTGTTGGGTTAAGTACAAGACTGAGGCCTAACCATAAAACTCTGAGTCGGTGACTGGGCAAATGCAGGCTCGTACCAGGTAGATTGAAGTGCCTGTAAAGAGAGGAAGGATCGGATTTTCATGCCCGATTGGAACTTTCTTCAGCAGCAATGCTCTCTCGCTAGAGTTTGCCATCAGCTGTGGGTGAGTGGGTGTTGGAAGTATTTTGGACAGGAGGATCAGGGCTTTAATCGTGTCCCATAACTATGAGTGGTAAAGGGGCAGCGAAGGAGGTCTTGGCTGCCGGTGGACACCCACCAGGCAATCCTTTGCTCCTTGTCCTCTGTTCCAGTGTTTCAGTAATTTAGATATAATTTCTAAAGCTTGCTTGTTATTTGCCATGGTTAGGAAATGTGAAGAAACAGCAGCTGCAAGAAGAGCTTGGGAAGACAGTATAGATATGTGGAAGAGGAGGAACACATACTGTCCTTGTTCATCTTCCTTCCTCTTCTGTGATTTTCCCACGCCTGGCAGGGCTTGGTTAACGTGCTGTCTCCCCTTCCCTGACTGGAGTTCTATGCTTTTGGGGGTTATCAGCCATCATGTGCTTCTGCTTTCTGATCTGCAGCTTATCAAAGGGCAGCAAAGCTGTGGACTTTTTTCAATTTTGTTTCCCCCCCCCCCCCTTTCTTTTTAGATTTGTTTTTGGGTAGTTCACTGCTACCCACAGTATTGGGAAACAGCCGGGTCATCAAGTGGAAGCACGATCAGCACATTGGGAAGATAACACTTAAAAGCAGACCTGGTTAGGTGGCATAAGTTTTTTGTTGTTGTTTGAATAGCAATGCCTTGTCAAGAATGAAACTTGAAGTAAAAACAGACCTACCAGTGTTCCTAAGGAGAGGTCAGGCAGTTCAGCATGGAGTCTGTGGAGCGCAGTATGTGGAGGGGAAGGGCAAGCTGCAAAGGGAAGGTCTCGGGAACCTCATGCCCCAATGGTCAGGGTGCTCAGCAGGGCCAGCTGAAGATGGGGGTCAGACCCCAGTGCTGACCCGCAGCTCCAAGTATGTAATCCATAGGCCTGTTTACTCCAGGGTGGGTGGGAGTTCCTCTCATCATATATGTTTTACAGAAACAGAACATAAATTGTCAGGCTTGTGTTTCACCCCATTAGAGACCAAAGTTTTTTCAAGAACATGAAAATGTACTTTGATAGCACAGGAAGACCATTTCCCACCCAGCTCTCCCCATGAGATGAAAGCAGTCACTGGTAGGATCCTGTTGTTTGTTGACCTTGGCGCTCAGTGAAATGATTCTCATAGGTCAGAAGTGAGCACATTTCCCAGACTGCTCCTTTTCATCTCGCTTGGCTTTATGGGATTTCCTGTTCATTGACGAGGAAACAGTAGCTTCACCTGCGCCTGTGTGGAGGAACTGTAATTGCCTTAACTGGGCAACCTTAATCCTGAAATGAAATGGAAAACAAGTATTTCCTTCAGCAGCTTTAGGTGTTGGCAAATTTCAGCATAGAAATTTCAGGACTTGTCTAGGAAGAGAAGTTACTCCAGTAGCGCTCTTTGGTAGTAGCTACTCCTGAGCGTTACTGAGGGTGCTGCTGTGGAGCAAGCACTTCTGAGGAGCTGAACATGGAGATACTCAGCCACAGACTTAAATTCTCATCCTGACTCAGTCCACTATGAATCTGAATGTGCAGACAAGCCCTTACGGTAATAATTCTTGTCGAGGAAAAAAAAAAAGAAGTTGATTTTTCTCCTCCAGCTTCTTCTTCCTTTCAAAAATGGAAGAACTTTGACGTCATTGCACTTTACAGGAGGGCATCTCAAAGCGTTTGCGGTGGCAGTGAGCTACTCATAACACACCTGCTAGCTGGTTATTTTAGTTGTTGGTGCACTTGAAAGAGTGGAAAGCAGAGATATTGAGCTGAAATGTCAATTCCCATTTGATGTGAAGCCCTAAATGACCTGTCCCCAGCCACAAAGGACCTTCTGAGCACAAAGCCTTGTCTTCCTTGTTTTTATCCTGAGGTTTAAATGGATTGGGGGCTTGTAATACTGCACTGGGAGTTCTGTTCCTTTTTCGCCCTTCTTTTTGCTTTTGTAAGTTGTGGAAGAGTTATAAGTACAGTGTAAAGGGAAATATTTTCAGTTGCTGCTAGCTTGACGCCCAAAGCTTTTAAGTTTTTCTGGATCTTGGGCATGAGAAACTCTATCCTTATCCTACTAGTGTTGTCAGATGGGGCTACAATTGTGACAGCTTCAGAATTTGGGTCAATTAAGTAGTTTACCCCAGTCTTTGGGATGATTGAGTGGATATTTTAAATACCTAGTCAAAGACATAAAAAGCCCATGGTTTTGGGCAGAATGGATAGTCACAAATTTGCCTGCTACTAATGGGGACTGCAAGAGCTCTTTTAAAAAGTTGGTCCTTGTGTGTCTTGAGCTGAAATACCAAAAGTAATAGCAAATGCAGAAAAGTGTAGGTCTCGGCACCCAAAACCACAACTCTGATCTGTGCTGTTGGTGAGGGTGGTGTGAGTGTGAGCATGTGGAATGAATCACAATTTGTAGAGAAAAAGGGCACACACTTTTAAATATAGCATGTTTATAAAATATAAAATGTATTTCCATGTTCATGGGTGCTGTCATATACTCTGTGATCTGCCAGGGTAAAACTGTGCCCCTGCCTGCTGCTGGTCAGCCCAGGCTGAGCTCCTCAGCTACAGCAGTAGCTAACTGCAGAGGCGGTTGCCATCTGAGCCTTCCCTAAGGGGCACGGCTGAGAGCAGAGATCTTGTAAGGGCATGGTGGACCCAGCTACACCACAGGAACTGCGTATGAACTGCAGGAACACACGTGTGAAAATAAAGATGTAGTGTTGAACAGGTCCCAGATCAGTGTCTCACCTCTTCTTACTCTGAGCTGCTTCAAGGATGAAGTTCTCATTTAGCTGCCAGGGTATGTGACTTTTCATGTCAGGCTGAGATGCCTTTCTGCATTGGTATTTGGTAGCCACTGATCACCTGTTCACAGTGTTAATCATCGGCTTCCTCATCTGCTGTGAGGAGGAGAGCTGGCTCCCTGGACGTCAGCACAGGCAGGGTGGCAGAGCCTGGGGTTCTGCAGCGTTGTCATCTCAGATGACCACCTCGATACTTCCCCCAGATGAAAAGCTCACAGGAGATCTTGTTTCCTCCTGCACCCCCTGTGCTAAGTCCCACTGACAACTGATCCCACTCCGCTGGATCTCAGCTCCCCCTTGGATCAGTTGTCCTTCCTTCCTAGATCCTTTTCCTTGGCTTTCTTACTGCTCCCTGGTAATAATACCGCATTGTCCTCAGGCAGTGTTTTCTGTTACAGATTTCAAAACGCTTTCCAGTCCTTTTTATAATATTCCTTGATTTAAATGGGAAAACTGAGCACAAGGAGGCAGGACAGCACCTAAGACACAGCCAGGAGGAAGCCAAAGAGCTCCCGAGTCCTGATCGGTGTTTGAGCCATGTTACAGTCCTGCCTATTAAAAGCAGGACAGATTTGGATGTTTATTTCTTTTTGTTTTGACCTACTTGAAGTTGTCCTTTATTCATTTTGGATACTGATGCTTTTTTGAGATTTAAAATATGAAGAAACAATAACATTGCTGAAAAATACTTCTGAACCAGCCCTGGATTTGGATGTGTTTTTCACTTTATTGTTTTGAAACATAATGAAGCAGGTGAAGGGCCTGGAGAACAAGTCTTAGGAGCAGCTGAGGGAACTGGGGCTGTTTAGCTTAGAGAGGAGGAGGCTCAGGGAAGACCTTATTGCTGTCTGCAACTACCTGAAAGGAGGTTGTAGTGAGGTGGGTGTCAGTCTCTTCTGGGTAACAAGCGACAGGACAAGAGGAAACGGCCTCAAGTTGCACTGGGGGAGGTTTAGATTGAGTATTGGGAAACATTTCTTCACTAGAAGGGTGGTCAACCATTGGAACAGGCTGCCCAGGGACATGGTGGAATCACCATCCCTGGAGGTATTTAAAAGACATGTAGATGTGGTGCTTAGGGACATGGTTTGGTGGGGTTCTGTGCTAGGCTAATGATCTTAATGGTCTTTTTCAACATAAATGATTCTGTAATTGTAGGATTAAAAAACAATAGAGTGCTCTTAATGCCTTGGGTCGAATTGATTGATTTTTAGAAAATACTGCAGCAAACAGCCTGCTTTCAGAACTAATCTCCGCCTGTTGTATTTAAATTGTAACAGTGGCAACAAAAGTATTTCTGATCCACAGAAATATCCCAGCCAGCTGCCATTCAGTCCCGTACGGAGAAGTCATTTCTGAAGTGTCCATTCATTGCCGTCTCTGGTTGACATAAGGGGGATTCCTGATCCTGGTCCTTCTTCTGATAGGAAAGGATTTTCATTCAGTAGGTCTGGCCAGGACCAGTTCTAGGCGTAAGAAAAAAGAGAGGAGGTAGTTTGCTGGTGACAATAAAATATCTCTAGTAATGGCAGTGGTGGCTCTGTTCCCTTTTGCCCCCAGCAGATCCCAGAAAGCGAGGCTGGCTGCTGGTGCCCCCGCTGGGCAGCAGCCAGGGCGTGGGTGTGTGTCATGGAAGGAGGCAGCTCGGTTTTATTTGTGCCCCTGAGTTGACAGAGTTCAGTTTTGCCAGAGCTGCTGAGAAGCCTTCGGTCAGGTCTGGTTTCAAGCCACATAAAGATACTGATATTAAAAATACGTGCAAAACTGAAGAAGGAAGAGAAGGAAAATAGGAGTACAAACCATCAGCAGGGAAGGTAGGCAGAGAGTGAGGGTGTTTTTCTTTTATATCCCCAAAACAAAATCAAAAGCAAAGAGTGAAATCAAGTCATTTATATCCCCTCTTAGGTCAACTCTACAACCCCCAGACTGTCAAGTGTATTTTAGGCAAATGCAGAATTACACCAGGGCTCCAGAGTATGCCATTGCCTGCAGCGTTGTGTGGTAGAAATGGTTCAGTAGGAACTAGGTAGGAAGGTCGCTGTGAACATCCAGGTGGTGCAGGGTGTGAAGATGGACTGTTTTCTCACTGTCTCTGGCCAGAATCACATGAGTAACAGTGCTGGGTATCCTCTCTTTTGGGTTTGGTTTTTTCCCCCCATTTTGTTCTGGATTTAAATATTATGATATGTCAATCAATTGAACCTTGCC